>NW_004524768.1:2431873-2456399 GCF_000260255.1 Octodon degus | reverse complement strand
CCCTATCCAACCTCAACAAAAAGAGGAAAGAGAAAAATTGAAATACAAGCAATAAGGAATGAAAAGGGTGTAAATACCACAGAGCTGGTGGAATACAGAATTCAGAAAGTTGGACTATCCAAAATAAAAACCTAATCAAGAAAGGGGAATATAAAATGAATAGACATGTCTGAGAAGAAGTATAAATAGCTAACAAACATGCAAAAACAATATTATTTGATTTTTAAATAGTTGGATATGTCTGGGGATGTTTCAGTATCCTGTTCTGTTCCACTGACCCATGTGTCTGTTTTGGTGCCACTCCTGTGCTATTTTTATCATTATTGCTTTCAAAAGTCCCCTCTTTTATTTTGAAATATGACATTATTTGTGTCATATATGTCTGTGTCTTATTCTTAAGTCTGGATTCTACTTAGAACTGGTTGAGCTTCATGGGTGCTATATAAATTTATTTTTTTAACCTTAAATCTGGAAAGATTTCTGCCCTTATTTCTTTGACTTTTCCTGCTCTTCTTTCCCCTTTCTTTTCCCTCTGGCAATCTCATTGCATGTTTATTGGTGAGTTCAGATTCACTCTACTTTTCTTTGTAATGCTCTGAGCATTTTCTGGACTCATTAGATTTCTGTCTCTATTGATCTGTGCTCAAGGTAATTGATTCTTACTTCTACCAACTCAAAACTACTGCTAAGTTCCCTTAGTATTTTTTTAAATTTCAGATTCATTTTTCTCTTTAAAAACTGTTCTTTAGTCCTCATGTAATTGATTTTATTGACTTTAGCTACCTGTGACAAATGGTGGTTCAAATATATTAAATTGAAAATTCAAAAATAAAAAAGAAAATTCAAAGCTTTTAAATTGTGCACTATGTTGAGTACTGTACTGAAATTCCCCACCACCAAATGGCATTACCTCCTTGGACATGAATGGCGCCTTGGTCCAGTTACCTGCACTCTATGATCTACCCAAGTAATGTCACTTAGCAGATGCCTCAGTGATCAGAAGAACTGCCAGAGAACAGCCACCCTTGTTTTACTGAAGAAAGGTCCCTTAGCAGGGGAGTGTGTATGCCAACAATTTGGATATAAAAATGAGAAGCTATAAACTATTTCCTTTTAGCTGGAAGATACAAGTCCCAAATTTAAGAAGGAAAATAATAAAACTACTTTGACTATGGTAGGCATATTGTTATAATTCTTCTACTTTATAATTTCTTATTGTTATTATTCTCTTACAATGCCTAATTCCTAACTGAAAATGTGGGACAGGTGTGTAGCATATGTAGCACGCAATGCTACCTATAGTTGTAAGCATCAGCTAGGGGTCTTAGAACACAAGCTATGCAGCTAAAGAGAAGACAATTACTATATTCCCAATTAAGTAGATATTTTCATGATAATTTCTTTTACTTCTCTAAGTATAATTTTTCTTGTATTTATTTATTTTTTAATAATTTTATTGAGAAACAAAGAGCAATGAGACAGTTTCACAACTGATTACTGGCACATTTTCAATAATCAATACACTTCATGTTGTTGTCTTAGTGGTTATTCATTGTAAAAGATGCAGACCTGATATCCTGTCTCAGACACTATTATAACAATCCTCTCTATTCAATGAATTAAGAGAATGGAGCTGTATATCTATCCTAACTATTTTGAGTATACAGATACAAAAGGGTCATTCATTTCTATCCTACTTTTTTGTTAGTTTTGTCAGAGAAGGGCATTCCATGGTTTCTTGTATTTATGATGAAAGCTTTAAAATCTGATGATAAGTTGGACATCCAAGCCCTTTCAAGGGAGTTTCCAGTGCCCACCTTCTTTCTCCTGCAAGAAGAATATTTTCTTGTACATTTCATTTCCTTGTGTGTATAATATACTGTAGCAGTTCTGGACAACTTATGGCCCCCATTTTCTGGCGCTACTACTGTTGGATTTTGCTTGTAGATTTGCTTAGTGACATGACCATGTCACTGTGGTGGTGTTGTCTGTGGTCTCACTGCATGGCATGTCTGCATCCACAGTGAGGGCACACACAAGCCACTCCGTCCGTGTCTTTTTTTTTCCTTACTTCTATGTAGCTATCTGTCTGTTGACTTTGAACTGGCCTCCACTAATTGTCAAGAGGTTGCTCTATCTCTCTGACAATTTTCTGGTACAAATTGGCTCTGCAGTCTGAGCCAATTAACCCCAGCTTCTCTCAGTGGCGATTTGGGAAACCGGGCTTTGCAGAGTGTTCTGAATGCAGAGGGCTCTCCTGGGATGACTGTTCTCTGCTCCTGCCTGGTAATCCAACTGGTCTGTGCTTTAGTTTGTTGTGTTCATGAGATGAACAGCTTGCTCTTCATTTCTTGACAACAAAATTTCCTTTGACCTTGAGATAACCCATTGGCTTAAATTGCCCCATAACTCATTCCAAGTAGCAATAGTTCATGCAGGGAGAGTTTTGGGGCTCTGCGATCTTGTGACCTGCCTCTCCACCTGAGATAAATTCAGAGCCCCTGTGCCAAGGGTGGCTACATCTCTCAGAGTGACACTTCAGAAGCAGTGTGCTGGCATGAGTCTGCAGCCTTGGTCTGCTCAACGTGTCTCCCCAATGCATCATGAGACAGAAAAACTAAGGCTTTCGCACTCTTGTTCTGCTATCCTTCCATAGAGCCTGCATACATCTAGGGGTTGGGAGTAGGAAGGGAGCCTCAAGCTTTTCCTTGTACTTCCTTGCCATTTAGCCTCTGCAGCACAGAGCTGAAGGGGAAGGGATCAGCAATCACCCCCAGCCTCCCCTCTAAATGGAAGACTGAAGCCCTTAACCAGACAAATTAGCAGGACAAAGAGGCCCATTTTGGGGCCACAGTTACTTCTGGTGGAACTTCTGAGGTGTCAAATTGGGCTATGAAGACCGGATATATATTATTTATAGGACTCACATATTCCTATTATTCCTAAGGAGTCTTAGTAGGTTTCCTTAAATAAGTACACTTTTTCACTTGGTATTGACATAAGGACAATTCCTACAGACCTATAGTAATTCTTTAAAACATCTCACACCAATCACATTTGATTCAGTTGAGAGGTGTTCTTAGGTGCTCCTTAGTTTTGCACTGTGTTATGGTTTGTGTCTAGGTATCCCCTCAAAGCCTCATGCAGTCTTGGGGCAGCCTCTGGAGTTTGTGATTGATTACTGTGGGTGTGGATGCTGCACCTGCCCTGGGGCAGGTAATTTGCATTACAATGTAAGGAGGGGAGAGGAGCCAGCTGCTCCAGCTGCTGCTACCTCTGCCTTGTTCTCTTACTCTTTGCTGCCACCATGAAAGGTTGCTCTCTGCCATGTGCCACTCTGCCTTGGAGCCAGCTGAGTATGGATTGAAACCCCCAGTAACTGTGAGCTAAATAAACCTTTCATTCCTTCATTTTGAGTGTTGGGTATTTGTCCCAGCAACGAGAAAAGAGTAACTAAGACATACTGTAAGTTGTTTGTTGTAAATTAAGCTTTTGAAAGCTATAAAAGAAAGCAAAGGAGAGATAGCAAGAAGAAACCAATCAATAACTTGACATTTATTTGCTTATAGGTATAGGTGATTTAGTCAGCTACCTTTAGCCTATTGATTTTTGAATTCCTTTAACTAGAGTCTCTTTCATGCCTGAGTACTAAATCTACTTAGGAAGTTATTGCAATTAATGCTGTGCCTAACAAGCATTTACTACCTGAGAAGCTAACCACTTACGCAATACCAGTCCCTGCCCAACGTGGGTGAAGGGAGACAGGTGCTCAGTGTAAAGAGCCAGGCTGAGTCATAGCCCAGAGCCTGCATGATCTAATGGACCCTGCATCCAGCACAGACCTCTCAAGAGAGATTTGACCCAGAAGAAATAAGCAAAGCTATAAAGAATTTTGCAAAATTTGGAGTCTTGACATACATTGATATTTTAATGGTGTAAGGTCCTGGCTGGTGTTTCTACTTTATATTCACTTTTCTGATTTCTTCTAATCCCATTTCTACTCAAAATCTACTGCAGTCTTTTATTTGAAAAATTTTTTTGAAATGTTTAAAAATAGATTAAGTACAGAGAATATTACAACAATTATCCTTAGGCTTACCAGCCAGAATTACTTCTTTCAGATCTGTACTTTTAACAAGGAGTGTTATCTTAGATACAGTTTTAAAATACTTTGCTTTTATCTCCACACCCACATTCTCTTCTAGAAAAGTAAAAATTGGTATCCTAAGGTCTAAATTCCACACTTATGCCTTCTATGGACATCTGCGTGTGTACATGCACACAAACACGTGCTCACACACCAAGGCGCACATCCTGCACACATGCCTTCTTCAGTATTAGCTGTATGTAAATGTGCTTAGCAAATGTCTAGGAAGAATTTTCACTTTTCTCACTCTTCCTAAGTGAAATAAAAGTAAAAGATAATGCGTGGAATCTGACAGCAATTTGGTGATTTCATTTTTGTAGGTGGGAAGTATAAGGAAAAGGCACATTTGGAAGGAAGATACTCAGCTTGTTTTTGAGTGTGAAATGCTCCAAGACTTCCATATGCACAGATCTGAATATAGGAAGAGAAGTTTTCTGGAGGAATCCCAACCTGAATGCAATGGGATAAGTGATTCGTGAAAATAATCGTTATGAGTGAAAACTCTTGGGAAATGGAAATCCTAAACATTAGAAAGGCTTATACCAAATATCTCTGGCAAATGAAGTGTAGCAGTAAATCACTGGAAGTGTCCCTAAGAAAAACAGGACAAGTGAAGTTGGGTATCCCAACTGGTGGCAATGGACAGCACACTGGAGAGGGGAGGAATGACAAGTAGATGAGAGACATAAATAACAGGAAAAGTAACAGGCAGGAAGAGACGACACCACCTTCATCACAGACAGCATGTTATGTTAAGAGAAAAAACTTGAACCACTGACAAAGAACTAACTCGGTAAGATTAGTTGTGCAAGGAACATGCCGTAGTCCAAAGTTTTGTTACTCTTTAACTCCAGAGTAACAAATTTGAGGGCTGAGGCGATAGCTCAGTGGAATAAGTTCTTGCCCAGTAAGTACAAAGTCCTGAGTTCAATCCCTGATACCACCAAAAAAAAAAAGTAAATTTGAAATTATTTTTTCTACAAGACAAATAAGCTATCTGTAAAACAGAAGCAAAATATCTAAAGTACCTAGGAATTTTCACAACTGTAAGTTTTAAAATTGTGAGGAGGAAATTATGAAATTTTACTGAATCAACAGACAAACCATACACATCTTTTGGAAAATGAGTGCTCTCAAATTGATTTATTAAATTAATGCAATTTTAATTAAAGCCTTCTCAGTTGTTTATCTCCAGGGGGTCTTAAAACTTAGAAAATTAATGAAGTAAATATATAGATACTTATTTAAACAGATTTTATAAAGGTAAACAAGAAGTCAATTCTATTTTCTTTTTAGATAAAAAGTGTACTAAAAACAATTGTTAATAAGCCACTATTGGTATTGGTGACAAAATATTAGAAAAAGAAGAGTAGATTAATGGCTTAGAGAGTCCTCGGACTGGGCCAGGGCAGGTTGGAGGTAGTCTATGTAGATAGAAGGGGACAACAGGAAGGGTACTGGTAGTGACGGAGCTGCTCTTTGTGCACCTTGCTAGGGGGAGGAAAAGATCTTAACTTTTTGGTGAGGTGAGCAGTCACATCCCTTATCAAGGACCTCCTTGGGCTCCCCTGTCTCAAAGCCTGTTGCTCCTTCCCACCACAGCAGAGATGTGAGATGCTCTGAGCACCTATGTTCCCATGCAAGCTGTTGAGCTGGATTGTTAGATGACACAAAGTAGCACTCTCGTCACTGTCTTGTGTTCCTCTGTCTCAATCACCTCCAAATTCTGTTGGGTGTGGAGAAAAAGCCCAGATTCTGTAAAACACCTGAGAAAATCTGAAACTAGAAGACTTCTTTGACTGTAGGGAGTGCTGTGACTTGGAAACACTAGACAGCCTCAGCTCTCTGGTGAGGAAGGGCATGTAGCCCCCTGTGACTACCACACTTTCTCTGTGGACATTTAATCTTGGCAAGTTTCCCCCAGGAGAGTTCAGTATAACTCAGGTGAGTCACTTTAATCCCACAAGACCATGCTCATGGTTAAAACAAAGCAGGAGCTGGGAGGAGGGGTTGGGAGGCTGATGAATATTTTATGCATACTGAAGAATTTTGCATGTGTAAAACTATTAGAGAAAGGATATGCCACTCCTGAGGATAACCATGGTCAATAATCTATATATTCATTTGGCTTACAATTCACTGATGAAAAGAATGTGTCTGCGATTTGGAAATTGGAGGTGAAGATGAAGCCAGTGTCCTCTGGAGAAGGTTGTGGGTAGGAGAAAGGTTGGGAGTGTGGAGACACCCACCTTGGTACTAAAGCCAAGGATTCCACTCATCGTTATTGATGCCGCCTGGCCCAGTGCCGCACTTCAACAGCACGATCTCTTACAAAATGGTTCCATAAGATATGTGTATCTTAATGCAGTGTCCAAAATGTGAAGAGTACATTACAGTAATCACTTATACCTAAAACCAGCAGAATCAGAGCATGAGTAAGAAGAATCAACGGACCCAGCATTGAGATGAATCAGATGTTGGAACTGTCTGACAAAGATTTTAATATAATTATCATAAAAATTCTTTGAGAAATAATTATGAATTTCCTTAATACAACTTAAAGATAGGAATCTCATCTAAGAAACAGAAACCAGGAAAAGAATCAAATAGAAACTATAAAATCGACCAATAAAATGGATCAAGAGAAAAGCACCCCATCTCACTGAATGCTTTTAATAGAAAAGGAGAGAAAGAATGGAAAGTGGATTCAGTGAGAATGTAGATAGATGATGACACTTACTCGATTTAAACATCAGAGAGAAAAGAGAATGAAAAGTGGCACAGTATCATATCAAGTACTTGATCTGTAATAGGCAGAAAAGTAAACATTTTTGTTAAGAGATATCTAGGAGGAGAGAAAAGAGACTAAAACAATGATCTGCAAAACAAAAGGCTAAAATGCTTCCAAATTTAGAGGTACATAAAGGTATTCAAGATTCAAGAATCTGGGTAAAGTCAGAATAGCATAGACCCCAAAGACAATGTCACTGAAATTCTGAAAGCTACAGACCAAGAAAAGGTCTTGCTTGATGATAGCGAGAAATGGCATATTCCCTTTATGGAAACACCCATTCACAAGTCCGCCCCTCTGAAATCAAGACGCTAGAAGAAAATAACAAGTTTTCAAATTCTGAAGGAAAATTGACTGGCAGTTATGAATTTTATGTCTGGGCAAAGCATTCTTCAGAAATGAAATGGAAATAAATATATTCTTAGATGCAAAAATACTAAGAATTTTGTTATGCATTCACCTACCTTTCACTGGGGAAATTTCTCCAAATAGAAACAATTTTATAGTGGAAGAAATCTTAGATGCCTGGAAAGAAAACAGGAAAGTCAGAATGTGAAAATATGAATAAGTACAAAACATATTTTTCTAACTCATACTTCATAGTTGAGCCAAAAACTTCAATGCATCCTGATATGCCAGCACTCAGTGAATATAGAATGTATCCTTGGGATGACTGACTATATTTTAAAATTGTGCCTAGTAAGGCAGCCAAAGTCAATGCAAATCCTCTGCCCTTCACTCACAGTAGTGCAAGTTGAAGATCTCTAGTCTGAAAATTAATCCAACTACCCTGAAATCTTATGCTTTTTGAGTGTCTACATAATGTCACAAGTGGAAAATTCTATACCATGAAATTGTTGTATGTACAAAGTGTATAAAATTATCTTCGAGGTATGGATTGCATATGAAATATAGATGAATTTCATGTCTAAATAGAGATCTGATCCCCAAGATACCTCACGATATACTTTCAAATATTCCAAAAATCTGAAAGTAAGTGAAATTCAAAGTACTCATGCCAACCATTTCATGGATGGGTTACTCAAACTATAAAATGCTAATACAATTTTGTGTGTATGCAAGTGTGTAGCTACAGATATATGGTAATATTTAGGGTAACTTCTACATATGAATCATCCAAAAGATGTATAAAAACATTGGAAAAAATGAAGGCAATTTTTTTAGTTTTAATAAAAAGCAAAAATGAAAGAAGAGAAAGGGGAAGAGAGAGAGAGAGAGAGAGAGAGAGAGAGAGAGAGAGAGAGAGAGAGAGAGGAGCTGGATATAAAAGAGCAACATAACAGAATCCCTTGGTTGGTGGAAATATTTGTTCCTTTACTATATGAATGACAGTATCTCAGCTGTGCTATTGTCATATAGTTTTATAAGATCTCTTTATGTTTATATAAACAATGCATAGGATTTTTTACCAATGTATGTAAATCTGGGTTTATTTAAAAACAGAGTAAAATTTTAAAGAGGAAATATTTTTTGTTGTTTTTTAGGGTGTTTTTTTTTTGTATTTTTAGGAGAGGGTCTACAGGGTGATCAGGGTCTCACTACTAGATCGGACTCATAGTGATCCCCCTGTTTACAGCCTCCCAAGAGCTGGAATTACAGGCATGTGTCACCATGCCCAGTCTCAAAAGAGGAAACTTGGAACAGAACTAACATAACCTTTTTCCTGAGAACTTGGCTCTTCTCAGTTAGTAGGGATTATTTTCTTTTAGTTCCAGTGATTGACACATACCCATCCTTGAGTCCTTCCAGACCAACTTGGAGACTTTGAACTTTGGTCTTGGATGGAACTGGCCAGAGTCAGAGCCATGGGTATGGAAGTCTCTGGGATAGGACTTTTGCAGCCTGAGAACCAGAGGACTCTACTGACGAAAGACACTTTTACATCCACAGTGAACCTTGAGCACTGGGATTTTAGAAGCATTTATCATGGAATTAGAAAAGGAATTCAGAGAAAACTTGATTTTTCCTTTTCAAATTTCTAAGGAGAAAACTGAGGTCTCCAAATTAACTAAGTTATCACTTTAGCCAAGTCCAAGAATTTGTAAAGTTCTTATAAAATCAATAGGACTATATTTTAGGATGTTACTCTTTAAAACAATAATATACACTCTAAATTCTAGTGGTCCACATTAATTTATTTGTTCCCCTCCTTCTCTAGCTTCTGAGCAATCCTGTTCTGACTAGATAGCTAAGGTTATTACTGCTCTTACCTAGGCAGGCACTTAGACTGCTGAGCTATCTCCATGTTCCATTTCTTTCAAATCTATATCCCTACAACCTCCCCACATTTAAAATTCTGTGTAATTGTCAAATCTTATGTTCCCTGAAACTTTCTTTGATCAGCTCACTAGAAACTATTCTCCCCCTTTTATAGGATTTTTCTTTCATCCGTTGTTGTCTTTTTCATCTACCAGTTGTATATGTGCTATAAGACTAATTTTAAAGCACATAGAATGATACATTATGAATAGTTTCTAAAAGATAAATCTTTTTGAACTTTTTAATGCTCTTCAAAAGATCCTTTTGGAGCTGGGAGATGGCTCAGTGGCATAAGCACTTCCCTGGCAAGTGCAAGGGCCTGAGATCAATCCTCAGTTCTGAAAAAAAAAAAAGATCATTTATTGGGCCAGGGAGATAGCTCAGTGGCATAAGTGCCTGCCTCGCAAACACAAGGTCCTGAGTTCAATCCCTAGTATGAAAAAAAAAAAAAACATTTACTAATTGCTGCATATTATTATTCTTTACCATGTTTAGTTATTGTTGCTTTGCTAAATGTTCGGTTTCACTGAATCTTACAACTTCTCATGCTGTCATGTAGTCACCAGCTTTGATGTCACTTACAAGCATCTATTACAGTTTGGATCTAGAATTTCCCCCAGTGGCCTAGAGAACAAGACCAGCACCTTGGTGTTGCTGGGAGACCATGAAGCAGCTAAGAGGTGGCCTAGCAAGAAGATTTGGGTCACTGTGTCCATGCCTGGAAAGGGACAGGGAGACACCACTCCTCCTCCCTCTTTCTCCAGCCACGAGAGAAGCTGTTTCACTGTACCATAAGTGCCATCCATCATGTACTCTCTTGGCAGAGTCCCAATGGGGCCAACCAGTTGTGGACTGAAAGCCCCAAAACCATAACCTACAGTAAGCCTTTCCTTTTCATAAGTCAGTTATTTGTGCTGCTTGTTGTAGTGCTGGAAAGCTGACTGATGCACCGTGTAAATGTTCTATCACATGAGCTGGGTCACTTAGCAAGGAGAAAGCAAGTCTCTCTGTGTTCTTAGGGATCACAAGCCACTCACTGGGTCATCTAAGATCTGTTTTCAGTCTAGATGTTTCTCTTTATCTTTTTATTTTTTTTATTTTTTATTTTTTTGGTGGAACCAGGGATTGAACTCAGGAAAGCGCTTATTCTACTGAGTCATCTCTGCATTCCCCAAATGTTTCTTTCCATGAATGTTTTCGATGCATACAGGAGAAGAGTAATTTTAGAAAAGATTGCTTGGCTACAAATTCTGACCTTCATAAACCATTAGAAAACGTATCATAATAAATTAATACTAGTCAGCTTGTTTACATTTCTAGTATTTTGACACCTCCAAGATGTTGACATCCTAAAAACTTTATTTTCCACTTTAAAAATACTTTAAGAGATTCTTGTGTCCATTCTAACAAAAAATGTTGCAAATGATAAATCCAGTACATTGTTTTGTGGGGTTTTTTTCAAGACCAAAAAGCAGCCAGGCAGATGCAGTGAAGGACAAGGAGGGACGTCCTCACTTTGTCACTTACCTTCTTTCCCTTCACTCCTACTTCAACACTTACTTTGCCCATGTGGGTGTTCCTAGACTTCCAGCAGAAAACTAACACATCTAGGCTTTCTTCCTAATTCGAGCAGTGCCATCTACACAATACAGAGGTGTGAGTGTACCCAACATGAAATTTGCTTTTATGTTCATAAGCTGTGCAGCATGGTTCACTGTGACTGCTTGACACAGTACAACTTCACTTTTTGAAAATGAGAACATGGTGGGTTTGTAGATCTAGGCAGGGAGATTTTCTTGTGCTCCTTTCTGGTCAATTTCTCACCCAGTGCCTGCTCTTGGGATCTTGTCCCTGCAGTTTTGCTTTTTAGGTGATATTAGATAAATAAAATTTTCCAGCGTATAGCCTAGTCAATTTAATACTCACCTACTGCATGAATTTGGTTTTGTCCTAAAGCTGAGTAGCATTTTGTGAGATGCAGAAATTTTATCTATTGAGAGTTGAAACACATTTTCAATGTTTCCAGCATTTGAGGAGATACCTGATGTGACTACGGACACGTGCACAAAGGTTTGTAAGTAAATATAAGCTTTCAGTTTTCTTGGAAAAACACTTAAGACAGACTTGCGTGATGACACAGGGTGGGCTTGTGCGTCTCTGCCAAGCTGTTTTCCACAGCAGTGTGCCATTTCACACTCCCCTCAGCAAGGTGCAGAGTTCCAGTTGCTCCAACTGCTTCTTGCCAATATTTGGTGGCATCAGTAAGTTTTTATGTTTGCTTTTAATTAATTTTGCCCTTCTAAAAATGTACAAGGATTTTTACTATTTTTTGAAATTTCAGTGAGAATTATTTTATATGCTTATTTCATATTTTTAACTTTTCATGACAAATTGGTTTAAATCTTTTAGATCTTTTAATTTGATAGTTTATTTCATAGTGTTAGGTTTGTGTTATCTTATAATGTTAAATTCAATAGCTAGATCTGGGAAACAAACTAAATGCCCATCAACTGAGGAATGGATAAAAGAAGATGTGGTATTTTTCCATAATGGAGCATTATTCAGCCATCAAAAAGGAAAAATTTGAGGCTTTTATTGGCAAATGGTTGCAACTAAAGACCATACTCTTAAGCGAAATAAATCAGACCCATATGTGCAAATATTATATTGTCTCCCTAGAACAAGGACCTGAGAGTAAATAAAATTTGAAGAGTACAATAGATACTGTGAAAAGGGAATCAAACTGTTGCAAAGGAAGAAATTGCTGAGATGAGAAGGATAGGAGGGAGGTAGGGGAAGATACATCAATGTATGTATCTAAAGAAGCTTTTCCTGGTCCTCATCTCAGTTCCAGGAGCTTTATATTTGTAATCTAATAGATAAGTTATTGGAATCTGATCAAGTTAATTCTAGTCTACCTCACCCAGTGCAAGCCATAGCAAGAATAAAGACATATTGGTAGTTTTGGGGGAGCCAAGGGGTCCTAAGTCCAGCCATGGTGAAGTCTATTCAGAGCAAAGGCCTTCACTGAGGGCCGAACCCAGGTTATTCAGTCATGAAGAAGGAGTGGCTTGAGGAAGAATGACTGAGAATGGCAGGGAGTAGGTGAGTACTGCAGGCTGGGCTAAGGAGGAAGCCTGTAATTATCTCTGCAATAGGCAGAGAGAAGGACATGCCAAGAGTAATCTGCATTATGCTATTGAGATAGTATCTAATATTTTGTGGTCTGGTGCTTCACATATGATATGTAGCCTTTCGAGCCCCAGAAAGTCATGCCTCTATCTCGAGGCTCAATCCCAGCCAATAGCGTGGAACAAAGGCTCTATGTCCTGTCTTGACCTGGCTCATAGTAAAGAGCAGTGGGGGTTACTGGGGAAACACCTGTGCTGTCTTCAAAGACTACCACCAGCACCTCAGCTAGACCAATATGCATTGCTGAAAGCCAGTTGAATGGATAAGGAAAAGTCCTGTCCAGCTCTGTAAATATCAGTGCATGGACAAGAGTCAGGCTCAGCCAAAATGGACACAAGTGCTCTTCTTTCAAGGAGAGTTGCCGAGGTGGTCCTCCACATGTGTGCAGGAGGGCTTGGATAATTATACTGTGGATTTTTGCTGGTCTAGGTAGAGGAGCGGTTAATGCTTAATTTTTTTTTCTTTTTTCACTTTTCTTTCCTCTTTCTCTCAATTTCTTTGAACTTTTTCTTAGGGCCAGCCAAATAGCTCAGCCGATTAAAGCACCTGCAAGCAAGCACAGGGGCCATGGGTTTAATCCCCGGACCTGCTGTGCCAGCCCTGCTCCTGGGGTGTGCTGAAATGGCAATTGAGATAGCGTGGTGGTGCAAGCCTGTAACCCCAGCACTTGGGAGGCTATAAACAAGAGATTATTATGAGTCTGATCTAGTAGTGAGACCCTGAACACCCTGTAGATCCTTCTTTAAAATACAGAAAAGAAAAAAAAACTTTTTCTTTTTTTTCTTTTTCTTTTCCAATTTTGCATACATATATCTGGTAATCTAAACAACTAAGGCCTAGCTTGCAACTCAGGATTATGAGACACACAGTGTGGAAATACAAACTAGAAAGTCTGTAATAAGAATCAGTCTTCTAAGACTGTCAAAAGTCTGTAATAAGAATCAGTCTTCTAAGACTGATGTTCAGTGTCCACCTGGGATTTTTTTCAACAGAAATTCCTGTTGAAGACAACACTGTGCAATGCAACAAATAATGTTGAATTCATTTGATTTTGGTTTTTTTTTTCATTTATTATAGTACAGGGTCTATAGGGTCTCACTACACAGATAGGACTCAGAGTGAGCCTCCCGTTTTCAGCCTCCCAAGCACTGGGATTACAGATGCACATCACCATGCCCAGTCTCAATCACTGTCTCAGTGTGCCACCTACGGGGATGGGGCTGGGAGGGGTGCAGCACAGCATACCGGGTATCGAACCCCAGTCCCTGCACCTGCCTAAGCAGGTGCTTTAGTCTGCTGAGCTATCTGGCCAGCCCTCGAATTTATTTTATTTTGTATAATGAAATTCTGTATCATTTCTAATTTATTATTACTATTCTGTATACTCTTTTAAAAAAAAATCCCAGGTGGACACTGAACATCAGTCTTAGAAGACTGATTCTTATTACAGACTTTTGACAGTAGTTTTGGCTCTAGTTTGTATTTCCACACTGTGTGTCTCATAATCCTGAGTTGCAAGCTAGGCCTGAGTGTGAAGTACTATCATAGGAAATTGGGTAAATATTCTTCATGCCTAAAGACAGGTATATCTCTTCTTCTGTGATCTAGTATTAGAAACCAGAGAAACTGAGTGAATTTCTCCTAATTTAAAATGGGCTAGAGCCAGGCATGTTGGTTGTAATCCCAGCCTTTGGGAGGCTGAAGCAGGAAGATGGCTGCAAGTTTAAGACTCACCTGGATTACAAAGTGAGCTCAAGTCCAGCTTCAACTGAATAGCAAGACTCTGTCTTAAAAAGACAAAAATAAATAAATAAAAATAAAAATAAACTGAGTTAGATGTATTATTGCTATAGTTACCATCAAACTATGGCTGGATTCAAGTTTCACTGAAGGTAGGGAATAGTTTGCTACCTTTGGCCCTCTGGGGAACCAAGGGAGAGTTTCGCAGGGGAGGTCCCCAGGCTAAAGAATGCATGTGGGCAGAACATCTGTAACAGCAGCAGGCAGCATGGAGCAGAGCAGAGCAGCAGAGTGAAAAGCACCAGAGCCGCCTGGGTGCTTACTGTATAATTCTCGCAAGGTTGTTACCTCATATTTGCATTCCTACACATTGCCTCAACCAGCGCATGCGTGTGTTTACCTGTGCTCAGTCATGAGTGCATAACTGCATGGCACTGTGCATTAGACAGCAAAGTCATGTCCTCACTTGTCCTTAGACACCCGGGTCCCAGTCCGAGTGGTTCCCCACTGTTGTGACAGAGTCAGAAGCTTACTCTCCCCAGGGAGCAAGGAACAAAGAACAGAATCTAAGGGAAGTGGCCCTTAGATTCTTGTCATTCAGGCAAGATGGAGACAAGGTAACAGATTCCTGGAGGCCCTGCCCAGCCTGTTCTTTGTTTCTTTACCTGGGAAGTTACCAACTAGTGATATGAAAACGTAAAGAGTTTGGTGAATGCCTGGAGGGGATGTAAGTAACAGCTTGCTTATACCAAATTCATTATGCACATCCCTTTGTTTGTAGCCCTCAATGAATGTGAGAAGTTTCCATGGCTCGGAGCTCACTTAGCGAGAGGCTAATCTCAGGGAGACCTCTGGGGCTGTACTAATCCAGTCTTCCCATCTTTTCTTTCTGCTCCTATTTATAGCGTACAACACCCCACAGCTGCCTTTAGCTGCAGGATTTCCCTGTCCACCTGACTCTCAAAGAGAGTCTCCCTTATCACCTCCTCTCACTAACCTCAGTGCCATCCTCAGGCCCACAATCCATTTGCAGGATAGACCTTTGTCTACTTTACCCCTAACTCTGAGCCCAGGAAAGTCTCCTCCCTCTACCCCAGAAAGAAGGAGCCTCCCTGCTTACCTGTGGGAAGCCATTAACTGGTATCCATTTTATAATAGTGTCAGCCATTTTCTTAAGTTTCTATTCCCCTGCTGAGTTAAGTTTATGGTCCTTCTCACCTTGCCCATTCCCCGTGAATCACGTGCTATGCCCCAGGGGTTGCACCTTCCCTCATTGCCTAATACCTGCTGACCCCTAGAGCCGAGACTTCCTCATTCCTACACCCCCTATATATATCCAGCACCTCCCCTGAATAAAGTGAGACTTGATCAGAATCCTGTCTTGTCTCCATTTTTCATGTCTCCTGTCCTTTGTCCCCTCTTCAATTCCTCGCTTCTCTCCCAGGTGACCTTCGTTGACTGACCCGCTGGTTCGGGACACTTACCCTCTTCATCCTGCAACTATGTTCTCCTGTGGCTTTGTGGAAAACAGGGGTGACAGGTTGTTCCTGCCTTTGACCAGTGGCTTAGGTTTTGCGCTGTAGGAAGAGTGATACAAAAAGAAGGCTTCTGGATTTCCCACAATAGCAGACCTTCCTTCCTCACGGCTTGATCTCCACAGGAAGCTTTCTCTGGTTTCTTTACCCACGTTGTGAAAACCATGTGGAAGAACCTATGTGCAGATATAAACTCCTTTCCAGGCTAAGAGTCCTACATTCCCAAGCTAATCTACTCTCCGACTTTCAATCTCTGGAAGCACTGTGTAGTTTCTTACCTGCTGGCTTGGCTTGCATGGCAGGGACCCTGTTCCTGGCCCCAGTGAGTCAGCTCAAGCCTCACCCAACCTGGAGGTTTATTGCTTCCCTGAGACCTCAGGCTACTTAGTTTTCCTACCATCTTACTGCTGATTTAGTCAAAAGATTGATTCTGTTAATGTCAGATAAACAGTCTTTTAATTTTCTGTGACTTTCCACAACCACTTCCATTTGTAAAGGTAGGTTAAGTTTGAGGAGGAAAGAAGAGGGGAGCAGTTCAATGCACATGAGTATATGCTGCTATGTAGAATCAGACAAGCAGAAAAAAAAACAAAACAAAATCCAAGGTCACCCAGCAGACCTGAAAGGTAGGAGGAACACAGTGACTGGTCCCAGACTCAATTCCTGCTGCCCTGGATGGGCATTGGGAAGCAGGGTGCACTGTCCTGCCACCCCACCCAGCCTTGCTCAATGCTTAGACTTGGAGGAGGGGACCTTGAGGTGACAGAGCCTGGATGTCCAAACCCACCTGCACAGAGGAGAGAAATGAACAGAAGGCAGAACACCAGCATGGGGGACGGGGCTGAGGGATGCTATGCGAGGCACGGAGATTGTAAAGTGAACATCTATACCTTCCATAGACACGGTGCACTACGTGAAAACCCTAACATGGGATCTAATATGAAATGCTGAAAGAGAACGCTTGGCAGTTGGAGATTGTATGAAATTAATAGAATTATAAACATTATCACAGGAATGAAAGCTGCTTTGGAGACTCAGTCGGGTGGAGTAACTAAAATTGAGTTAACTGCACTAAAGAAAATGGGAAATGAAACAGGACAAAAGATAGTGTGTTTTGGAAGAAATTAATTGATGCAAAAGTCTGGTAAAAGAATACCAATTCCACGAACAGAAGGATAGAGCTGACTGCAAACTTTTCTTAAAATTTACTTTTATTTTTTAAAGAATACAAAATAGTGATAGAAAAAGAAGACAGCATTAGAAATGATACAAAATTTCACTTCACAAAGCAATCGGAATTCAACAATAATTGCTGTATTGCAAGATGCTGTCTTCAAATTAGGTGCTCAGGCACCAGATACAAACATACAAGATTCATTTAAAGAAAAAAAAAAAGTAACAACAAAAAAGTTGTAAGAAATTCAAAAGAAAAAGAATAAAAAGAAAAAAAAATTAAACATTTAACTGTTCGAATTCCTTAATAACAGCAATCTGTGGGTTGGGAAGAACATAAAAGGAAAGAATGTTCTGTGAGCTCCTCATCCGCCTGGCAGGAATGTTCCTTCAGTTCCCCGCAGGCTGGTGTGTTTGCGGGGGAGGCGAGGCTGTGGGAAGCGTTGGAGACTCGTCCTCGGGTCTGTGTGCAGCACCAGTCAGCGAGGCAGGGTGCTTTCAGAACCACCCAGGAGCCTGCTCCTTCCCTCTGCGCCTGGCCTCGGGGCCAGCTCGCTCCAGCGCCGTCGCCAGGCCATCTTGGGTGAGGTCCTGAAGTCGTCCAGAGTGCCACGCCTTCTCTGGAGTAGCCAGGCTCGCGGGAGGATCGCACCGGGGCAATTTTCCCTCAGGTGGACCTGTAAGTGCAGGACGATGAGGAGCAAGGGGAAAGCGATGCAGCAGTACTCTCATCTGCCTATGAATTATAATAAATTTCACAATTTTAAGTGGAAAAGCAGGGATCAGTTCCTAAAAATAAAGGTGTATTAAATGTTTTCTAGTTTTCTAAAACAAGTTGAATTAATTGAAAGTAGAAGGACATAGACCATTAAAGGAGATAGTGGGGGACAAAGAGACTAAAGAGTTAGAAAGAATCACCGTGATAAATACATGATTTGTCTCCTGAGACCCGCCACTGTAAAGTACTTTAGTGCTGATCACGCAGGCCTACTCTCTGTTTCAAAGCAGACACCGAGTGATGACAAAAATTGTTTATCTGCACACAATTGTCATCTTTAAGCGTGCTAAGGCTCAAGAGCATCAGGCTTATTTTCTAGAAATATTATGATAAACAAATAAATAACTATATAGGTAAGCAAATAAATAGCTAACACAGTGCCCAGCGGGCTTGTGCTATGCCCTTCCTTTGGGAGCCCTGCCACCAGAGGCAGAAGTGGGGACCTCGTGGTCATTTGGCCACCGTAGGTCACGTACTCCCCAAATTTCCAGACTAGAGTCTGGGAGGTATCATTGAATAGGGTCACTGAATGTTGTCCACAGAGACTGTGTGTCAAGATCCCCAGAGCTGGCTGAAGCCCCAGAAATTTCTAAACTCTGTACATAATAGAGTTCCTTCTTCCTGTAGACCTTAGAAGCCCCAGTCTATGAATTTTATATGAACTGGAGAACCTGCACTTGATCAGTGAAGGAAGCACTCGTGGCTTGTTTGGCATATCTGAATTGTTAGCATTAGTATTTTGGGGGTTCTTTGAGGGGTACTAAGTAAACTAAGAGCTACCTGAAACCAATCACTGTGATATTGCAGCAGTCAAGCTAATTAATACTCATGAGAAGCGCTACGTCATGCTGGTAGATGGTGTCTGCAGTGTGGGTGCAATGGCTATATCTAGATGACCCCCAAAGCCTCATGCAGCCAGTAAAGGTGGGGCTTTTTAGAGGTGGCTGGATGTAGAGTGTGTGATGTTGGGATTAAGGCTGTGTCATTATTAAATCAGCCCACTGGTTTGGCACCCCACTAACCCCAGTAGCCTTGACAGAATACAAAAGGAGCAGAAAGAAGTTCCTAAGGGTCCTTGGTCTTGCTGCTTGCCTTTGCTGTCCTCTGCCATGCCATGAACTGTTTCTCTACTGAGCTGCCCCTCTGCCACCCCACCCTGCCATGGAGCCAGTTGGCCATGGACCGAAATCTCTACAAACTCTGTGCACCAAATATGTTTTTCTTCCCTTAAATTTGGGTGTTGAGTATTTTGTCTCAGGAATGAGAAAAGTATCTATGATAGTGGGTCCATGGGACAAAGAGAATCTGAACATTCTGGGTTGGAAGGGGTGGGATGCTATGGAATTCCGTCATTATGCTCAGAGCTGTATACAGTTTGACATTATGAATTGTTTTTTCCTGGAACTTTCCAGTTCATATTTTTAGACCCTCACTGGTCATGGATAACTGAAATCCTTGGAAGTACAACTATGGATGGGGAGAGTACTGGGTATTTGGGGCTATTTCTAAGGGTAGAGCCTCAGTGGGCTGAACATTCGCCAACAGCATCAGCCCTTGTCCTCACTTCTCCCATTCTGTATGAAGCTGAAATGGAACTTGGCCTGGGTCGATGCGCTCTGAGCAGCTCTGCATCTCACCTCTTTCCTGTCCCCAGAGCTTTCTCTGCAATGCTCCTCAGCTCAGCCCCGCACACTCTGCCCAACAAGTGCCTCTCTGAGTTAAAGTCTTGAAGTTAGGACAGAAGAACACAGAATCTACAAACATTAAGAGATTAATATTCAGAGGGCCAACAAGATAGCACAGCAGACTAAGCACCGACTTAGGCAAGTGCAGGGTCTGGGGTTTGATCCCTGGTACCACATGCCACATCAGCCCCCCCCCCCCAATGAGCCATGACCGAGTCTGGCGCATGTCTGTAATCTGAGCACTGGGAGGTTTGAAAACAGAATCACTGTTAGGTTATGGCCCTAGTGTGAATTGCTGAATTATTATGGTGGTCGTCTGATATAGCTGAAGCCCTTAAAACAACAGCTTATCTTTACAATGACCACTTTCCCCTCCTTCCCCACTCCAGCCCTGGGTACAACTTCCTGTGACCTTTCCTGCCCACACAAGGGAGCCTCCAATCAGCTCCTTACACGTCACTAAACCTGCCCCTCAAGCTCCGCCCCTAACAGAAGTCCATATAGTCTCAGGCTCTCTGTCTCAGGGCAGAGGATCCACCCATCTCCCTGCTCTTGGTCCTCTCTGTGTGTGTAGAGTTAACAAAGGCTTTCCCTCCCTCTATTTCCGCTTCTTTGCTGCACCACCACCACCGCTGCCATTGCTGTTGCTTCTAAAACCTATCAATCACTATGAGTCCAAGCTGCATAGTGAGACCCTGCACAAAATATATTTCTAAAAAGAAGAAAAAAAAAACCTAAAAAAAAAAGAGATTAACAGTCAGGTTCCCAGTGATGATGCTAACGTATTACACCAGGGAGGTTCCCAGCCCCAGACTTGCCGTTACGTTGCTAGGTGTCCTTGGTGTCCATCTGGGGTTGTGCTTCCATTTTTCTATTTTGTTGGAGCTCACTGAGTTTTAAGAACGGGCTGTCCTGAGCATGGTCAGCTGCACAGGTCCTGCGGACTGCCAGGATGGTCACACAGGTCATTCCCAGAAATTTGTTGCACTACTGCTGTAAATCACATACCCCTTGTCTAGCCCGCATCCCAAAGTCAATGGGTTGGACCACGGTGTGTCTCACCAAGTCAGAAGAATCGTTGTGCAATACTGCATGAGAAGCCTAAGGGGAGTGCTTGTGCTCAGCTGAGCCCCTAACAACTGCTTTGAAGTTTGGAGTTTGAAGTCCTCCCCACGAGCTAATTTGTGAGGGTTTCCTGGCTCCTCGGTAAACCAGCGCTGAATCTTTCATTCTCTCCAATCCCCTCTGGAGCCATGGGAGGGAAACAGATGGCTGCGCCTCCGGCTTGGGGTGAAGAACAGCGTGCTGGGAATTTCTCAAACAAGCTGCAGTAACTGCACACACGAGCAAGCAAGCTAAGAAACGGAGGGAATGCCACACTGAGCTCATCGTTTTTTCCTTTTAAGGGAATGCTTTTTTGTAATTTTCTCTCCAATATTAGCATGAAAGCAATATTATGTAAGTGGAAATTGGAAGGTAATGCACACACATGTCATGGAATGGAAAGATGCTAACAAAAGGCTCAGTGAACAAAGGTTTCTGAACAGTCATAAATAAACAAGTAACTGAAAGGGTAGAAGAATGAGAGTGGTGAATCAGAATTTTCACTGCCTTCTTGGCAAAAAGATGGTTTCTGAGAAGTAATCAAATAAAAATATAAAAATAAATTTTCACCAGTCAGAATCCTGCAGCAGTTATTGCAGAGGGAGATAAACCTTGGAGATGAAAACTCTAGTTTAGAGTGACATTTGCCCTTCCAAACAGGTATGATTCAGTACGCCCTTATGTCCCTGGAGCTCTTGCAAATTGAGGCATTGGCGACTATGTTGGTAGCCCTGATGAGATTTGACTGTCTTCATTTCTAAGCCCACTGCAAGTCTGGAGCCAGACTGCCTGGCTTCACAACTCGGCTGCTCTACTTGCTAATTGCGGGCTCTTGGTCATTATTTCAATGTATTAGGGAATAACAACCTAACAGTTGTGTCAGATGCTGCTGGCTCCCGGCTTGCCTTTCCCCAGCTTCCAAATGAATTCTCCCAGCACAGACCTCCCCTGCTGCCTTCTGCCTTGCTCTGTGTGTTCTCTGCCTGTAGAACTCTGCCTCTGTTTTTCCAGGAGACAGAAATACAGGCAGTAGGGGCTGGGGAGACATCTCGGTGGTCTAAGCACCTGCCTGGCAAGCGCAAGGACCCAGGTTCAATCCCTAGTAACACATGCTGTGCAGGCCTCGGAACCCCAGGTGTGCCTAACTGGCCGCTGAAACTGGGCGTGGTGGCACATGCTTGTAATCTCAGTGCTGGGGAGGCTGAGACATGAGGATCACTAAGAGTCTGAGCTGCTTAGTGAGACCCTGTACCAAATCAATCAATCAGTCAATCAATTTTTTAAAATGCAGGTGACAATGCTGGAGGACACATAAATGCTAGCATTGCCAGACATTGAGAGATGCGTCTGTGGCCATCTCAGGCCACCACTTGTCTTTGGAGCTGCCACAGCATCGTACTTGCGTTGCTCTGCTGTGCCCTTCTCTCTCCAGTCTGATTCACAGTGCTTTCTGTAATAACCTCCTCTGGCTACTCACACCCAAAACTGTCTTTGAGGGGAATCCAACCTAGGACAATAGTATTCACCTTGTGGAGCTGTGAAAATGGCATGGAATGTGCACGTGAAAAGATGAACATAGCATCTATCCTGAGTAAGTGGCCCAAAATAGGAAGGATAGTGGTTATCATGGAAAGCACACCAGAGGGTCACCTTGGAGTATCCAACATAAATATTTCTGCACAAAAGGCCTATAATATATGTGAATCTCTGGGTGTGGCATTGCTCACCTGTAATCCTGGCAATTCAAGAGGCCAAGGCAGGAGGAACACAAGTTCAAAGCCAACTTGGGTGACTTAGCAAGATCCTTTCTCAAAAAAATAGAATAAGAAGAGCTGGCGATGCAGCCCACGGGTAGGGCACCTTTGGGTTCAAGTTCCAGTACTGAAATCCAAATGCATCCATTATAACACAATCTTAAATGTACTTATTAGCAATTGCAAGAGGCAAAATTATTCAAATTCCCAAATGACCATAGCGGAGAAAAAATAGAAATGAATTCTTGTCAAATTATCTTAAATTCATAGGTGCTACTTTTTACAGCCACAAAACCAATTTGTATACTTCAAGTTTCATTTATTCCAGTCTCCTAACTTTACAGATAAAAGTCCTGAAGCAAAGGGAAGTTGCCTGCCTTGCCTGGGCTGTAATTCTGACTGGATTTACCAACTGCTCGTTCTTGCCCCAGTGTTCTGGCTCTCACATCACCTCCTGTGAGCTGTATGCAAAAGATAAGAAAGACAAACACTACCAGGTATGTGTATGACATGCCATTGACTCCTCATGCATGGAAGGGAAGGCAAGTCTTAAGATTCATTCATTCATTCATTCATTCATTCATTCATTCATTCATTCATTTACAGTAGCCTTCTTGGTTCATTTGGGTTGCTATAAATGAACATTGTGACTGGGCGATTCATAGGAACAGAAATTTATTTTATATTATTCTGGAGACTGTGGACTCTATCATCAAAGTAACATCAAGAGTAACCCTGGATTCCAAGATGTTACCCCATTACTCCATGCTTTGGAAATGAGGGTCACAGTGTCTTCATGTGACAGAACAGCAGTGGGAAGGGGAGCTCTGCTTCTACCAGTCCTATCAGTGTCATAATCCACTTCTGAGGGCTGAGCCCCAGAACTTAAATCTCTCCCATTAAACCCTGCCTTTCCACACTGGTGCTCGGAGATGAAGTTTCCAATACATGTATCTGGAGGACACTTTCAGACCTGAGTGGTACCTAATGGTTGATCCAGTTGTTGGGGGACTTAAAGATTATATAGTTAGAACATTTGTGACAAGTAGGACTGGAAAAGAAATAGACAGCCCAGTACCTGTTGGTTTGTCGAGTCCCTGGGCAGCACAGATACAAGTTATGCACAAAGATAGAATACACATCCCCTTCCTTAGGCTGCCCTGGCTGCCCCTACCACTGACTGCATAACCTGTCAACAGCAGACTTCAGTGCTGAGCCCTTTATATGATTCTGATCCCTTAGAGTGATGATGAACAAGCAAGTGGCAGGCTGATTATGCAGACTCCTGTTCATCACGGGAGGAGGGGAATTGATTACTACATAGATAGTGTCCTGTATCCATGATTAGTATCCTTTGTAACAGTTTCAGCACCATGAAAAATTCCTCGATTAACCTATTCAAAATTGCCACTCTCATCCCCATTGCTTAATTGTTGGCACCCACTGCTTATTTCCCTCATGCTTCCATCTTTTTCAAAAGAGCCAATGGTTGGAATCATGTGATGTATGTTTCAGACAAGGAATTTTCACTTGGGAATACATACTGAGGTTGGACTGAGTATTTATGCGGCTGGAGACAGCCTTCCTTTTCCTTGTGGAATAGCATCCTCATATATGGCTCCATGATAATTTGGTCATCCACTCACTGTCAAAGGGTGTCTCAGTTGCTTATTGAGCTTTTGCAGTGGTGAAGGCAGCTTTTCTAAGCAGCCCTGCTCGGGTTACTGTGAGGACATACGCTGCACACCTGCTGTAATCATTTGTTAGGCATAGAAATGGTTTTGTGGGGTCTCTGGGGTTGTCAGCAAATATAATCATGCCATCTATAAACAAAAGCAGTTTCATTTTTCCTTCCCAATGTTCTTGCCTCTTTTTATTTCCTCTTTTTGTCATGACACCCTAAATGTCTTCCAAGGGGAGGCCAAATACGAGGGCTACGCGCGGACCCACGACCCCTGCACAGCCACAGTCTGTGCAAGGCATCCAGCTTCTCACTACGCAGCATGATGCTAGCAGTAGGATAGCTGTAAATATTCCCTCCCAAGGAGCTGAAGTTTCCTTGTTACTAAATAATGGGTATTGGGTTTTATCAAATGCTTTTTTCTGTACCAATTATTAAAAGCATATGATATTTCTTTTGGTTCTATTGATATAATAAATTAGACAAATTAATTTTGAAGTGAGTGAGGCTTGCATAATCTTGGTTATGATACATAATCATTCTTCACGTTGTTCAATGGTATTTGGCAATAGTTTGCTGGTGTTTTGGACATATTCAAATGACGCATTTTTTTTTTTTTTTTTTTTTTTTTTTAGGGTCTACAGGGTGTTCAGGGTCTCATTACTA
>NW_004524768.1:2411968-2431773 GCF_000260255.1 Octodon degus | reverse complement strand
TTTTGTATTTTAGGGTCTACAGGGGGTTCAGGGTCTCACTAATAGACTGGACTCCTAGTAATCCGCCTGTTTATAGCCTCCCAAGAGCTGGAATTTTTTTTAATTTTTTTTTTTTGTATTTTAGGGTCTACAGGGTGTTCAGGGTCTCATTACTAGATTGGACTCATAGTGACCCACCTGATTAAAGCTTCCCAAGAGCTGGGATTACAGGTGCTCACCAGCATGCCCAGTCTCAATCCCCATCTCAGCACTCCCTGAGGGGCCAGCATGGCAGGCCTAGGGATGGAACCCCCAGCCCCGGCACCTGCTTACAGTCTCTTTAATCCACTGAGCTATTTGTCCAGTCTTTCATGTGCAATTTTGACTTACAATTTTCCTTTCTTGTTATTTATTTATCTGATTTTGGTATCAGGATAAAGTTAGATTAACATAATGAAATAGGAAATATTATATGTACTTCCATTTTTTAAAATAAATGGTGCAAAATTAATGTCATTTTCTCTCTCTAAGAGTTTGGTAAGACTTACCAGTGAAGCAATGTGTGTGTGCTCCTTTTCATGTGTGGAAAATTATTAAGCACCAACTTGACCTCTTTAATAAGTATAGGGCTATGTAGATGATGCTTTTCTTTATAAAGATTTTGGCATCTTTGTCTTTCCTGAAATTGATTATTTAAGTTATTAAATTTGTTGGTGTAAAGTTATTCATCTTATTCCTTTGTTCTCTCTCTCTCTCTTTTAAAATGCTTTATTTATTTTTTACAGAATCTCACAATGCAGCTCGGACACATGGTGATCCTCCTGTCTCAGCCTATCCAAAGCTGGCATGACAGGTGTGCACCACCACATCTGGTTTCGATGGCCAGCATGCCACCACAGTATGCAGTCCGGGGTGCTGAACCCAGGTTTTTTTTGTCAGGCAGGCACTTAAACCACCAAGCTATCTCCCCAGCCCCTCTGTTCTCCTTTTAGTATCCATGCCATGAGTAGAGAACAAAATCATTAACGGATGGTAACAACTCTTCCTTTATTTCTTATACTGATTCTCTTTTTTCTGTGGTAAGGTAGCTGGATTTTGTCTTTTTTTTTTTTCACTTGTGTATTTGGTACAGGGTCTCACTATGCAGGTCAGACTTGTGGTGATCCTCCTGTTTTCTGCCTCCCCAGCTCTGGTATTACAGCTCTGGTATTACACCACCACTCCTTTAAGAGATGGATTTAACTGATACAATCCAGAGTCCAGGCATGGTGGCTCATGCCTGTAATCCCAGAGCTGGGGAGGCTGAAAACCAGAGGATCGCCACAAGTCTGAGCTGTGTAGTGAGACCCTGTACCAAATCTTTTCTGTCTTGTTCACTAAGAATGAAATTTAGGTGATTGGCTGTAATAATCTAGTTTCCAATCTAAGTGCTTTCTCTGAAACAAATTTTGATGAACTGTATTCTTTGTTTCATTTAGTTCAGATGATAATTTATCTTCAGATTACTGGACACAGGTGTTGTTTACAAGGGTATATACTTAAACTTTGAAATATTGGTAGCTGCTCTGATTATCCTTCCATTATGGAATTTAGGCTAATTCTGTTGTGGTCTAAGAACATACTTTGTGTGAATTTTGAATATTTAAAATTTTATGACATCATTTGTGCCCGAGGAACTCATTTCAGTTGAGGAGTGCTTCAAGTGAGCCTGGGA
The DNA here is from genome assembly GCF_000260255.1 of Octodon degus. NCBI lineage: Eukaryota > Metazoa > Chordata > Mammalia > Rodentia > Octodontidae > Octodon > Octodon degus. The sequence goes on along the minus strand of NW_004524768.1, from coordinate 2,430,080 downwards.
TGCACATTGTTAGGTACTCTGTCGATGTTCATTTGATTATATTAATCGAGTATGTGGTATAATTCAACTGTATCCTGAATAATTTTCTGCTTCCTTGAGTTTTCAGTCATTGAAACAGGCATGCAGAAGTCTCCAACTGTAGCAGTGGATTTTCCTCTGTCTCTGTCTCTGTCTCTGTCTCTGTCTCTCTGTCTCTCTGTCTCTCTGTCTCTCTGTCTGTCTGTCTGTCTCTCTCTCTCTCTCTCTCTCTCTCTCTCTCTCTCTCTCTCTCTAATGTACTTGGTACAGGGTCTCACTATGCAGCTCCAACTCATAGTCATCCTCCTGTTTTCAGCCTCTCCAGGGCTGGGACTGCAGGCATGCACCACTACACCTGGACCCAGTCGCTGCCTCAGCACACCTGGGGGTGGGGCCAGTGCCGCATGTGGTGCTGGGGATCAAACCCTTGTCCCTGTGCTTGCCTAAGCAGGCACTTAGTCTGCTGAGCTATCTCACCGGCCCTCCTATTTCTCTTTTTAGTTTTTCCAGCTTTTGTTTTATGGATTTTGATAACTTTACCAGATCATATACAATTCTGACTCCTTCCAGGACACTAATGAGCTCATCCAAAGCACTCATAGCAATATTATACTATTTTTGATTTGTATTATTTCCTTTTGATTCATTTACATATATTCTTCCTCTCTACTTATATTGTGTATCTCTTTTTATATGATATCTACTTTTTCTAATGGTTTCTACCATATAATCGTAATTATTTTAAATTCCCTGTCTGATTATTTTAATATATGTGTCATACATGAGGCTGGCTCTGGTGCTTGCTGTCTCTCATACTGTATCTTTTCCTTGTCTCTTCATATGCCTTGTAACTTTTGGAGGAAATATAGTCATCAGATATTAGATAACAGGAACTGAAGTACACAGGCCTTTAATATGAATATTTATGATACTCTACAAGTCATTCTTCATAACGCTTGCTGAAGCTGTCAGATTACTCAAGGCCCTTCAGAGCTCTTTTCATTGTCTCCATTATTAACTTGGGGTTTTCTTGAATCTTCCTTACCAGGGCCCTTATATCTGGAAACCTTCATCTGCGATTCACTGTTATTGGACTGGAACCTTGTTAATAAAACAGTAAGAAGGCACAGAGGGGGGAGACACATAGAATCTAATGATCAAGTTGCATTCTTTTGGTGGACCTGGGCCCATGCTCTGTGAAGCTCCCCAAAGCTTCCTGGCTTCTGCTTCCTGCCTTAGGTGCAAAAGGAAGCCTAGAGAGGTCTGGACTTGGGTAAGTGTCCTTCCAATCCATGGAGTAATGTTCCTGCTGCCTTTTACGGTGAGTGCAGGCCCTCGTTATAGAGAAAGCTCTAGGTGTAGGTCACAAATGTTGCTAACACAGCCCCAACCCAAAGCGTACAAAGGGCAACTTTCTTGGTTTTTCTTTGTTTGATAATTTTTCACTACATTTTGTGTGGCATTTCTGGGTGTTTTATAAAAGAAGTTTTAGGATTATGTAGCCTATGCTCATGCTACCATTACAAAGTCCTCAATTTTTCTTTAACTTATGTGTATTAAGTATACACAACACCAATCATAGTGTTATAGGAACAAATTACTAAATAATTTAGATATATCTTTTGCTTTCTGAGAATTCATAATTGTGTTGAAAAAACAGTCTTTTCATGGTTTATGGATAAGGAGTAAGAAAAGTTTATTGGAGGGGTATCTCTCTTGGCTAAGTAAAAAAATTAAAAAATCACAAACTCAACTTCTTCTACTGTGCTTTTACAACACTGTCACCCAAAACTAGGAGAACATGTCTCCCAGCTTTGCACGCAAGAATCAGTTCTCCAGCAGACACCAACCAAGTCCTGTAACTCACACCAGTTCCAACATTGCCTAGCTGGAGACAGTGTCCAGTCTCCCCCCAGGGAGAGCTCACACTGCTCCCAGTGCAGACACCAATCCTAAGCCAGGCTCTGAAACTGCTGGCCAATCAGCATCAGGTAAGTTTCTCATCCTCTGGTTCAACATAATCTGCCAAAGACCCCAGGGAAATACTTACTTGCATTTACCAGCTTATTATTAAGAATACTTCAGGGGATACAAATGAGCATGAGATGAAGAGATAGGACACTGTAGGTCAGTGGGAATAGAGCTCTTGTGCCTTCTTGGGGCACATCACTCTCCAGAACCTCTGCATTCAGTGACCCAGAAGCATCCCCTACCTTGTCCCTTGGAGCTAAGGATGAGTTTCCTTATGCAGGCATGGTGGATTATGCCACTGTCCACTGGCAAGCAGCTTGACCTCCAGCCCCTCTTTCCTTCCTGGAGGCTGGAAGTTTCCCCCTTTTCAGTACATGACAGACTCCCTAGTCAATAACCTTTCACAGCTGGGGACCTTGCAGAACATGTCTCCTTATCATAAATGCTGATGCGGTTGAAGTAAGGATAAAAATTCATAATTCTAACAAGAAGCATTCTTACTATTCCACTCACTCAGGAAATAACAAAGATGACAGCCAGGATCATTGGGGAAAACCTCAAACCTACACAAGCAGGTAGGATACTCCTTATCCATCAAAATATATAGTGAATGTTAAAAATTTTTAAGTTGTAATAGTTAAAGACGCCTTGCCATTAATCTCATTCAGAATAGTCTCCCTTAGCTCAAACACATTTATCCCACCATTCTTACCACTCTCTGGAGCAGGGCTAGAAGGCATCTCTCCTTAGTGTCTGTATGAGGGGAGATCAGACGTAACGTGGGCACTGCTGCCAAGTGGCTCCTAGCAGGAGGGCAGGCTTGTTAAGACATGATGCTGCATCTTCATCCACTTTATTCACTAGAGCTGGTACCGTGGGACTTCTGGCTCCTCCCTAGGCTCAATAGACCATGAATAAAGGTTTGTTCTTCTTCTTCTTCTTCTTCTTCTTCTTCTTCTTCTTCTTCTTCTTCTTCTTCTTCTTCTTCTTTCTTCTTCTTCTTCTTTTTTTTAATGGATTCAGGACATGGATGCAGCCCCAGTGACACAACTGAAGACAGGAAGGAAGACTTGAAGAACTGCTCCTAAAGGGGGCCAGAACGACAGGATAAGCAGGCGTGAAGTGAGGGAGAGTATTTTGAGGGGGTTTAGTGGCAATTTGTCTTATATGGTAACATTTTTTTTTGTATTTTTTAGGGAAGGGTCTACAGGGTGTTCAGGGTCTCACTACTATATCAGACTCATAGTGATCCACCTGTTTACAGCCTCCCAAGAGTTGGCATTACAGGCACGTGCCACTACTCCCAGTCTTGATGTTGTCTCAGTGCACCCCAGGAGCTGGGCCAGCAGGTAAGCCCAGTGGTCGAACCCCTGGTCCCTCAGCCTGCTTGCAGGGGCTTTAATCTGCTGAGTTATTTGGCCTGCCCAATATGGTAACAAATTTAAGGTAAAACTAGCGTTCACTGTACTTTTCTATCTCACTGTCTCTATGTGTGTGCTACTGTCACAGGCTATCCACCCTTCAAGGGAGCTCATTATGGGCTCAGGCACCTTGGTTGGTTCTGCATGCTCTGGCATCCTAGGCTCCAATCACATGGGTCAGAACTCTTCACGTGTCTTCCAGTGCTCGGGCTCCTGACCTGCGTCTTCCATCTCCCTCCACTCCCAGGCATCACAGTCTTGGTTTCTTTTATGCATACATGTAGGACTTCTTAAAACTCAACAGTGAACTTTCTAGGGCTAGGGATGTGGCAGAGTGTCCAGTAACTAACTGAGCTGTTTGAGGCCCTGGGTTTCGTCCCAGCATGACAGAACAATAATAAAGACTAAATATTTTTTAAAATGTTTCTCTTACTTCATTCTTTAACACATTTGAGTTTCTTACAAATTTGTGATATTTTAGTTTTTCAAAATGTTTAAACACATTCTTCTTTAATATTCTTAAAAACCTCATTCAACCCAGAGCCAAGGCTGGGCATACAGGCATGGTGTGGAATCCTGCAGCAGAACTCCCTTCAAAGAGACTAGAAGACCCACCCAGGTGATCTAGGAGCAGAACATCTTGCCAGAGTGGGCACAGAGGGTTCACCTCCAACAGCTTCAGCAAGAAGATGTAGAGCATAGAAACCAGACCCAAGCACACCCACCTGGATGAGTTTGAACTTGAAAGATCCAGACCTGGTGCTAAGGTAGTAACTCTATCTAAGCTCTACACCAAAGTTCAGAAGACAGCACTATACAAAATGACAAAGAGAAGGAGCAAAATGCATTCTCAGGCCCCAAGCCCACCCAGAACAAATACAGGAGATGCTAACATAGAAGAAATTGGAAATCACACACCCAAAACCTCTGAAATAATAGTGTTGGAAGTAAAGAAACAATTGCAGAAAAGTATAGAGGAAATCAGATCAGAAATAATTTCTGAAGTAAAAAAAGAAAGATAACTATAATGAAAGAAGTACTAAGTGCTTCTAAAGACACGGATTAAAAAAATAGAGGAGAATAGAAAAATGATGGAATCCTTGAATGAGTAATATAGGAAAGTAATAGTATACATGAAGCAGATTCAAAGTGATATACAGGAAAGTATTCTTAAAAACAAAGTAAAATTTCTGTATAAATCTGTGCTACAAAGAAAATGATATACCATGGTTGTATTCTCAGATACTTCTTTTCACAACTATTTCAGTTAATCTTCTGATAGCTATGCTTTTTATACACCAAAGAGATATCCTTTGCTGATGTCACAAGTTCAGATAAACTCATACAAAGAGACTTAAGAACTAAGAGGGTCTTTTTATCCTGAAAATGAGCCTATTTTTCAGGCTTCCTTTAATTAGTAGGAAATTATACTCTTTCTATTTACTGAGTTTTGTAAATTAAGGAGCAAAGAGAACCCAACTGAAAGCTTTGGTTCCAGTTCATCAAATTTAATTTTAATTATGAGCAGCTAATCAAAATAAGAGCCAGAAGGAAAGGTCCAGCAAATGGGATTTCTCAGGAGAGAAAATAGAAAGCAGAGAAGAGGTGGGGACATGGTGGAGGCGCACACGAACAGAGCCTCAGGAAGAGTGGGCCTACCCAAGACCCTGTGGACCTCATGCTGGATTTACAGATGTTCCTTTGAGATTCTCACTGAATTATAAAATGAATGTCACATGAACTAACATTGTGTATGGAAGCTGCATCCACAGGTAAGATCCCTCAGGCCGGTTAGCTTTGGCTGAGTAAAATGTCAAGCTTTGGGAGACAGAGTGTTGGAGGCTAGCAAAAGGTCAGATAGACCTTCCTTGGCCTATGCCCTGCCTTCAGGACTTGCATCTGACCTCAGGACTTTTGGGCCTCCCACAGTGTATCTACTGATGCAAATCTGCTCTCGCTATCTCAGCACCTCTGCAAGTTTAGCTCATGGTCCAGGAGAGGTGACAGGTGGAAGTCTGCTTCAGCTTTACACCTGTCTGCACCCTTGGAAAAAAAAGCAACACATGTCATCATGCTTCACTGAAACTCAATGGGAAAAAAGAAAATCTGAACATTTTAATTGGTTTCTGTACCCTTCACAACGCAGAATAGTCAGCTTCCAGGATAATGGCACATGGATGAAAGTACCCCTTAAATTCAATACCTAGCATCCATAATTAGGGTTAAAGCTATAGTTGATTGAAATTGAAGTCAATTGATTAATAAGAATGACTTTAAAGAAACTGACACAAGTACAATTTCCTTGAGTATTGCTGTACACATTGATGAATACATTTATACTTGCCCCCTATAAATAACAGGCTTAATTTGAATGTCATAGTAATTTCTCAAATAATTATTTTATTGTAGGTCAGAACCTCTTTTTCCTGGCATTAAAAAATCTGGTTCTATGTTCTACAGTTTCAATTCTGAAATAGTATTTGACACTGTCTTAACACTTTCTGCTGGTGCTTTGCTTTATATTGTCAAATGCTGGACTTTGTGTTCATATGTGTTTATAGAATCTGAGCTCAGTTTTGATTGGCTGTCAGTCATCAATGCTGGGCCCTGGTGGATGATGAAACATAGAAATTGGTTATTACAAGGTAATAGAGACTTTGCTAAGGGCTCTGCAACTGCTCTGTGAAAAACAATGCTATATCCTGGCTCCAAGGGGAGGATGATATATTGTTATGGGGCTCTAGGTCTTCAGCTGGACTCATGCATGACATTATCATGGGATCCAGGCCCTCAGCTGGCTTCTTTGGTCTTTAGTGCATGGACAGATTTTCTGCATTCTTTTTATGTGTGAGAATCTGGGTGACTATTCTAAATAATCTTATAAAAATATGTGTTCTGTATTGTATTGTTCCCCTTGCAAAACTCCAACCTATGACAGGATCAGTTTAATCTCCAAAGGTGACATCTCTTCTCAGGGCTTCCAGCCTGGGAGCATTTGCTCGGGATTTCATTTGCTCCAAGGATATTTCACATTCAGTGCCATTAAATTAAGAAACTGAGTCGGTCTTTGACTGTGATAAGTGCCTCTCTTTTCTATGCTGAGGTTCTGTTAATACTGTGTTGCAGCATCCTGAGCATATTGAACAGTGGTTTATGTATGATTTGAGGGCTCTTTACTTCTTCAAGCACAATTTAATATCCACTGTGAAATACTAAGGGGGTGGACACTTAGTTAATTATGGTGTGTGGAGGTGAGGCATTTGGAAACAACTGAGGTTAGATAAGGTCATGAGAATGGAGCCCCCATGATGGCTCCAGAGTAGACACATACACACACTCACATTGCCTGTCACCTGTGAGGCAGTCCCCAGGCACCTTTGGATTCTATCAGCAAGAAGGCTAGCACCAGATGCACCCTGTCACCTTGCACCTACAGCACTGTGAGCCAAAACAGCACTCTCTCCCTCAAAACAACCTCCCCCCAGGGTTCTAGTGGTGTCTTACTTACTTTTCTGTCATTGCTGAGTCCCAAAGTTAGAGGAGGAAATGTTTATTTAGCTCACAGTTCATGGAGGATTCAGTAATTGGTTGTATCCAAGGCACAGTGGGGTGGCAGAGGGGCAACAGTTCAAGGCAGCAGAGGACAGCAGAAACAGGAGCAAGAATTGGGGAGGCAAGCCTCTCTCCTCCCTTACATCAAATAAGCTATCCACCCAGGGCAGGTGTAGCACTCACACCATGTCCATGCCCTCCTCTTGCACAGGCTGAGGATGTTTACAGAGCGAGGACCCTGGCCCTCTGCTGAGTTAGCTAAACTTCTAAACTTTTCAAGTTGACACAATGAATCCACCACTGCAACATCCTAAAGTGTAAGCAGTGGCCCAAGGGCGTGTGCTTTATACCCTGGAATGTAGAACTGCTGAGTTACTTACTTAAGCTTCTAAGCTTCTCAAGTTGAAACAATTATTTATTTATTTATTTATTTATTTATTTATTTATTTATTTATTTTGCAGTACCAGGATTTGAACTCAGCATCTTGCACTTCCCAGGTAAGCATTTATTCTACAGAGCTATCTCCCTGGCCTCTTCAAGTTGACACAATAAATCAACCATAACAAATGGTAATGAAATACGAGTAAATACATGGGAATCTTTGCCTTTTTTGAATACTCATGCTCTTGACAATGGAGTCTCAGGTGTCCCACAGTTTAGTCCAGTCACTTCCTGGATAAGAGTCACATTATCCATGACCACCATGTTTATTTAGGGCCTTCAGATCATCAGAGATTGAGTTTGTCAACTCACTGAGTTTTTGGGAAATCATATACACATATACATAATTGGCTTGTAGAGTCATGAACAGTCTCAGTTGTGGTAATCAGACCCAAAGAAACAGATGTTTCTTGGGTAGGTGTCTTAAGACGTTTGTTTCCTTGGGATTTCTTCACTGTATTGAGATAATATCCAGATTTACCGGCCCTTGTTAAAATGATGTGCCCTAGCAGACAAGCACACAGAGTTACAGCAGCCCGATGATCAATGGCTACCAAGCAACTGTGACCCAGGAAAGGTAGCACCATTTCAGCCTAGTGCCAAGTGGTCCCCATCTCAGGTTTTATTCCATGAAAATCTGTCGTGTGTGATGCGGCTCACCTAACTTTTCCTAATATATATTCCTATGATACTTTGGCAATGTATTATTCCTCTTACTTTCTGCACTTCCAACAAGATAAAGTATTGGATCACACATTCCCCTGAAAAACCAGAAGTCAGTCCTAATGCCTTCCAGGCTAATAGTTTTTGACTGCGTGAAAATCAGATGTTGACATTCAACTGGATAGTCTTCAAAAGGTCATTTTTGATAAGTTCATGGTATTTCTAAAAAACTGTAATGTTTTCAACCATATTTCTGGTAGATTTTAGCATTTCATGGTTTACCTGCTTTGCTGAGATTTGTTTGTAAAGTCTTTATTTCTCTTCTGACAATGTTTTGGTGGTAAAATAATTATGCCAAAGGATAAGCAGCAAGCTATAAAAATCAAGTCCATGCATGTGGAGGAAGCTTGCACAACACAGCCCCATCGTTCAGAGTATCTGTGTGTGACTCTACAGGAAGCCTGAGCAAAGCCTGGGAGGTGCTGTTAGATCTCTGATAGGCGTTTCAGGTGAACAGCACAGCAGAGAAACAGGCAGAAGGAAAAACGGAAAGGGGCTTTATTTTCTTTGAGGAGAGAATGTGGGGAAGGATGAGGAATTTTTTGTCTCTCAACTAAACAAAGGGAGGTTGAGGCTTTTATGGCCTTTTGTCAATGGTGGAGTTTGGAGGGGATGTTTATATATATCTGCGAAGCTGATTGGGGCTCTTTCCTGAGGTGGTAGGGAAGGGTGAAAGTAAATTATGTCCTGGAATAAATTGGAGAAGGGGAAAGTGGTCCTGGGAGCACAGGCCTTTATTTTAAGGGCATCAGCCATATTAGATGACCACCACAATGACCACAATGATTCTAGCAATTCACACTATGGCCCGATCCTATCAATCTCCACAACCAACACTCAAGAAAGCAATAAGTAACTTGAGAAAAGCATGAATGTACTTGGCAATACTGCCAGGCACGAGGCGTTATGGTTTGTGTGTATTTGTCCCCTCAAAGCTTCATGTAGTTATTGAGGTGCAGTTCTACAGTTTGTGATTAATTCATGATCCAAGGCTGGGATTAGGGGTCTGAGTACTGCTGGGATTAAGAGTCTGAGTGCTACTGGCCTTATGGGTGTGAGTGCTACACCCAGCCTGGGGTAGGTAGTCTAAATGTAACATAAGAGAGGCAGAGAGACAGACGTGCTCTCTGTTGCCATTGTTGCTTACTCCTCCCTTTAGCTCTCTGGTGTTTGCTACCACCATGAACTGCTGCCCTCTGCCATGTGCCACTTTGCCTTGGAGCCAGCCTAGGATGGACTGAAGCCTCCAGTAACTGTAAGCTAAATACAACTTTTCTTCCTTCACTTTGGGTGCCAGGTATTTGTCCCAGCAAGGAGAGAAGAGCAACTGAGACACAAGGAAAGGGTGGAGATGCTACCTTGCTTGTTCTCAGAGTCTGCATCCCTCTGACCCTGAGGATTCAGCATCTCTACCAACCGACTGGTAGCTGCAGAGACCCAAGCACCAATGACTTTGAAAAGCAAGCCAAATACACAAGAGGAAATCAAGGGAATCCAGAGAAGTACGTGTGAAGAAGACACTAACCACAAACATTAAAGACAGATAAATCAGGAAATTAAGATTGCTTAAAAAGTGTTCAAGAAGAGAATGCCAGAGTCATAAGAAATCAAAATATATTTTAAAATGTTTAAACTAATTATGTGAGGGGGACTGGGGGATGAAACCCAGCCCTTGTCACTGAGCTATACCCTTATGCCCCCCCTTTTTTTATCATGAGACAAGTTCTCACTAAATTGCTAAGTTGTCAGCCTGGGTTTGAACTTGAGAGCTTCTGATCTCCACCTCCCAGAGAGCTGAGATTACAGGTATGTGCCACGCTATCCAGCCCCAATTTGTGAAATTACTGGAGATGCACCGGAAGTTGCAAAGTTAATACAGACAGACCCTACCCTTGGCGCCAATGCGCTCCTTCCATGATAATAGCTCAGTGTTTGAGCAGGGCACTTGTCCGAGAGAGTGTACAGGTACGATGTGTGTGTGTGTGTGGCTCTCTTCTGCTTTCCCATGTATGCCTAACCACAAACATTCAAAACAGGTAAAACAGGAAATTAAGATTGTACCATCAGCAGCGTGCTCAAGATGCAGAACGGCACCATCTCTGTGCACATCTCCCTGCTGCTGCAGCTTCGTGCTCCACATCCACCCCTTCCCTCCAGCAAGCCTCCCACCTGGCAGGCACTCATCTGTAACTTTGCTATATAGAGATGGCAAGTAAGTGGAACTGTGCAGCAGCGCTGTCCAAGATTAGTGGTTTTCAACTCACCGACAGGACCCTTCCGCTATATCCAAGTCAGCCGCACCAACAATTTTTTTGTTCTTTTTAGTCATCAGTAGTATTTAAACTGCACAAACTGTTGCCCTATGTTTATGTATTTGTATATTGAGGAAGGTGACTCTTTCTAGTTGTAGTTATTTCAAATAAAGCTCTGTAGTGATATGAGACAGAAGCCTGATGTCCCAAGGGACCAAAATCAAGAATCAGCCCCAGGAGACTTGCAGTCTCTTGTAAATTCAGGCCAAATGGGTCACATCAGCATTTCCTAGAGGTGCCCTGTCTGTTCTTTGATCCTTTACCTGGGATGATATGGGCCAGCATTGTGTGAACTCAAAGAGTTTGGTGCATGCCAGAAGGCAATAGAGATAGTAGTTTGTACTCACAAAATTAGTTATGAGCATTCCTTAACTTGCTTTCAGCCTTCTATAAATGTGAGAAGGGGTCGGGGAGATGGCTCAGTGGAATAAGCACTTCCCTGGCAAGGGCAAGGGCCTGAGTTCAATGCCCCAGTTCTGCAAAAAAAAAAAAAAAATAGTGAGAAGCTTCGGAGGGTTGGGTTTCACTTTGTTATTTACTTTTTGCTTTTTGTTTTGTTTTGTTTTAATTTATTTTATTTATTTTTTAATTTTTAATACTTTTAAACTTTATTGAGAAAGAAATAGCAATGAGACAGTGTCAAAATACATTAGTGGTACAGTTACAATAAGTAATACATTGCATATTGTTGTCTTCATAGTAGATATTCAGAGGATAAGATGCAGACATGATATCTTGTCTAAACAATATTAGTACAAATCTTTCTTCCAATTGAATCAAGAGAAAGTAGTCGTATATCCATCCTAACTATTTTGTATATACAGATATATTTTTTTCATTACAAAATGGTCTTTCCTTTTTATCCCCCTTTTTGTTTTGTTTTGTCAGGGATGGGTGTTCCATTGCTGTTAAGGAAGCTGCATTTAGAGAAGTCTTTAAATGACATTTTTATACTTGACGCCAATTCAAATACTGTAGGTACTTGAATTCAGCAAAATATCCCAATATAGTCCAATAATCCATAATAGTTGTGGGTTATCAGCAGAACTGGCAATTTTCAAAAGTTGTTGACTTGAGCCTTTTACAGCTCAGCGTATTAATATGGCTTTACTTTTTATACCTCCTGGCTATACCTTTCTGCTGGATATTACATTTTTAGTTATAAAGGTCTTGCTTTAATCGGGGCTCACTTTGAGCAGGACTAAGCTCAGCGAGCCTCTGAGACTGTATTAGTCAGTCTTCCCATCATGGTTTCTTTCGGCTGACTTACAACACACAGCACAGCTCTTTAGCACAAGTGTGCAAGGTTCGTTTTGAGTGGCCATGCTTTCATTTACCCCGTGTGAATGCCCTCCAGAGTAGACTGCCGAGTTTGTACTTGGGTGTTGTTTAGTTTTTTGAAAGAAGCTACCAAGCTGTACTCCAGATTCTGTCTCCTTGCATGCTCATCCTTGGTGTAGGAATGCTTGTCCTCTGCAGATTCATGAGTAGTTAGGGTTTTTACTGCTTTTCATATTCACTGTAGTACTGCATGTTGTGAGGTCTTGCTGTGTTTTTCATCTGTCTTTTGCTATTTTTGAGGCAGGGTCTTGCAAAGATGCTCTTGCAGTTTTTATGTAGGGTAGGCTGGCTTCAAACATGCGATCCTTCTGGCTAAGACTCTTGAGATTACAGGTGTATACCCTGCTCTGGTTAAAATTTGCATTTTTACTAATTATATTACTGTTAAACTGTTTCATGTGCTTGTTTGTTTTCCATGTATATTCTTTGATGACTTTCTATTGATCTTTTGGTCATTTTAAAATTTGAATATTTATTAGTTTAATGTTGAGATTTAGGTTCTTTATGCATCTTATATGTTTGCCATTGTCAGGTCCATTGTATGAAAATAGTTCTCTGAATCTGTAGCTTACAGTTACATACTCCAAGTGAAATCTTTCAGAAAACTGAAGAATGTTAACTATGATGAGATATGATACATCAAATTTTCATTTTTCATGGATCATACACTTTGGGTATTATGACTACTTTGTATTATATTGCAAAAGTTTTACCACTAATTCTTAAAAATATATAGTTATTTTTAAATTAATTTTTACATGAGGTGTGAGGTCTATGTTAAAGTTCTCTTAATTAATTAGTTAGTCTCCCAGCCAGTTCTTGCAATACCATTTTTTGAAAGCACTATTCTTCCTCCATTGAATTATCTTTTACAGCTCTGTCAAATATCAGTTGGTCATACCAAGATCCTCTCTTTCTATGTCTCTATACTCTGATTGCTCTCTGCGTCTCTGTCTATAGTACAATACATTCCTGATGCTGTGGCTATATAGTAATTCTTGAGTTTATGTAGACTGCTCATACTTAATGTTCAGAGTGACTTTGTGCATTATAGTTCTTGTTATGGTTTGCATCTAGTGGTCCCCCAAAGCCTCATGCAGTCACAGGGTAGACTTCTAGAGTGTGTGATTAATACATGGTGATCCCCTAGGATCATGGGTGTGAGTGCTGCTGGGATCGTGGGTGTGAGTACTACACACAGCCTGGGGCAGATAACCTGAATGCAACTTACGGAAGACAGACTTGCTCTCGGTGGCCACTGTTACCACTGCTCCCACCCATTCGCTCTTGCTGTTTTGCTGTTTTCCACCACCATAAACTGCTGCCTCTGCCATGTGCCACTCTGCCTTGGACCTAACTGAGTATGGCCTGAAACCTCCACAAACTGTGAGCTAAGTGAACCTTTCTTTTCTTAATTTTGGGTGTCAGTTATTTGTCCCAGCAATGAGAGAAAAGTAACCGAGACAGTTCTTTTGCTTTTTCATGTGACTTTTAGAATCATCATGTCTGCACCTACAAAATACACTTCTGGGGTATTGATGGGGATAGTGTTCACTCCATATATTAATTTGGAGAAAATGGTCAGTTTTATTGACTTGATACTTTTAGTCCATGAATGCAAAAATTCTTTTCTGTTTATTTAAATCTTTCGTTTATTTTATTAGCATTGTGTAGTCTTTAACTTTCAAGTTCTGCACATGTCTTAGCAAATTGACCTCTAAATATTTCTTCCTGGGGGCCGGGGAGATGGCTCAGAGGAATAAGTGCTTGCCTGGCAAGCATACAGACCTGAGTTCAATCCCTGGTTCCACCAAAAAAAATCTTCCTTTTTAAAAATTTCATGTATTTGATACAGGGTCTCACTCTTGCAGCTCAAACTCAGTGATCCTTCTGTCTCAGCCTCCACAGAGCTGGGATTACAGGCATGAGCCACCACACCCAGTCTTGGTGGCTGGCTCAGGCCAGCATGGCTTGGGGTACTAAGGATGGAACCTGAGTCCTCACACTTGCCTAGGCAGGCACTTAGACTGCTGAACTATCTCTGCAGCCCTTAAATATTTCATTTTTAAAGTGTCTTATGAGACACAGGGCCTGCAAGAGCAGGTGTGAGTCAGCACTCTGAGCCTCCTCCATGGTCTCCGGGACAGTGGGGCCTGCCAGAGGAGTATCAGTCTGAAGCTGAAAGGACACATGCCTTTGGTGGACTGAGAGACTGAAACACTGAGACCCTGGACAATGGCTGGGCCCCAGACACACAGGCACATACAAGCCTTGGAGGGCACAGTAATCAGTGAGACCAGCAACATGGGTGTGTCTGAAGCAGCTGTAAGGAGCCAGCAGTTATACTCTGGAGAGTGCCACCAGTGTAAGTCCAGTCCCAGCTTCCACATCCAGAGGCCAACATCAGCACCACACCCAACTCATCTCTGGGATTAAACATGGGCACCATCACAGAGCTGTAAACACCAGAGGTATTTTACGAATTTTATTCTCCCATGTTTGTCTGATTGGATGTCCCTTTCCTGTCTGGTTAGAGGTCATCTTGCTTGGTTTTGAATTCTGTAGTTATTTTTGCATTTGAGTCTTTCCTTCACCTCTTATTCGTGTCTTTTTCTTTCATCCTTTCTTTGTCATTCACTTTCTTTTTCTTCCTTTTTATGCATATTTAGGTTTCTTACCTTTTTTTTTTCTATTGATCCTCTTTTGCTTTTTCTTCAATTACTTCTTGAATTTAAACTTTTAAGAGAGTAAACATTGTCTCTACCCTTTCTGACTTCTCCTTTGCATTCTATTTCTTTCCTTCCTTGCTGTGTCCTCCAGGTTCACAAAACTCAGGTGATAGTCCTTTAACCTCCAGCCTTGGCTCTACTATATTTAGCCTCACTCATCACTTTTGCCTATCCATGACCCATCTGAAACCCTCCCCTACTACCCACAGAGGGGTAAAATCACCTGGCTAGGGGGAAAATCACTGCATACACTGCACGGTGTGCATTTAATTTTGTTATATAACTTTAGTGTATGACCCTGTGGTCAGAGGTAGCAGGGAATGGCTGTCATACTATATCAGTAATGGAGTTGTACTTGAAGCTATTGCTATTACTAACTACTATTTTAGCCAGGTTGTTATACATGTTATGAACAGTTTTTCTTCCCTGTGTGACAACACTGTGATTGTACAGGGTCCTAGCGATCACTACAGTCGAGTAACAAAGGATTGGGTTTGAGGCAAATAGTAATTTTGCATCTTTTACAAATTGGGAAGGTGGGGTCTTGGTGCAGCAACAAGCGGCCACCTACATCTGGAGGTCATTCTTGGAGAACAGACATCCTCTAGGGAAACCTCAGTACCAGGGATAAAGCTATGTATCATAAGAAACTGGCAATTATCAACATAGAAAAGAATATAAAAAAGAGAAAATAAGAAATGACAAGTCACAGAAGCAAAATGCAACCCTAGATCTCCAGCCAACCCAGTACAAGGCCAGAACTCAAGAAGACAGATGAAATTGGAAGTCAAGCCCTGGAACTTTCCAAAATGATACCAACAGAAGAGAAAAACAAGTGGAAAAATCTATAAAGAAAACCAATGATGCTTAAAATCAAAGATATTAGAGAAGATAAAAATAAACAAATAGATGAGCTTACAAAAAATGCTGGAAACAAAACATGCCCAACATAGGAAACAAAAAGGATTCTATGAAACAGATTCAAACAGAAATCCAAGAGATTAAAGCCTCCATTGAAAGTATACACAACAGATTGGAAAAAAGAAAGGATAGAATTTCGTATTTTGAAGGCAGAACTGCAGCTAGTGATGAAGAAAAGAAAGATATCTTTAAAAGGCAAGAGACCATGAAAAATCAATCCAACCTCTATAAGATGGATCAAAAAAGAATGACATAAGATTGGTCAGGGTCAGAACAAGTGGTGGTACATGCCTGTAATCCTAGCGATGGGAAGGCTGAAAACAGGAAGAGCACTACAAGTCTGAGCTACATAGTGAGACCCTGTACCAAATATATAAAAATAATACGATTGATCAGGATCAGTGAGAAAGCTGGTGACAGCAAAAGTGCCAGGAAAAAAGACTCTCCATAGAAATAATGACAGCAAACTTCCCAAGCATAGGTAAGTAATTTGACATACAATAAAATGAAGTATATAGAAGATATATAATAATCGAGATTCAAAAAATTCAGCAAAAAAACAGAATATTAAAAGCTTTTAGGGGCTGGTGAGATGGCTCAGTGGTCTAAAGCACCTATTTGAACAAACTAAGCCAAGCAAAGCACAGGGACCACGGTTCAATCCCCCAGCACCACATGCCAGCCAGCCCCACCCGCTGGTGGGCTGAGCTGGCCACACACACACACACACACACACACACTAAATAAATAAATAAATAAATATTAAAAAAAATTAAAAAAAAAAAAAGCTTTTAGAGGAGTGTGTGGGAGAGCTTCCTGCTACCCTGCGCTGGCGGGACATACTACTGGGTCCAGCCCAGGTGCAGCATGCGTGAGACCCTCTACCACCCCCTTGGGACGCCCCCCACCACTCCGCAGCACCTCTCCCACCCCGCCCACCAAGTACGAATTTCTGTCATGTTCCGGGAACCCAAAGACCCAGTCCTAGCCCAGACCCAGTGAGTGTGTGGGAGAGTTGCTCCTTCTGGAGCAGCCAGAAGGAGCTGAGCACAGCAGCCAGACCCAAGCCAGCCACAGCTGGATAAATCCTAACTTTGTAAATCTGCACCTGAATGTCAGTATGTGCTAAGGTTATAACTACAAGGAAGATCTACAACAAAGGTCAGAAGACAGTGCTACACAAAATGACGAGAAAGAATAAAATGCAACCTCAGAACCCAAGTCCACTCATAACAAGTGCATAGGACACTAACACAGAACAAATTGGGAATCACACAGCTGAAAGCAGTAAATCAATGGCTTCTGAAATAAAAAAAAAAACAGGTACAGAAAGGTATAGAGGAACTCAGACTGGAAATAAAAAAAGAAATCCCTGAATTACTAACATCTGCAGTAAATAATCAAATGCAGAAACATATGGAGGAAACCCAATGCCAACCCAGAGCAAATGTGGAGGACACTAGCTCAGCTCAAATGCATGAATCAATAGCGTCGATAGTAAATAAGCAACAGCAGAAAGATAGAGAGGAACACAGAGCACAACTCTTTTCTGAAATAAAAAAAGAATTCTCAGAACTCATAGCATCTGAAGTAAAGAAGCAACTACAGAAACATAGGAAGGAAACTCTATATGAAAAAAACACTGCAGTAAAAGAATTTATAACTTCTTCTAAAGAAGGCATTGATAAAAAAAAATAGAGGAGATTAGAAAAATGACGGATTCCTTGAATGAGCAATACAGGAAAGAAACAGATCGCATGAAGTAGAGTCAAACAGGCATAGAGGAAACTAAAACCATAATCACAAGTTTGCAAAACCATTTCAGTGAAAGTGAAGACAATTTCAAATCTTGAAGATGCTGGTGCCGTGAGTGAAAAGGTAAGAAAGGATCTCTTAAAAACAAAGAACATGCAAGAAAGAATAATCCATCACCTGCAAGATGATGCAAAGATGAACAATGTGAGACTAATAGGCAACAATGACAAAGAACGAGTCAATACAAATGACATTAAAAAAATATGGGCAGAAGTAATAGCAGAAAACTTCCCAAACATGAGGAAAAAATCTGACATTCAGGTAACTGAAGCATATAGAACGCCAAAGAACCTCAACCCAATGAAAAACACACTGAGACATATAATAGTCAAGATCCCAGAAATTCAGCACAAGAATAATATACAGAAAGCCACTAGAGAAAAGAAGCACATCACATTCAAAGGAAAACCCATCAGAATTACAGCCGACTTTTCTTCACAAACCATGAAGGCAAGAAGAGCATGGAGCAGAGTACTTCAAGTACTCCAGGAAAACAAATTCAGCCAAGATTACTATACCCTGAAAATTCTCTGTCAAGTACGATGGAGAACTGAAATACTTTCATGACAAAGAAAAGCTAAAGAATTTCATGATGACAAAGCCAACGCTACACAGGCTCCTGAAAGATGCTCTAGAGAGGGACCAAAATGATCAGAACTCGATGAATGAGATCAGAAAGAAACAACTAAATAGGGTAAGCAATTAAACACAGGAGAAAAAGGAGTAAATGATAACACGTAAATAATATGGCAACCATAAATCAGTACATCTCAATTCTAACCATCAATGTAAATGGACTCAATTCACCAATTAAGAGAAATAGACTGGCACAGTGGATTAGGAAACAAAATCCAACAATATGCTGTA
>NW_004524768.1:2399056-2404746 GCF_000260255.1 Octodon degus | reverse complement strand
AAAAATAAAAAAGTAAAAAATAAAAAATAAAAAAAAGCTTTTAGAGAAAAGAAACAGGTCACCTATAAAGAAAAGCCCAATAAAAATCACAGCAGATTTTCCACACAAACTCTCAAGAGAAAGAAAAAACTGGAGTGAATTACTTTAATTCCTGAAAGAAAACAACTTCCAACCAAGACTGAAGTACTCTGAAAAACTATCTTTAAACTTAATGAAGAAATATGATACTTTTGTGACAAAGAATAACTAAAGAAATTTATGACCACCAAGCCAGCCCTACAAAGAGTATTGAAAAATATTCCAGACAGAGATAAAAATGACTACAATATGAAGAACCACAACAGAGATAGGACAAGCAAATAAATAGAGGGAAAAAACAGGGATCCAACAGCAAGAAAGTATAACATTTACAACCATCTATATAAACTGCCTCAATTCACTAATCAAAAAAACAGACTGACAGAGTAGATCAAGAAGCAAGATACAAAGATATGCACTATACAAGAAACACATTTAACTCAAAAGAAATTCACTGACTGATAATCATCAGATGGAAAACACTCATATGCAACAGGATAGCAGAAAAAAACAAGGGTAGCTAGCTGTTGTCAGACAATGTGAACTTCTATCTAAAAATGATCAAAAGAGATAAAGATCTTTACAGACTTATTAAGGGTAAACTTTAAGAGGAAGAAATAACACTCATAACTATACATGCACCAAATATGGAGAATCCAACTATATAATTATTAATAAACATGAAAAATCAAATAAGCTATAGCACAATAGTCTTTGTTGTCTTTTGCTACCTGGAATTCAACTCCTCACCTTACACTTGCCAGGCAGGCACTTGTGCTGCTGAGTTATATTCCCAGCCCACAATAGCACAATTGTAATGGGAGACATCATTACCCAATTGTCACAAAGACATAGATAAATTAGACAAAAACTCAGGAAATAAATATCAGAACTGAATCAAAGCTATGTACAAATGGACTTAGTAAATGTTTTCAACCTTTTCCACCTAATGTCATCAAAATATACCTTCTTCCCAGAAGCACATGGGACCCTCTCTAGAATAGACCACATAGTATCCTATAGAACATGCTTAAATAAATGCAAAGGAACTAAAATTATCCTGTATATATTATCTGATCATAGTGTGATGAAATTGGAAATAAATGATAAAAGAAACTGCAAAACCTTCATTAATAAGTGGAAATTAAATAACACCTTCTTAAACAATTAATAGGTCACAGATGAAATAAAGAAAGAAATTAAACGATTCTCACAACTAAATGGGAGGGGAGATACAAATGACAGAACTTACGGAGTGCAATGAAAGAAGTCCTAAAAGGAAAATTTATAGTGGTGAATTCTCACATCAGGAAAACAGAACAATCACACATAAGTAACCTCAATGTTGCATCTCAAGCATCTAGAAAAAGAAGAGCAAGACAAACTCAAAACCCTTACAAGGAAAGAAATTATAAATACAGAGCAAAAATTAATGCAATGGAGACCAAGAAAATAAAACAAAGAATTAATGAATTGAAGAGTTGGTTTTTATATAAAAAAGTAAAATTGATTAACTCTTAGACTACTTTATACAGAAAGGGAAAGAAAAGACTCAAATTCATACATTGAAGAACAACAAGTGTGAAATCACCACAGATTTTGCAGAAATTCACCAATACCTACTTGGAAAATCTATACTCTTATAGTATGCAAAACACAGAAGAAACGGGCAGATTCCTAGATATGTATGAATTAGCAAAGCTGAATGAAGAAATTATTTAAAAAAATCTGAATAACTCAGTATTACTTAATGAGGTTGAAAATATATGTAAAAACTTACAAACAAGGAAAAGCCAAGGTCCTGATGGATTAACTGATGAATTCTACAAGAAATTTAGAGCAGACTTAATGCCAATATTCTGTAAACTCTTTAATGAATTGAGGGTGAAGCAATGCTTCCCAACTCATTCATGGAGGTAAAATTATCATGATATCAAAACCAGATAAAGACCCAAACAAGAAGGAGAACTGCAGCCCAATCTTCCTAATAAAGATAGATGCAAAAACCTATAATATGATATTAACAAGCAGACTGCAGCAAATCATCAAGATTATGCAATGAACAAGCGGGAACTATCTCATTAGAGTGGGGGATGGTTCAACACATGCAAATCAATAAATGTAATGCATCCTATCAATAGAGTCAAAGATGAAAATCACACCATCATCTCAATAGAAACAGAAAAGCTTTTGATAAAGACCAACACCAATTCATGATAAAATCCCTACCGAAAATTGTACAAGATGGTGTTTACCTCAATCTGATAAAAGCTGTCTATGATAAACTAACACCCAACATTATACTAAATGAACATAAATGGAAAGCTTTTGTTTTAAAATCAGAAATAAGAAAAAGATGTTCACTATCACCATTATATTTGCCTCCTATTCAATACAGTTCTAGAAGCTGTAGCCAGAGCAATTAGACAAGAGAGAAAAATAAAAGGAATAAGGATAGGAAAGAAAAAAATTAAACTATCATTATTCACAGGTTACATGATACTCTACATAGAAGCCCTCAAGAACTCTACCAAAAGACTTCTATAGTTAATAACCAAACTCAGTTGCATAGCTGCATACAAAATTCATACTCAGAAATCAATACCATTCCTGTATGCGAAAAACAAACTCATTAAGAGAGAAATTAGGGAAGCCACACCATTCAAAATACCATCCAAAAAAGTGAAATACATAGGAATCAATCTAACAAAGGAAGTAAAGGATCAATATATTGAAAATTATAGTACTCTGTAAAAAGAGATCAAAGAGGATATCAGAAAATGGAAAGACATTTCTTGCTCATGGACAGGAAGAACCAACATAGTGAAAATAGCCATATTCCCAAAACTGTTATATAGATTAATGCAATCCCAATCAAAATACCATTAACATACCTCACAAAAATAGAGAAAACATTCCTTAAATTCATCTGGAAGCAGAAGAGACCTACAATAGCAAAGGAAATCCTGGGCAATAAAGGAAGACAAAAGGCATCATAATTCCTAACTTGAAATTATACTAGGTTTTCAGCATGGTACTGGTAAAAACAAACCTGAGGACCAGTACAACAGATTAGAAGATGTGGACACAGCTACAAACATATTTAGCCACCTTATCTTTGACAAAAGGGCCAAACATGTTCATTGGAAGAAACACGGCCTCTTTAATAAGTACTGCTGGGAAAATTAGCTCTCTACATGCTGAGGAGTAGAATTAGATCCATATGTATCACCATGCACTAAACTAAAGTCAAAATGGATTAAAGATCTACGTATTAAAACAGAAACACTAAATCCACTGGAAGAGAAAATAGGTAGAAATCTTGAAGACAGGTATAGGCAAAGACTTCATGAGCAAAACGCAGACTGAATGGGAAATGCTTTAAAGAATCAACAACTTGGATTTCATCTTATTAAAAATATTTTTCACATAAAAAACAATCACCACCAAAATTAAAAGGAAATCCACAGGAGTGGGGAAAAAATTTAGCTAACAATCCCTCAGACAGAGAACTTGTATCTAGAATATATAAAGAATTGCAAAATTCAGACAGCCCTAAATTCAAAGACCCAGTCCAAAAATGGGCATCTGAGATGAACACACACTTCTCAAATGAAGAGATATAAATATCAAACAAATACATGAAAAATGTTCAGCAACACTGGTTATTTCACAGGTGCAAATTTAAAAACTAAGATTCCTGCTCACTCAGAATAGCTATCAGCAAGAAATCAACCATAACAAATGTTGAAGGTGCTGTGGGGAAAAAAGGAACCCTTCTCCACTGTTGGTGGGAGTGTGTACTGATACAACCACTGTGGAAATTATTGTAGAGATTCCTAAAAATACTAGAAAAAGAGATCCCATTAGACCCAGCTGTTCTCCTTCTGGATATTTTCCCAGAGAATTGAAAGCATCACACCACAGTGATATATGTGCACCCATGTTTATAGTAGCACAGTTTGTAATAGCTTAATCTTGGAAACAGTCTAAATATCCATCAACTGAGGAATGGATAAAAAAGATGTAGTATTTTATACAACACTACAGTACTACTGCAGTACCATTCTGAAATGAGTACTACTCAGATATAAAGGATAAACTTGTGACATTTGTAGGAAAATAAATGCAACTCGAGACCATAGTCATAGGAAAAATTAATCAGACGTGTGTGTAAATATGATGTTGTCTCACTAGTGTAAGTAGCTGAAAGAACAAATAAAATTCAAAATATACAACAGATATTCTGAAATGGAAAGAAATCCTTCAAAAGGAAGGAAACTAGAATGGGGGAAAGGAAAAAAGAATGGAGGAAGGAAAAAGAAAAATAAATACATATCTATTAAAACACATTTAAATAAATAATATCTTAACTATCATATATGATAGCATATGATGATATATGTACATATGACAGTTAAGATAGCCATACTATTATTTATTAGTTCATTTAAAAGAAGGTTTATGTTGTTGGATCATTTTCTGCCTATATCTTTTAATGTGAGTAACTACTTTGCAGATAACAATATGCAACGTTCTGACCATTGATACCCTCCTATACTCTTGCTCTAAAATTTTATACCATTGTTATTTTTTTCTTTCATTAAAATAAAAAATATATAATGTCATGTTTAATAAACTTATGTGTAATTGGCTGTTTCATTTCTGTTCTGAAGTGTTTATTGCTAGTATAGTGTCCTAGCACAAATATCTACTATCTTGTGAAATTAATCAACTCCTTTGTTGTGGTAGTTTACTGTTCCCATCATGTATTGCTCTGGTTGATTGGAATTAACTCACTAGAATTCCAATAACTTTTCCATGGCGTTACAATGTGGATTTTTCTAGACTGTAAGAAGGCCTAGAAGGGCTATTTTGTTTTTAGTCACAAATCGATCTCAGGGCCTTCAGCTGCAGCTGCACCACTGAGCTACATCCCCAGGTCTAGAAGGGCTTCCAAGAGCTAGAGATTTCTTCTACCAAACATCTCATTTCTTCTGTTCAAAGTTCCTTCTTCCACAAAACACCAAGAGGCAAACACAATTCAGCCAAGTCTTTTGCCTAGCAAAGACCCCATTACTTCTCCTTTCTAATTACGTGGGCTTCACATCATTCCACGTTTCTGCCAACATTCTAGCTGCAGGCTCTTGGTCAACTCTGAGAAGATCTGAAGCTCTCTCTACCCATGCAGACTTTTTCTACCCTGCTCCTCCAAATGTTCAGTCTTGTCTTTACTCAGTTCTCAATCTGCTTCCTTAATTTTAAAAAATGTATTTTTATCGCTGTGCCCCACATTTTTGTGCTAATGTCTGTCTTATTCTATTCAAGGGCTACACCAAAATACCTTACATGGGTACCTTGAAAACAATGCAAATTTAATACTCACAGTTTCTAAGCACAAGATCAAGGAGGCAGCTGATCTTGGACTCCCCAAAACTTACTTTCTCTCCAGCAAAGCCTCATTCTCAGCTTTACAGAAGGGGCCTAGTTATTGTGCTCACACATGGCAGAAGAATAAGATGAAATTCCTTACATGGTTTCACATAGCTAGGGTTTGTAAATGTAGCTCAGGCCAGTTTCAAATACACAGAGCCTCCAAAGTGCCTGGATTA
>NW_004524768.1:2390093-2398826 GCF_000260255.1 Octodon degus | reverse complement strand
TTGTAAAACCAGGGATTGAACTCAGGTCCTTGTGCTTGCCAGGGAAGTGTTTATTCCACTGAGCCATCTTCCTGGCAATGAGTTCCTTTCTTGAGGGCTCTGACCACAGGACCCTTCATCTAATGCAGCCCTCACTTCCTAAACACTATGGCATTGGGGTTTGAAATTTTAAATCGGCGTTTAAATTTGATGAGGATGTAGTCAAATCATAGCACAATTTTTTAAAAAATCAACTAAAACATTTTGATGATGGAAATAATTCTGCCTTTGCTATCATTTAATAATATCTACCAATTGCCTTATTCTAGGCTTTAGGCAGCAGGTAAGAGGTTTTGCCCAACCTCTTTCACTTTGGGGATTAAGAGTTTTCTTATGAAGAAAATCTACACTTACGAATGAAATGCAAAGCAAGTTGCTGTTACATTAACATTTACTATTAGATAAAAGCATCATGGCAGTAATTTTAATTGTGCTGGAATTGCTCTCATTTATCTATTTCTAGACTTATTCCATGAGTTTCAATTGTCTTGATTGTGTATACAACAGTTTTTATGCCCCAGATGTGTGAATAGTGTGTTGATGACAAATTCTAGGATCTTTCCAGGATAAAAAAACTAGTTGTTGATGGAATTTGGGAGAAAAGGTTAAGCAGGGATTTTAAGGTCATTCTATTCTTATCTTGTTGAGATTGATTTTAATTTTAATGCATGCCCAGTTTAAATATGGCAACAGATTAAGCAAAGTAATATCCAATTGTGTCAGTATTTAGGACTGTTATATCAAATGTTCTAGAATCATCTGGGAAAACCACCTTTGGATTAGTTGAACTCAGCAGGACACGACTATTTTATACACATTGTTCTATTTTTGTGGACAATTTGCTTTTTTTTTCATGATGGAGTCTTAGAAACAGCAGAGACCTGTGGCAAAGTGAGGAGGGCAGGTGGCCAGGGCTTCCTCACATGAGGTTCATGGTGCCCAGGTGGCCTACTGCTCTTCCAACCTGCCCCTGCTTCTTTGGGGGCTTTGGTCCACAACGCTACCATTGTCCATGCTGTCCACCTGCATCTTGATCTCAGGCATCTCCCTGGTCCTTCCCACAGCAAGGATCTTGATGCTGAGTTTGTCTTCATGAACAAGTGGTGATTCTAATTGGGCCCATTGAACTCATGTGGAAACCACATAAGGCAACCCTTCAACCTAAAACAGAATTCCTGAACTCCTGTGTGCAGCTAATTCATTTGCTTGGATTGAAAGAAGCCCAGGCCATGATGTCCAGGACCTAGAAGTCTAATAGAGAAGAAGCAGAGACAGTGTCAAGATTTAACCAGAAATTTCTTGGAGAACTTACAAGCAGCTTGGGAATCTCTGCTTCCAGGGAGGCTGATGCTTACTTGAGTTTCCCTCTGCTACTTGAATGTGGTTTGCTCATCTTTAGCTCAGAACAGCCCTAGTCTACAGGCTCAGCTCTGTAGCACACCAGCCTCTCTTTCTCAGTTCCAAAAATCCTCCCGGATTGCATGGACATCTTGTCCCTCACAGAGGCAGCGATGGGTGGTCCCTGCTCCCTAGTGTGAGAAACATAGCTTGCATCCTTCAAGGGCCCATGAGAAGTAATTAACACTCAAGTCAGTGATGCAGTTTTTTCAACTGCACGTTGAAATTACAACTGAAGAAGCTTATTGCACCTCTGTAAATTTCTGGCTCATCCTCAATTCTAATATTGAACTGTGATCGGCTATGGCATTAAGAGCTAAGTGAACTTATATACTTACTGGCTTGAGATTGTTTTTCCATTTTGTAACTGGAAGAAGAAAAATAGTAAGCGAAATAGGGTGCATATGTTTTTTTAATTATTCATTTATTTTTATTTTTAAAGAATACAAAATAGTGATGGAAAAAAACAGCATTAGAAATGATGCAAGAATTAAAAAAAAAAGAAATGATACAAGATTTCACTAAACAAAGTAATAGGAATTCAGACAAGTTACTGTATTACATGATGCTATCTTCAGATTAGTTGTTCAGGTTACCAGATATAAACATGCAAGATTTCTTTAAAGAAAAAGTCAAGACAATAGCAACATGAAGCATATAAAGGACACTGACTTCAAATATAAAGCTTGATTAATTTTTGATGTAAACATTTGCAAAATCACCATGCTGATCGGGATGTAAGACTCTTGTTGCCTTGAAATTCTCAATCAAAATCTTAAGGCAGCCATAGTTCCGATCGATACCATTTTTGATTGGTTTTATTTATTGCTTAACTACAGAGAAATAGAATCACAGGATGTATTTGGGGATCTTTGGTCAATGTCAGTTTATTTATGCCTTATCACAGTAAGTTAATTGAGAGTCCAATATATAACTAATAAATGGGAATTGATTTCTACTTTATAAAGAACAATATTATGAAAACATGGTAAAATTAAATTCTTTATCAAACTTTATTTTTTATTAATTTTATTGAGAAACAGCAATGAGACAGTTTCAAAACCAATTAATCGGACAGTTTCAATAATTAATACATTGCATATTGTTATCTTCTTAGTGGCTATTCATAGTACAAGATGCAGAGATGATATCTTGTTCAAATACTATTAGTACAGATCTTTCTTCTCATTGAATTAAGAGAAAGTAACTGTATATCTGTCCTATTTTGTATATACAGATGCAATATGGTTCTTCCTTTGTATCCCTTTTTTCTGTTTAGTTTTGTTACAGATGGGTATTTCATTGCAATTTAAATATTGTAGGTGTGTGAATTTAGCAAAATAATCCAATATAGTCCAGTAGTTCATAATAGTAGTGGGTTATCCATAGGACTGTCAATGTCAGAAGTTGTTGACTTGAGCCCAGCATATTAATATGGCTTTACTTTTTATACCTCATTTTTATACTTTTCTGCTGGATTGTTAAGACCAAGATAAAGCAAGATCTATATAACAAGAAATGTATCTTTTGCGTCTGGTAAGGTCAGTCAAGTCCCCTCAGGATTTATTCTGTAACCCTCTACCACAGTTTGCATATTGTTTGTCAGTGTCAGCCATGTGGATGAGTCATGGCCATTTCTTGACCAATTTGCTCTCTGTGAAAGCCTGAGAGAATGTTTTCTCTCCAGGTGACTCTACTTAGGCACACTCTACATCATCAATCATGTTGCTCTGTGGCCCGATAATCTCCTTGATCAGAAAATTTGGGACACAACTGAGTTACATGATGTTACAGTATAGGTTCTCCTATGTCCTGAGTCTTCACTGACCTTGAAAGGCTAGGGCCAAAATGTTGACTGTCCTTACAGCCCTTCTTTTTCTCTAATTTTTGGTTCTGCAAACTTAGGTTGTTAACCCTCCAGAAGAGAAGCTTATTATTACCCTACAACATATGCAGTTGGGTTTAACCTAACCATCTGTCTGAATATCAAACATCTTAGGCATAACATAGAACAGGTATTTTCCATCTAGTATTGATATGTTAAGCTTTATGTCTCTACAGAATATGTGGAAAAAATTTAAAAAATATTTTTAAAAAAATACAAATAAACTATTATATATTTTTACAGAGAAATTTAGAAATCTAACCATAAGCAGCATTGTAGCAGGACAGTCCTGTGACATTTATTCTTCTTGTCTCTTTTTTTCATTTATTACCCTTATTTTAAACAAACATTTACTTGAGTGACAGTATGGCAATAATTGGTATGCTATGGCAATAAGTATGTGTTTAGAAGACCAGAAAGACAGACATTCCAAGTGTGACCCTTCTATTACATATTGCTTTCTTCAGTACAATTGCTTAGTTCACAGTATCAGCATATATAGTTAGTCAGGGTGAGAATCCTACCAATTAACTGCTAGTTTCGAAAACCTGCTGACGTTGCTCAGGATGGTTGCCTTCCCCATCCCGTGCGGATAAATATATGGCTGTGCCCCATCATTTTTCCTAGCTTTTCTCCTTGCCCTCTCCTCATTGTCCAATCCTCAAGTTCTCACTTTCCTTTTAATTGTTTTACTTTGCTATTTGTATTTCTTCTTATACTAGGAAGACTATATGATATTTAAACATGTGGGTCTGGTTTATTTCACTTATGAGTATATCTTCAAGTGGTATCCGCTTAAATATAAATGCTTCAAGTTTATCATTCTTTATAGCTAAGTAATACTCCATTGTATAAAAATACCAGAGCTTTTTCAACCATTCCTCATGTGATGGGCGTGTTGGTTGTTTCCAAGATTTGGCTACCACAACTTGTGCTGCTATAAACATCGGTATACATATATCACTATGATATGATGTTTTCAGTTCCAATGCATCTTTGTCCTCACAGCAGGTGGACACATGGAAGTTTTTCAGTCTGATGATGAGGAACTAGAGCCCAGCCAGAAGCAAAATGTTTTCTCAACATTA
This sequence comes from Octodon degus, assembly GCF_000260255.1. Classification (NCBI taxonomy): domain Eukaryota; kingdom Metazoa; phylum Chordata; class Mammalia; order Rodentia; family Octodontidae; genus Octodon; species Octodon degus. The sequence continues at coordinate 2,394,416 of NW_004524768.1, read as the reverse complement.
ACTATTTCTAATAGATATGTCTGTGCTGATTTCAGAAATTAGTATGAAAAATATCACAATCTTTAGGTGTGTATTTGTTTCTCCTACTGCATTACACTACACAGTGAGATTCATGTTTTCCTGAGGTTTCAGCATGAGAAGCATGGGTGGGCACCCTGAGCACAGCCCCTGCTGAGGGAATGGTGATGAATTCTGGTGCTGCCCTCCAGGAGCAAATCAACCAGCAGCGTTGAGTGGTGGATGCGTAATACGTCACCTGCTTGATGTTCCGTGGCGACTTAGATGTTGGAACAGGAAAATGCTCTCCAGATAGCATGATCAGAGGCTTTTTCAAAGTATGAAAAGTAAAGAATTTACATCTGCCTTAGATAACTAGCATGGAGAAGCTTTTGTGAGACCATTTCTCCAGAGTCCCCCGATGTAGAGCAGTTAGAGATTCAGATGATAGATGCAAGAAAATCAAAAAAGGTTGGTCACAATCACTACTCCATCTGTGGATGAAGCCTTGTATAGGAACAATGAAAGGGAAGTCAGGGTAGGAAGGGCCATGTGTGTCTGGCATGGGAGCAGCTCTGAGGACCAGATTGAGAGATAGTATCCTGAGCCAAATGGCAAAGGAAGGAGTCTCAGTCAATGGGCAGATGGGACAGAACCTGCCTGCAGGTGAAGAGGAAGCCAGCAAACTGGTCCTTTGATGAATCAGAAATTTTTAAAAGGGTAAGGGAAAGAAAGAGCCTTCTCTAGAAACAAACGAAAACCACATGGCTCCACAGTCAACACTGTACACAGTGTGGCTGTGATGTGGCGGATTTGGGGAAGCTGGGGACTCAGAGATGCTGCGTGTGTCTGGTGCAATGGACAGGACAAACTGATGCCTGTTCTGCAGCTGCTACAAACAGCTCTGAGATAAGACTTAAGGCAGAGATATGGCCCTGGCATTCTATTAGACTAGCTCATAGATCAACCATGAGAATGTCTCAAAGTTGAAAGCTGCAGTAAGTCTCTAGGTATAGAGTGGACACATGGAGGGGGAGGCCAGGAAGATTTATTACTTAAGGTATTTTTAAAATTGCCATTGTAATTCTGAAATAAATCTGTTTTGGATTTGTTCTTTTGAATTAAAATCAAAGAAGGTTCTGCACCATTTGTCATTCTGCCTGAATTAATTTGTCATAGTTTCCCATTGACCTCAATAACAGAGCTGGTGACACTAAGAGACACCTATGGATCCTCTGTTCTCCAAGCATGTTCTTTCTTTCCTCCACTGTGTAGTAGTAGTCCAGTTTCCCCTTGATAATCTGGGTCAGTCACCTTTGCCAACACTGTCACTCCCCTTTGGGCTTGTTTCCTGAGAGGCATGAGGAGACTACAATGACCAGCTTCCAGCTCAAAGCTGTCATTCTCATGCTTCGTGGTACAAGCCTTCTTCTCTGTAGAACTGAGGCTTCTAGGCTGGCAGAATAGAATGGAGGTATTTTTGAGGAATGAGTACCTGCCTTTTCCCACAAAGGAAAGAGGATATTACTTAAGTTTGGCTCAATTCAGAGGAAACAGATTTGAAGAGGTTGATCTGAGAATTTTGTGTGATTTTCTCTGGTCTGAGCAGAGATCATTGGCCAGTGGTTAGACTTGAGGCTAGACTTGTGAAGTTTTCAGGGCAAGAAGCTGTGGATAGGCACTGGTTTAGGGCAGAGAGGGGAAAATGTGACATCACATGAAATGTGTCTATTCACGAATGCAGGTCACATGCCATGAAGTATAGTTTAAAAGAAATCCAAAGCATGATTCCTATAAACATAGATGAACACACATCAATGATTTCATTCCACTCATTAATCCATGAGGAAACTAGTAAGAAGGTAAAGCTGACTCAGAAAACATTTAAGAAAAAAGTGATGGGCTGACAAGATAACTCAACAGACTAAGCACCTGCTTAGGCAAGTGCAGGGACCAGGGCTCAATCCCAGTATGCCATGCTGGCCCTGTCCCCAGGCACACTGAGTGAGTCCCTGAGACTGGTGTGGTGGTGAAAGCCTGCAATCCCAGTGGTGGGGAGGCTGAAAATGAGAGGATCGCTATGAGTTCAAGCTTCATAGTGAGACACTGTACCAAATACATTAAAAAGAAAGAAGGAAGGAAAGAAAGATGGAAGGAAGGAAGGAAGGAAGGAAGGAAGGAAGGAAGAAAGAAAGAAAGAAAGAAAGAAAGAAAGAAAGAAAGAAAGAAAGAAAGAAAGAAAGAAGTGTACATGGGGGATGTGACAGACACTTGTGTGGATGAGATTACCAGGTCAGGTGTAGCATTGATCAGTGATTAACAGGGCAATAAACTTGCATCCTTGAGGATAGCTTCTCTACCAGATAAATAATTGGCATTTCTCTTGAGCAGGAATTATGAGTCCTTGTGCAGAAGCACTGAATCTGGGACCTTTCGAAAATAATGAATGATAACTCAACTGAGATTCATTCCCCAAATGATGAGATAACCCTTGAGTTATCTCATCACTGAGTAGCATCTAACTTCCTGCTATGCACAGTACCTGTTACTGTTTTAAAAAATTGAATTTCCAAGTTTGAAATATGTTTAAAAAATGAACTGATATTTCCTGTGATTTAGATTTGAGTCATTCAGAAAGAAACCCATCTAAACTATGGTAGTTTCAAGTGGGTCCCAGGAAGGAGGAAGGTTATTAGTGGAAGAGACCCAAAGCATTGAATAGAAGTGGAAGAAGCTAAGAGCAGCTGGCAGGACAAGGGTCCCCAAGGTCAAGGGGCTGGCTGCACCAAGCATTTTCAATGGGGAGACCATTAGAAGTTCAGGAGGAGGAAGTAAAGAGAGAGACTTGCTAGGCATGGAAAGCAGCCGGTCAGTTCAGGACCAAGCAGTCCAGGAAGAGCCTCACACATCAGTTCACCTTGTCAACTGATTAATGGTCTTTTATTTCATAGAACCATATTTCATTCTACTTTCTGGGAGCCTGGCAGAGAGAGAAGAGACAAGGGCAGAAAGGAGAAAAATGAAGGCTTGGCCCATTCCCTTCTGCCACAGGCTCACTGTACTGGGAGGAAGATGCAGTGAATCGTATTATGTTTCAGCTTCTGGTTGGTACATGGAGGTAAACATATTTCCCACTGTGGACTTTAATGACAAGGAATAGGCAGCATATATTATTATATAACATGTAATGAAATATCTAGTGATAACTATTTTACAGAAGGAGGGGATAGGTGTGAGTTGCAGCCCGGATGAATGGGCGGTGACAGGAAGATCACACGCTTTCGCTGAGCTCTGTGGACAAAATGCACTCCCTCGTCACGATCTCTGTGTTACTGTGCTCTGGGCATGGAAGCAGCGTGTGTTTAGGGAACTGGGGAAAGATGTGAATTCGTGACACAGCAAAATCTCAGTCCTTCACATGAGCAAGTGGGCAGGTGATACTCACAACTGAAAACGAAAGAGAAAAAATGGTAAAATATGAGAGGAAATACCAAAGATAGTTCCTGGAAAATCAAGGGCAGGGGTGCAGGAGACCTTTTCCTCTTTTCTCTTTGAAGATTCTGTTGCTCATAGCCAGGCATCCTGATATAGGCAGAGCAGCTGAGGAAGATACACAAAGTCAGAGTCAGAGTCAGATAACTGTGGACAAAAACTGAGATACAAACAAAAATTACTACAGTAGCATGCTACAGAAAAACACTTAAAACCTATTAACAAAATAACATTTCCATTAAACAATTTACCATTTATTCTCTGATTAATGAATTGCCTTGACTTTTGGAAGATAAATTAAATTTCAAAAGCAAAACAGTTTGACGAAGTCCTATTGCTTCCATACAGGTTTCACAGACTAGGGAGGTTTGCATCGCAAAGGACTCTAACATTTAAGAAGGAGTTCAAAGTTTTAAAACTTTTCTAAATGACTGGCCTCCCTTCTCCTAAGTCTGATAACAGAAGGATATTCAGAAGAAGCTTTGCATAAGGTGCATAATTCTGAAATAAGCTATGTGATTCATTCTCCACAGTGCTGAACAAAACGTAGAGGAACAAAGAGGAAGTGATGAACCCAGATGCAGAGATCCAGGACGCTGTGGAAGAAAATAGTACAATCTGTGGCAGACAGGGCATGTTTTACACCAAGGGACAATGGGAAAGTGCTGTTTTATAGAGGGAAATCTGAGCGCTGCATCTGTCCCTGTCCCTAACTAGCGGGTCAGTCAACGAAGGTCACCTGGGCGAAGAGCGGGGAATTGAAGAGGGGACAAAGGACAGGAGACATGAGAAATGGAGACAAGACAGGATTCTGATCAAGTCTCGTTTATTCAG
>NW_004524768.1:2386383-2389693 GCF_000260255.1 Octodon degus | reverse complement strand
TCTCGGCAGTTTATGACTTTGTGGAGTGCATGTCCCTGCAGGTGGGACCTCTGTGAAGCCGCTGGCTCGGAGCTGCGTGCACGCAGCTGACTCCCCTGGTGGAAGTGGACGAGTCCACCCCTTCTTCCACTGCAGTGGCCACGAGGGAGGCCAGTGTGCTCTGAGGGCTGCAGGTGTCCACGGTGGACTGGTCAGGTTTAGCTCATTCAGTGCTTTAGCTTCATGTCCATTAGGATTTAGCCAGAGAAGTGAGACAAGTAGGGTGAGCATCCAGACAGAATAACATATGACACAAAGGCTCCATGACAAAGGACTGGCCTGTGCAGTGGTAGGTTGGGGTAGGCAGGTCTGAAGTCCTGAACAGAAAGTATCATCAGCCAGATCCCCACAGACGGCAGCCAGCACAGGAAATCCAGAAGGAAAGACCAGCTTCAGGCCCAGTGCTGTGTGAATTTATAGACGCAAGAACTCTAAGCACTCTTTTAAGGCTTTCCAACTGATTAAACCAAGTCTATTAAGATGTTCTTACAGTGGGGGAAACCTCGGTGAAGTGATTGGGGATTTATTTTTGTGGTACTGGACATTGAACCTAGAATATTCACACTGAGCTACATCACCACCCCTTTTCTTGTTATTTTGATATTGGGTCTTATAAGTCACTAAGTTCCCCAGACTAGGCTTGAACTCGCCATCCTCCTGTCTCAGCCTCCCAGAGAACTGGGTGACTGGAACCACAATTACAAAGTAATTTCACAGAAGCACCTACAATCATAATTGACAAAGTGACTAGGAAAGACGTGTGCAGACTGTACACGGCGCTGCACTTTCCTCCACACTGCTTGTCTCACGGGGGAAGAAGGAAGGTCAAAGACCGTAGTTTTACTAAGCCAAGGTGCACATGGAAAGCTGTAACAGTGTGCTTGAGCTATGGATGGCCTGCTGCTATCTCCTACCTGTGCTGACGCAGGAAACGCTGCCTAGGTGGCTGGCCAATGACACAACTAGCACAAGCTTGCACCCAGCAAGTGTAAAGGTCAGGTCAAGAGGAGAACTGAGCTACGAATCTAGGTATTTCTAGAGACACAACTGGGCTTGTCCACAGACCTCTGCTCTCTTCAGTGTCCATTTCCTTCTGCCCCTAGACACAAGAGTAGATATCATAAATTGCTTTTATCTAATTTTAGAAAAGAATGAGATCAAAGAAAAATGTTGGGCCGGGGAGATGGCTCAGTAGAATAAGCGCTTGCCTGGCAAGCGCAAGGGCCTGAGTTCAATCCCCAGTTCCGGAAAAAAAGAAAGAAAAAGAAAGAAAGAAGAAGAAAGAAAAAAAGAAAGAAAGAAAGAAAGAAAGAAAGAAAGAAAGAAAGAAAGAAAGAAAGAAAGAAAAAAAGAAAGATGTTTTTCCCATATTTCTACCTGTTTAAGCAATTTTATTTAAAAAATATCATTTGTACTACTTGAACATGTTTCTGTTAGCAGTGAATGCTGTGGGTGGGACAAAGGGCTTTCCACAGAGCCGTGCATTGTAGACTTCATCCCAAGGCGTGTTTGTGGCTCTACTTCACCTTGTAACTTCCTGTCTATGGCTGCGATTTTGTCCTGAGGCATAGTTTCTAATGAATAGTGCAGCCCACTTCTAATAGACTGTCAAGCACCTGTCAAAGCACTACCAGGGTTTTCTATTTTATTAGTCACTATTTTGAACGCTGAAATCCCTGAGGCCAAGTTTTAAAATTCTGCAGATGGTCAAAGCGAGCAGCAGCCACTTTTGGAAAGGTACAGATGGGGGCTTTACTTCTCTAATGAGGGTTCTGGGTACAGCAGGAGACTCGTCACTGCCTGAGCACTAGGACTCACAGGTGTGCTCTCACGGAATCCTGGGAAGTGATCTCCTTGGCGCAGGCCCTCTGTTCCTCATGAGTTTTTTTAAAAGCAGTGACCTACCTTACCAAAAGTATACACAGAGACTCTGAAAGACATTTTGCAGTTGAAATTAGCGTAAATCAAAAGCACAGCTCCCACACCCGTCCCACTGAACACTAGAGTTTATCCACACAGCATCCGGGGGAGCATCAGTCTTTTTGCCCTGCGACTGTGGGATTGCCTGGGGCTTCAGTAGCACAGCAAGAAAGACCAGCTCACGTTTAATTTCCTTTTGCTTTTTAAAGTTCTTGACCACTTTTACAAGCTTCTATATGGTAATCCAAATAATTAATTTGAAGACAACAGTATACAATATAACAACCATTGTCAAATTCCTCTCATTTTGTTTAGTGGAATTCTTATTGTTTCTAATGTTTTGTGTTTTTCTTTTCTTTTGCTTTGTCTTTTCTTCCTATTTGTTATTCTCTTAAAAAGAAAAAAAGGAAGAAAGACGAGGACAGGCTCTAGAGGATCAGCAGCAGTGCTGCCTTTTCCAATTTCAGTAGAGCCCGACTGGCTTCCAGAGGCCCCCTTCGCATGCTCCCACTTTCCGCCCTCCTGGGAGCTGCACAGTAACTTTGGAGGAAGGAGGTCCCCAAGAAAACTGGAAACTGGGCTGGAACCCTGCAGCAGCACGCAGTGTCCCGTGTACTCACAAAGACCCCCGAAGGCGTGCATGTGAGCGTTCACAGCTGTCTCCCAACTCAGGAATCCACAGATGGTAGCACAGTAGCACTTTGGTTTGTGATCACAATTCACGCTGAAGCATGCTTGTAGACCAAAGCATCTATATCAAAGCGAATTTCCCATAAGAAATAATGGAAACTCACATGACCCCCTCAACAACCCAACAATGTTAATATAAAAATGATTATGATAGTATAACATGAAATAATAAAAGTACAAATTATAAAGAAAAATAAGCAAACACATTTAACCTTCATTTACTTTTGAAAAACCTTTCTGGCTGGTATGAGGGAGACAAGAGACAGGAGGGTCACTGTGTGGGATGACTTTCACTATCACTAACATAGTTACTATTTATTGACTCAATGGAAAGAGTACTTCTCTTTTTGTGCAACTAGCAAGGAATCTTCCCAATGACACTTACATTTGCCTTTTTATTAGGATTTTATAGAAATGAGACATTGCATTGTCATTAAATACATTCATCCCTTGCACTTCTGTATCACTTATTTTGGTGGCACTTGTCTGCTAAATTTTGCCAATTCCCACATTTTACATATTTCCTAATCTCGTTTGAAGTGAAGATTCCTCTACCATTTAATTTTCCTCCTCTACAGATGAATTCTCCTTCATGACCTTCTACTGTTGGGCGATGATTGCCCATAATCTGAGAGACAGAGAGAGAGTGTGAGTGAGAGAG
>NW_004524768.1:2384981-2386283 GCF_000260255.1 Octodon degus | reverse complement strand
AGACAGACAGACAGACAGACAGACAGACAGAGACAGAGATACCATTGGCTCAGTTGTGATAAGGTAACATGATATCCAGCATCATGTATCACTTGCATTGCAAGACATTGCTCATTTATCAAGTTAAAATTTATTATAGATGTTTCCTGGTCTTGTGGAACACTCATAGAACGAGTTACTTGCAATCCAAGGTATCCCTGTATTTATTTTGCAACAAATCTATAATATGGGCAGAGCCTGGTGCAGACAACACCTGCAATTCTCTGGGTGCCTGTAGTCACCTGGGAGCTCACTTGCTCTCACATCTAAGAGCTGGTGCTGAATAAGTGGGATTCCTTGGGGTTATTCCTGGCTCCCACTCTTTCCAGAAAGGTGCCCCAAAGTAAATGGTCTCTTTAATAGAGCTCAATGAAAGAGCGAGTGAAAAAGCTGCTTCACCTTTTATAGCCTAACCTCTGAGGTTGCATGGTGCTGTCTCCTCCACAGCTTGTTGGAGGAGAGTGACACAGGTGCACCCATGCTCAGGGAGCACAAATACACCTCACCTCCCACTGGTGGAGTATCACAGGCTCAATTTCCTGGAATGCAAGTGAGATGGCTGTATAATGACATTATCCTTTTTTGAAAGCATATCCTGTCCCTGCTCCTAAAGGCAAGACAGGGAAGAAAAAAAGCATACTACCCTTCCATTCCTTCTTTAGTGTATACACCTAGCTAGGATTATGTCTGTTAGCAAAATGCATGTAACAATTAAGGAGTAATCAGGTAACAAGCATCATGAGTTCATTCAGGAAGGAGCCATTAGGAAGGAAAGACAAAAGGAGGTGGTGCCCAGAGGATCTGAGAAGCAAGGGCATTCAGATGTGGTGGGAGAGTCCTAAAACAAGAATGCTTATGCATCCCAGGGACTGCAGCCTTCTCCAGTAGAGGATCCTGGGTGCACTTCTGGGGACCACTTCTCTATCTGTCATCCAGTGAATGCATAATACTTTCCTATCCCTGCATCAACCTCTAAGGTGATAGGCTTTTCATTTGCTGACTATTCATCAGGCATAATTCAAAAACAAGTGTCTTTACCTGAAAATCATGAAGCTAAATAAAAGAACTTCGAATGAAGAAAATAGTTCTAATTTAAACAGGGGAAACAATGGAATTTCTTATGCCCCACAGTTCTACGAAACCTGAGATTATAATGTAATGCACAGTTCAACTCAGATTAGAATCACAGTCACTAAGAAAACATATTACCCTTACCAACATGCATTGAAAAGCCAAAGTAACATCTATAAGAAATATATAATT
>NW_004524768.1:2354085-2376812 GCF_000260255.1 Octodon degus | reverse complement strand
CATTCTGTTAATGAATAGAATGATTTGTTCTAATGGTGTTTGTAAATAGGATATCAAGTCAGCAACTTGTACAGCAATTAACCACTAAGAAGAATGTATGTAGTGTGTTAATCATTGAAACTATCCTACCGATTTGATTTGAAACTGTCTCATTGCTCTTTGTTTATCAATAAAGCTATGGCAAAAAATATATAAAATAAAAAAAACCGACAGGTCATTAATTAATAGAATTTTCTTTGTTTTTCTTTTTTTTGTAGTACTAGTGATTGAACTCAAGACCAGGCAAATACTTATTCTCCTGAGCTATCTATCTCCCTAGCCCTAGAATTTTCAATACACAAAAAATACAACAGAGGGACTCATTTATTTTCCTTGGCTATTCAGTGACTTTTGAGCTGGTATTAGTCACCTTTGATTTGTTTTTGGTTGTTTCACAAGTAAAAATGTCATTTTAGGTGCAGAGGAGAACACTTTTAAGCTTTTGCTTAGACTACAGTCTAGTGCTGCTTCTTGGGCACTGCCCCTCCTCTGCAGGTACACACTCACGTCTGCGGTCACCTTGTTAGGTGTCTGCAGCATTACTGGAAGAGTGTTTGGCTAATGATCGAAAGAGATTTAAGAGGAAACAGTAATGTGAGAAGTGGCCTTTGATTTAATAATATGTGAAAGAGTGGGATGCATTATAACAATTTTAATATCAAGTATGAAAAAATATCCAAAATACTAGAATGACTTCAGTTGTTTTGATAAGTTGGCCAAGAAAGCATATCATTAACATATATTAATATATAATTTACATTAGTGTATGTATACATGAACAAATAATGTGTATTCTACAATAAAGCAGTGTTCAGATTTACAATAAAGATGTGCTTCAGATTGAAGAAAAAGGAAATTCTAAATTATTCTTTGCAGTTAGAAAGTTCATATTGATTGAACAGCAGGAAAAAGTTTCTGGGCACAAAAACAATTGTAAATAATAAAAAATAGCATGACGTCCATTCTTTGATGTGCAGTAATGAAACTTTATTGTTTGTTTTGCAGAGAAGGCCACTAGTGGGAGGTGAAGAACTGTGTGGGAAGTTTTAGCCACTGTAGAGCAAATTACTTTTTATACATTATTTCCTCAATAATTTTCCATCTTTACATATTTTTATTGTCTTACTCTCAGACTCTATGTGGAGTTAGGCAAAGAAAAATGTCTTCAGTGCCTGCAATCCCATGCAGTTAATATACTTTGAATATAGACGGCAAATGCTCGAAGACTCAACCTCTCCAACAATTCTGGGCTTCCTTCCACAAGCAGAGGAAAACACTGTAGATTCATCCCACTGTGGAATAAGCCCAGCCATGGATTTTCTATGCTAGAACATGCTAGACTGGACTAATTGATAAAGAAGTTCCTGCCAAAACAATAATGCTGAAATATTACTTCAGCAACTGTGGCTTTGCAACTCAACAATCAATCATTCTTTCAAGAATTATGTGTACTAAGAAAACACAGCCACTCCTGAGGGGAGTGTCTAACAGGTCTAGTAAAAAAATGCTCTACATTGTAGGAAGGCATCAGCCAGTCTTTTTGCTCTTTCCAAAGGTAGGCAATTTTTTTCCTTTCATATAACTAAAAATCTACTTTGAAAACTCAACTTGAAATTGAAGATTGATTATCACACTCACACAAAGACTGCCATATTTTCTTCTGTAGAGAAATCTTTATAGGAATTGCCTTAGTGATCATTAGGGAGAGTACGGACACTTCTTAACCAGTAGATGCATGACAGGCCCAAAAAGTCCAGCCAGCTACGTGGCAGGGGAAGAGGAAGAGCCTACCTGGCTGAGAAACTTCTAGAAGCTCTTGTAAAATTGATCGTGAAGTAAGGAGAAGCTGTGAATTAATAAGTGAAAAACAGGACACAATTAAGGGCAAATTATTCCCTTAATACTATTCTTAGAGTATAGTATCTCTAACAATGAGCAATGATATGAGGAGTGTCATTTTTAGCTCAACACATTTAAGGGCTATTGAGGAGACTCAAACAATACACCAAATTTTCTGACAAAAACACTGTGATCATATAGTTTAGAGATGCCTCATCACCTAGATCATTACAACTTATGTAGCTTTTCTGGAGACTGAAGAAGGATGATTCATCAACTTAATTAATACAAGTAGAAAAATCACGAAGCAAACCCTGACAAGTTCAGTACAAGCCAAGAAAATTATAGGCCTAGTTCCCTCGGGAACATAGATGACATTATTCTAAATAAAATTTTAACAATCCAATTTCTACAGTGTATAAAAACATTATTACCCAATACCTTGTGATCAAAGAAGCTGGCAAAGCCTAGCAAACAGTGCTATAGTCCAGCAATCAAAGTAAACACCTGAGTGACATCATGTGTGTCACAGGTACTGTGGAGACCATACAGCAAGAATCCGCTTCATGCGTGTGATCTTCCTCCCCAAAATCTGAAGTCTTAGTTTAACTGTGACAACTGCTCAAGCCCAAATTGAGCGGCATTGTGCAAAATACTTAGCCTAACTCCTCAACACTGTTAAGGTCAGTCAAAACAAGGAAAATCTGAGACTGTCCCAGCCAGGATCCTGTGACAGTAAAAGAACACCCAGGAGGGGAAAGTGCTAATAAAATATGAATAAAGTAAGAAATTTGATAATAAATCTACTCAAAAAATCAAGAATTAGAGATGTTACTGAAAATGAAATTATGAGTTAAAACACCGATATAAGATATTTGTGCTGTTTGACCAAGAGAGAATTAGAGCCAGTGACTACAATAGGAAGAGACCTAAAATAATCCTTAGGGTGGTAAACACACTTCCTCACCACTTTCAATAAAATAGACTTTCAAAGCAGAGTTCCTAGCTGGCCCCAGAAGAGAAAATCATCCATGTGCTCCAGCTGACTTGGAAGAAAGCCACAGCCATGCTCTGAACCAACTCAGCGCTACCTGGAAAGTCGCTGTATGTGGCCTCTCGCAACTGAGACTGCCTCTAGAGCAGACAACGAGACAACAGGGGGCGCCTCATGAGCCCACAAGGAAATGAGTTCTGCCAACCACCATTGCTCCTGGAAAAGGAGCCTGATGGATTGCAACGTTGTAAGCCCTGAGCAGAGAGTCTCGCCACACCTGCTGGGCTGCTGACGTCACAGAGCTGTGAGATGATAAAGACTACTCTTTCAGGTGCCGGGATTATGGTTATTTCTTATGCAGCAAATGGAAGAATAATGAAATACAATAACAAAGAACTAGAAATACAAAAATACTTAATGAGAAAAAAACCTCTAAAGGCAAGAACAGCCTTTCAAAAGAGAAAAGATGTACATGTCCAATAAATATGTGAAAGATGCATTTAAATTGAACCAATTTAATGAGGAGTACAAATTAAGCTACAATGAAATAATATTTAGACCTGTGGAATTGTCACTAACTGACAAGCCTGTCATTATCAAGATTTGGAAACCATGTGACCTAGAACTTCTGCATATACTATGTGTAGAAAATTGGAATAATCACTTTGAAAACCAGTTTAGAAATATGCTGTGTGTTAGCCAGCTCTCCAAAGCTGTACCTGAGAAAATAAACCTGAAAGGAACAAAGGTTGATTTTGTTTCGCAGCTTCAGTCCATGGGTGATTGGCTTGGTCAGTGGCAAAGCAGAGTGTCATGGTGTGGAGCCCAGGGTGGGGCAAAGCAGCACACCTCACTTGTGGCAGCTGGAAGGCAGAGAGCGAAAGGCAGACCTGGAGTTCTCGGTGTCTCTGCCTAGCGTCCGCTCCTTTCCTCGCGCCTCGCCTCCTAACTGCTTCTCCTCCTCCTGGTAATAACAGGCTGGTGGCCACGCTGTCACAATGAGGACTTCAGGAACACTTGAAACCCAAACTATGCATACAATGAAGTTCAATAGTTTCAAGTGTGCATTAGAAAGTACATGTACATTTTTAACAGCATTAGTTTTCATTAAAGGTCTTGAAAATAACCACAATATGCACCTCCAGGAGAATGGGTAAATTAACTGTGGCAATCACACAATGAGTTATTATGTGGAACAGTTATCATGTGACATGCAAAGTTAAATGGATAAATCTTAGCAATAAAATAGAGGACAAGTTTCACAAGGTTAAATGTAGTATGACACTATTTTTAGAATGTTAACTAAAACAACTACCAAAACTCAGTAGAAAAGACTTGTGGAATGCTTTATACTATTTTTTTTTACAAAAATCAGACTAATAAATGCAAGCTTTAGAAGAGTAGCTACCTGAGGAGGGGAGGAATTTGGGATAGAGATGACACACATATGAAGAAGCAAGTTGCTATCAGATATACAATTACATAGCCTTCAAGAAATTTCTAGTAAATAGAAGACTAAGTGGAACCTCCTGTGGCATAGACTTTAGTCTCATTTTAATCAGTCATTTTTATTTTTTCTATTTAATTTGCTTATACAAAATATAGAACAAAATAAAAACACTTAAGAAAATTCATAAAGAAAAAGAATGTGGGTCATGGTTCTGTATTTGAGACCAGCCTGGGCTACAAAGTGAGTTCAAGGCCAACCTGAACTGCATAGTAAAACCCTATCTCAAAAAAGAAAGAAAAAACTCTTACCACAAGAATAAAGTAATTAATTTTCAAAAGATTTTTGTCTGTGTTCATCATATACTGTATTAGTAGGTATTTTTAACAGTTAATTATGTCAGTAATTTATTATAAACTTTTCCTTTTTTTATTTGGTACAAGGTCTACAAGGTCTTACTACATAGATCTGACTCATAATGATCCTCCTGTTTTACAGCCTCCCAAGCACTGGGATTACAGGCAAGCACCACCAAGCCCAGTCTCGGTCACTGTCTCAGCGTGCCCTCGGGGCAGGGCCCACATGGTGCCCTGGAGATCCAGCCCCAGGCCCTTGCATCTGCCTAAGCAGGCGCTTTAATCTGCTGAGCTATCTAGCTGGCCCCATTTCTTTATAATAGGCTTTTTGAGTATAAATTGAGCAGCACAGCCTCTGCTGATTCATAGTCATGCATGCTGTGTAGGGAATAAGTGCCTCACACCGTGTATCACATTCCTTGGAAGAAAACTCAGGAAATCAGAGACTGTGGTTAATGAATCAGTCTGATGACTGAATCTAGGCTCTGGCCCACTGCTGGTACATCAATAAACTGTGAAAAAAGAAACTAGAGTGACAGTTATGTTTTCTAGGCTGTTTCATTTGTTTGCATTGCATTTGGCTCAGAGAACTGTAGAAAAGTCTGCCGCAGCTGACTGCAAGGGTGGGCCAAGGCGCCTTTGGTAAGTTGTAACTTTCATGTGACATAAACTCAGTTTATTTAGTCCAAAAGAATGTGAAAATCCTATGAAGCAAGAATTGGGGAGAAAGTAACTGTTAGGAGCAGAGAGACAAAGTCCGCCTCCAAACACTTGAAATATTGACATCACTAAGCAGGGTTAAACTTTCCCTGTGCAGTTACAGAGGAAGAGTTAAAACGAATGACCAGAATGAGACAGGCAAGCAATGAATATTAAGATTAAAAAGTAATCTTTCATGCTACTTTCAAAAGCAATTAATTTGCTGTGAATCCATGTAAAAGCATGATTATCAGAATTCATGAGAAAATTAGCATAGAAGTTTAATGAAAATACCTTGCCATTTCTTTCAATGTTAAATTCAATGTCTTATACTTTTCCAACATTAGAACATTGAGAAACAGAAAAATTATGTTTTTGACCTCCAAAGTTTTATATATAAAATTTAAGCAAATGTAGATTTTATATAATTACACAAATGACATCATTGTTTTGTGTTTGAAAGTTGAATGGTCATCTTTCTTTTCTTCTCTCTTTTTTTTTTTTTTTTTTGGTCATCTGTCTTCTACAAAAATTAGAAAAACCTGGAAGGTTGTCAAGATTGTCAATTTCTTTAAATTGACACTGAAGCCAGGGGTGGTGCATGCCTATAATCCTAGCACTCAGGAGGGTAAGGCAGGAGGACATCTATGAGTTTGAGGCCAGCCTACTCTACACGGGGAGACTGTATTAAAAAAAAAATGAGAGACAAAAAAAAGGAGGAGGAGGAGGAGAAAGAGGAGGAGGAGGAGGAGGAGAGAAGCAAAAGTTGACATAGAAGCAGTAGAAGCAGAATTAGTGAAATATACTTCTTGAACGTTTGTGAATCCTTTTTTAATTGTTTAAGTAAAAAACATACATGAAATTTATCATTTTATGCAATTACTAGTGTAGATGCAATAGTAATAAATCTATTCATATCTTTGGGCAAAGGCTCTCTAAAACTGTCTCATTTTGTAAAGCTAAAACACTGTACCCAGTGAACACTCTCTTATTTATCCCTTTTCCCAGACCCGGTCAACAATCATTTCCTTTCTATTTTTGTTCACTAATGTAGACAGTGTATAAATGGGACCACACAGGTTTTGGTTTCTGTAACTAATCCCATGCACCATAATTTCATCTACGTTCACCCATGTTGCAGGATATGGCAGGATTTCTTTCATACTTAAGGCTCTAAAACATCCTACTACGTGCATCTACTACATTTTCTTTATGTATCCACTCATCCATAGACGTTGAGCTTCATCCCTGGCAGTTATGAATAATACTAGAAAGAACACGGGTGTGTGCAAATGTCTGCAAAATCATGCTTTGACTTCCTATGTCATATATGTAGGAGTGTGAACACTGAAATACATGTGAATTGTATTAATAATTTTTTGTAGAACCTCCTTACTCTTTTCCAAAGCAGCTGTGCCATTTTACAGTATTATCAACAGTGCACAAGCGGACAATATCTCTACTCCTAAGCATCTATCACTTCCTATTGTGTTCTCTGGTTTGTACTGTGTGCTTGTGTGTGTGACAGTCATCCTAATAGATGTGAGGTGACATCTTATTGTGGATGTTATTTGCATTTCTCGAATGACTAGCAGCATGGACAACCAATTGTTTGCTTGTTGGAAATTTGCATGTATCTTTGGAGAAATGCCTCAGTCCTTTGCAAATTCTTTCATCAGGCTACTTGTCATTTTGTTGTTGAATTGCTGTTTTTTTAAAGTACGTTTTGGATATTAACCCTGTATCAGAGGTATGGTTTGCAAAATCTCACATTTCACGCATTGTCTTTTTACTTTGTTTGCTTCATTGTACAAAGGTTTGATGTAATCTATTTGTTCATTTTTGCTTGTATTGTCCATTCCTGTGATGTGTATTCCAGAACTCATTGCCTTACCTAATGTGCTGAAGGTTTCACTATGCTTTTTGGCCTTACAGTTTGAGCCCATCAATTTGCTTTTAATCTATTTTGGCTTAATTTCTATATTGTGTAAGAAGGGCCTAAATGCTATGGTTTCCTCTGTGGGCATTCAGCTTTCCAATTATCATTTGTTGATAGGATTATCTTTTCACCATTGTGGGCTCCTGGTTTTCCTATCCAAATTCATGTGTGCATGTGCACATGTGTGTGTGTGTGTGTGTGTGTGTGTGTGTGTGTGTGTGTGTGTGTATTTCTGGGCTCTTTATTTATTCTATTTCATTAATCTTGTGTGTGCCTTTCTGTAAACATTACAGTTTCTTGACTAATGTAGCTTTGTAATATATTTTGAATTCAGGAAATATGAAGCCTAGAACTGTTTCCTTTAATCATTTTATCTATTTAGAGTTCCTTGACATTTTATATAAAATTAAAGGTCATTTATTTTTCTGTTTCTACAAACTCATTCATGAAATTTTTCAAGGATCACATTGAATATTGGACATTAAGGTAATACCAAGTCTTTCAATCCATGAGTATGGAATGTCTTTCCATCTATGTGTGTATGTGTATTTGTGTTCTTCAACACTGTACATCAATATTTTGTAATGTTCAATGTGTAATTCTCTCTTTAAGAATTAGATTCAATCCTAAAGATTTTAATCTTTTTTATGCTATTGTAAAAAGATTTATTTTTTAATTTTCTTTCCAGGTTATCCACTGTTAGTGTATTAAAATGCAACTGATTTTTGCCAGTTGATTCTGTACCCTGTAACTTAGTAATTAAAGAAGTCCTTTAAATGTTGGTATGTTGTGCTTTCAATTACACCAAGATATTTTCCTAATTTTTCTTTGATGTGTCTTTGACCCATCAACGTTTTAGAAAAGCATTTATTTCCACATCTATGTACTTTCTAGTTTTCTTTTAGTTATTAATTTCATATTTCACCCTATTTCAACCAGCAAAGATACTCAGTATGATTTCAGTCTCAAATTGATTAAGCCTTGATTTATGGACTAACGTGTGCTCAAATTTGGAGACTTGTTTCCAAATATATAAATAACCTAAGTATCAGTACTATATAGACATATAACCCATTTGAAATGGTCAAATAATCCAAATAGATGTTTCTTCAAAGAAAACACACAATTGACTGAATAGTTCAACATAAGATAGATGTTCAACATCATTTGTCATAAGGCAGATGTAAATGTAAATCACAGTGTTATAATATTTCACACCTACTAGGAGAACAGTTCTTAACCATACTTAGTAAATACGAAAATATTGGGCTTCAGATATACTGGTGATAGAAATACGAAGGTGTGCCACCACTTTGAAAAACTGTTTGGCATTTCGTGAAAAAGTTAAAGAATTGTCTTAGGATCTAGAAAGTTCACCCTGAAGTTTACACACAAGAGGTTTGAGAACACACAAACACGTGGGCATGAATGTAGATGACATTATTATGCATGGTAGCCAAAACATAGAAAGAATCTGGGCATGAGGACACACACCTGTAATCCCAGCACCCTAGGAGCCCAAGGCACGAGGATGGCAATTTGGAGCCCAGTCTGAATAACTAAGTGACTTAACAAGACCCAGTCTGGAACTTCAAATAAAAACAACCCCAAGCCCATCAATGGATGAATTTTTAAAATGGCATATTCATGCAATTGGATATTGTTCAGCAATAGAAAATGAAATTCTGATACTTGTTGCAACATAGATGAATCCTGGAAGCATGATTCTAAGTGAAAGAATCCAGACACAGCCCCAAACCAGATATTCTATAATGTTATGTGCATCGCACGTGCAGAACAGGCACATCTACTAAGGTTGCTCAGGACTAGTGGAGCTTGAGGAACACAGAGTGACTGCTAACGGGCTATTAGGGCTCACTCTGTGCTGACAGAGGAGTTTTAGAATTGATTGAGGCAATGACAGCAAAACTCTGTGAATGCGGTACAAGCCACTGAATTACCACTTTAGGGGCCGGGTAGGCAATGTAAGTTATGTATTGATAAGAGAGTTCTATCAAAGTTATACAAAAAATATTCAGAAGGTCATTAAGAAAAACTGAAAAATCCATAAAAATGTCCATCCCTGACAACCACAGTAAAAGAATCTTGCTCCTGGAGACTATGCATTCTTCCAAAAGTTGATGACAGAGACCTCGACATGACGAGGCCCAAACTCTAAAACATGATAGTTAGATGAAAAGCTAGTTTCAAATAAGTATGTGCAAGCCATTCTTCTGTTCTGAAAGTATTTATATTTTTTCGTTTCTTGTATGAGAGTACTGGAAATCCTAAAATAAAAGGCGGATGTCCAGCTGCCGGTGCGGTCTTTGGGAGGCAGGACATGAGGGAAGCTGAGGACCGGAGACCTGCCCAGGCCCTTCATGGTCTGTTGCATTGTGTGGAGATTGTCGGGTGGTTTAGGAAGAGAAGATGTTTGTGTTATATGAGCAGTAAACAACAGATAAATAGTGAGACAGGTAAGTAGACTCAGAAGGGAGTGAGGACGAGACATGTTGTTGGCTGAGGGTCTGCTTAGCCGTGGCCAGTGTCCAAGTGGCCTCCGTGGAAAGTTTGGCCTGGATTTCAGTCTTAAGCATGGCTTTGTGGCAGACAGAACTTTCAACAAGAAATGGAAAGAGGGAGGATGCTGCAGGCTTTCTCCCTGCTCTTTACGTCCTGCTGCATTCCTCTTCCATTCCCTTAGTTTTAGTTCTTGTAATTCATTTATATTTCATAGTGATTATTTTGATGCCCTGTAATTATTTACTATTTTTAATCATTCATACCTATTGATTAAAGACACCAAGGGCACAGCAATCAAGGTGCAAATCAGGAATAGTTGAGGAGGATTGATTCACAAAGAGACTCTCTTAACATACCAGAAGATGACAGGGTTGTCATGGAGATAGTGCAGCTCTAGGAGGGAGGTTTCTGCAGAAAAGCAGGCCCTGTGGGCAGCTGCTTATAAAATGCTGTCTCCCGTGAGTATAGACGCTGCACAGCATCGCAGATTGCCAAGAGGTCTGGGAAGTCAGTGGGGCTGCTGGAAAGGCTGAGAAGGTGGCTGGGAGCCAGTGATGCAGATTCTGTGGATCAGATTGGGGCTGGACTAAAGAGGAGTGGGAGAGAGTGAAGTCCATTCCCCTGTGCTTCTTTGCTCTGACCAGCACTGTTTATTCATGCTGGGGAAGGACATTCCTGTACTCTGCTCACTAATCACTCCCAGATAATACACCATAACAGACACCTAGAAATTATATTTAACCATCTACCTAGGCATCGTGCGATCCCAGTCATGGCAACCATAGCAATAACCACCTTAGAAACACAACCATCCCTACCCTTAGGTCCAACAGGACAAGAGGCAGACAGACAAGGTCAATGTGAGCTCAGGCGATACTTGGACGGGAGCAATGGTGTCTGGTGGAAGGACATGGCCTCTTAAGTGGACCACACTTTCTGAACTCCAGTAAGGACACCCAGCCCATCAGGGACCTGCACAGGACTCCCCGCCCAAGCACCCCAGGCAGCCTGTGGGATGCCCACCAGCTGTGGAGCTCACTGGAGCAGCTGCCCAGGGCAGAGCCAGGTTAAGGAGACATGAATTTGTGGACTAAAATAAAGTTCTGGACAGAGCATTTTTGATTGCTCTTCATTTTACAGCATACCAACTTTGCCTCATGAAATGGACATTCATTACGGCTCTTCTTCTTTCTTACCTGTTCTGATTGGCATTTTGCCCTGATTTTTTCTTGTTTTGCTGTTATCGAAATGTCAAGAGTAGCCTTGCAATGTGCTCGTCACAGGTGCTGAGCAATAGAGGCTTGTGCTGAGTCTGTGCACACCCCTTGTGGCTACAATTTGCACAGTACTTTCTCTTCCAAAATTGCTTTTAAGAAAACTCTTGCAGGCTTAATTTAACCTTTATCTCAATAGCTTCAGAAATGAAGCACTCATTCTAAAGACTACTCACAATTCATTTTTAATTGCTCTTGCCAAAGCAATACTTCAAAACCTTCCCCTGGCAAAACAAATATATATGTTTTGTGAATATATATATATATATATATATATATATATATCACAAAAAGGGGGTATAAGAACGACAGGAAAAAGGGTAGGTAACACGATTCAGATTTGGTACATGATCATGGTTGTTTAAGAGAATTTGCACTTGGACTCTTTTTCCAGAACAAGTGTGTTGTTATTTTTCTGGTGGATGAACTGGAGTGCCCTTGGGGCTTCACAGAAAATAAATCCCATTCTCACCACCTTGTTAACCTTCTCTGTACACAAGTAATCTGAGGATCATTCATGATGTCTGTTTCATATCAATGTAAAGCATAGATGCAATTCTGATGAAAAAAAAAAAAAAAAAAAAAAACAGCAGCCTGACATTCTGGACCTCAGTAGCTACTTTTACCTTTGCAGACATAGCCAGGTGTGGTGGCACCCACCTATAATCCCAGCCCTGAGTGGCAGCAGAAGCAGGGAAGGGGCTGAGCTACAAGGACTGCTGCAAATTAGAGGCCAGCCTGGGCTATACTGTGAGCTCAGGGCCAGGCTGAATCACACAGCAAAAGCCTGCCTCAAAAGACAAAACAAAAATATATCCCAGATATGGCTGTACATACATAATTCCCTAGGACATAAGTGAGTTTTAGGAAAATGCTTAACTTTTAACAGCCAGCATCTACCTCTCCTGGTCAAAACAATGCTCAAGATTCCAGGCCTGTGCGTGGCTCAGGGCCTGTGCTGATGCTGCCGTGAGCATTTGCATCTGCTTCCCAGCCCCTGAGAGCAGTTGGCTCCGAAATGCAGACTTGTTAGAATTCCATCAGAACCAAATTATTAAAGGTGATTTTCAAGAGCCTTCTCTTTGTATTTTGATAGTCTGTCATGTGTAGAACCCTGCAGTATGTCATTTTTTTAATCAGAAAATATTCTATTTTCTAAGTAATAAGTACCATAGATACACCGCTGGCCCTCTGCATTCACAGAGAATGGCTCTGCAGCCCACCTGGACACTTTTTTTTTTTTTTTTTGTATTTTAGGGAAGGGTCTACAGGGTGTTCAGGGTCTCATTACTCGATTGGATTCATAGTGATCAACCTATTTACAGCCTCCCACGAGCTGGGATCACAGGTGCACACCAGCACGCCCAGTCTCAATGGCCATCTCAGCATGCCCAGGAGCAGGGCCAGCATGGCAGGCCCAGGGACTGAACCCTTAGACCCTGTGCCTGCTTGTAGGCAGTTTAATCCGCTGAGCTATTTGGTCGACACTTCTACCTGGACACTTAAATTCTTTTTTTTTTTAAAAAAAGCATTTAGTACAGGACCTACAGGGTGTCACTACACAGATTGGACTTGTGGTAACACTCCTGTTTTTCAGCCTCCTGAGTGCTGGGATTGCAGGCCCGTGCCACCATACCCAGTTCTAGCGTGCCCTGGGGGTGGGGCTGGAAGGGCATGCTGAGGATCGAACCCTGACTACAGCGCTCTGCCTAAGCAGGCACTTTAATCTGCTGAGCTATCTGGTCAGCCCTGAACACTTAAATTCTGTGGCTGTCCCTCCCATGGAACGTCATAGTATGTTCACACAGCCTGCACATAGCTCCCATATACAGAATCTTAGGTTGCATCTAGATTACTTAGAATGACATAATGTAACTGTATGAATAGTAGCTAAACTGTACTGTTCAGAGTAGTATGACGGCAAATAAGCCTGTGCATGCTTAATGCAGGTGTGATTTCCTTACTCAGGTATTCTGACCTGTGCTTAGTTGAATCTCCCGCTATGGAGTGAAGACATGGAGGGTGGATTGTATGAGGCATCATTGAAAATACGTTGTGAGGGCCTTTAGTCGTGTTGCTGTGGCTGCCTGGATATTCTGAATGAATGCAAGATATTTAATTTTCTGGTCATTCTGACTGTGAGGAAGAGCCAGAAGTCACATGCTGCGAGATCCCCCGTACAAGGGGGGTGAGGACATGCAGAAAGGTTTTCACCAGCCTTCCTTCTTATGGGATGGCACTTGGCAGCGGTGTTCATGTGATTTTGGTCATACTTCATAAAGGCCACAAAGGCACTCAGGAGAGAAGCCCTCCAGAACCGCCTCAAGAGGTAGCCAGTACAACGTGACAAGCAATGGGTCCGAAGCAAGATGGAGGTTTTTGAGAGAGTTAATGACACTGTGGCGTTTACTGTAATAATTCTTTTAAAAATTTAGACATTCTCCATATGTTTCCACCACACTGAATATATATATATATATGTATATACACACACTTGGAAAGGTTAGGGTGGTGCGCTGGGAAGCTTCTAATAGAAGAACTTTTGGGGGCTACTATTGGCACCTCTTCCATGGTGGGGGTAGGCAGATGACCAACAGCTAGGAGATAGCTGAGTGGCAGGAGGTAGGTGACTGCTGTGTGGTAGAATTGGGGGTGGATTTCACTCAATTTCAAAAAAAAAAACAACAGAAGAAACTGCTGACGCTATAGTGCTCAGCACACTTCCTGGTCATAAAGCATAGGTGACAGGACCTGAAGCTGCTGTTCCTAGAGTCTCTGCTACAGCCTTTTACTCCACTCTCCTCTCCACTCACCACCCACTGCCGCGTCCATATTTATTCTGTTTCAGGTAACGTTTGGGTAAAGACATTCAAGGGTCGCCCTCAGAAAAATTTCCCAGGCTGAGCTCTCTCCAAGTTCCTGCATTAGCTGAAACATCATATTTCTTTCCTGACAGATAAATATTATACTCTAAAACGGCTTTTTTTGGTTACAATTAACAAAGTATAAAATGTATCCAGTGAATTTTAGAATATTTTTGTCACCTCAGAAAGAAACCTAAGTCCATTGTCAATCACTCTCCGTTCTCTGTAGGTAAACATTAATCTACATCCTGCCTGTAGATTCACCTACTCCAGAAATTTAATACAAGTTCAATAATACACATGAGGTTGTCCCTAACTTTATGGTGTAGGGCACTATTTTCCAGAGTCACCCATGATATTGCATGTGCCTGTAGTTTACTTTGTGGATAAATAAGTTTTATTGTATAAATATATCACATTTTCTTTACTCAAGTATCAATTGATACAGGTTTTCACTGTTTCCCTGTCTTGATGATTATGATAGTGCTACCCTGGACATCTGTGCATGAATTTTTGTGTAGACCTAAAGTCTTCGTGTCCCTTGATGATGTACTTGGTAGTGGGTCACTGGGCCAGCTTGAGAAGCAGGCATATTCTGTTGCTGGATAAAGAATCCTGAGTGTTAATTAAATCCAGTTGATGAAAGCCCTATTAAGTGGAAGTATATTTATACTTAAAGTGTTCTTCATGTTTGATTTGTGATGCTCCGTCTTTTGATTGCTGTTTTAGATTATTTTCATTAGAATGATTGTTAATGTTGTTGGCTTTGTGTGTACTGTATTTTTAACTATTGCCTCTTTTTTGTGCTTGCCTCTTTCTTTGATTTGCTGTCTTTTCCCTCCTTTTCTGACTACTCCAATTGGACTGAATTTTCTTTCCTCTCTTAGCATATTATTCAAACTTGCTTTTCAGAGTTTGCCGTGTTTGTTTGTTTGGAATAAGAACTGAAACTCAGGATCTCAGGCTTGCTAGTCAGACGCCATGTTGCTGAGCTACAGTCCAAGCTGCAATATACATTTACATCTAATCTAAAGACATCAAATCTCAGATGACACCAAGCTGCTCCATAGACAGTGTGGGCACCTCCCAACGGAGTATTCCTAATTCCTCTCTGGAGTCCAGCAGTAACACAGCTATCATTCATTTCACTTAAGCATAAGCTAGTCATACAAGGCATTGCTGGTATTGTCCTACTGAACAAACTATAATCAATTAAATTATATAATAAAAAATAAACAATTTACCTTTCATTCCTTCTCTGATCTACTTGCTTCCGTTGTTTAAAAATAATTTATTTTTAATTTTTAAAGAGGATAAAAGTAGTAAAAAAAATTAGAAGCTGTACAGAATTTCACTCAACAGAATGAGAGGAATTCAACAATGGTGGTTATATCATTGCTTTCCTAATGCAGACATCAGTGATAACCCAGGCCATTTTCTTCTCTCCAATGAAGCTCTCTCAACAACTCTTCTTAAGTGAGTATTTTGGTTGCATATTCCTTCAGGTTTGGCTTGACCAGGGAGTCTACAGTTCTACTTTACATCTGACGGACAATGTTGCCAGGTATGGAAGGTTCATTTAGCAGAACCCACAATAAGTACCTTAAATTGTAGCTAGGATCAAACCCTGTGTACACTGTGTTTCTTTTGTATATACGTACCCATAATGAGGATTAGCCTACAAAGGAGGCAAAGTGAGACATTAATAATAACTGGACTACAATAGGATAAATCCATGTTAAATAAAGTGAAGGTCATTTAGATATGAGCCCTGTGACACCTCAGCGGTCACATGGGATGTGCACCTTGCTCTGTGCCTGTGAGGCTGGCAGCATAAGCAGTGTGGACAAGCTGAAGAGAGGCATGAATTGTGTCCTGGATGTACACAGAAAGGTGGCTCAAGGTTTCACCAGGCTTCAGGACAGTGACATAAAACCTGTGCATTGTTTGTTTGTAGAATGTTCTGATAAATATTAGCAGACTGCAGCTCCATGTAGGTCACTGAACGCAGGAGGAAGATGCTGGCTGATGTGGACCATTATGTAATCTGCAGTCCCCTGTACTCTCTGGAGACAACCAATGCCCTGCGTGCATTCTGAGCATCTTTTGAATACAGATTTGGTTCTCAAAGCATTGTGAATGCATAAAAGAATCTACAAAACCTTTCCAGAGGCCCTTTGTAGTTAAGGGAGGGGAAGGCAGCAGGATGCCCATGTTCAGGGACAAAGGCGGGCAGAGGACAGGAGCTACGCCAGCACTGAGTGGCCAGAGGGACAGAGAAAGGGTGTTGGCCATAAATCTATGGGAAATGCTGATGCTTTGATGCTGTGAAGAAAGGGAGGGAAAACAGCCAGTTCTCTCTGACTTAGATGAGTCATTACTATGTGGGTCGTGGCTGCTTCATAGGTCCTGGACGGTGGATGGCCTGGGTTTTAGGGCTGCATATACCTGAGGCACTGCTTCTCCCCTGCTCCTGGCTTGCCAGCGAGCCTGTAACCAGGAACAGGAGAGCCTTCTAGGAAATAACTGATGACCTGACAGGATTGCAGAGTCTGCTACAGCTGCCAGCAGAGCCAAATTGCTTTTGCTGCCTGCCACTCTGCATTCATAACCAATGGGTCTTTCTACACAAAAAGCAATGATTTCGTGACAACTGAGCCTTCAGTGGTTATGAATCTGGATTTCTTACCATGCAGTGGATGCCAAGCGAGATGCAGTGATTTCCTCAGGTCTGCCTAAAACTGCACTGTAGACTGAGGGATACAGGGTCTTGCAAATTCCTCTTTGTTCCTGGGTTACATAACGTGCCCAAAAGTAATGGAATTGAAGCAATTGCTTCTTTAAACTTGGATTCTTCTTATTACATTTTAGTGCAGCCCTGGCGAGCCTCTTGCCTGTTATGGTACGAGTGTTGGGGTGGAGGTGTCGGAAGACTGGAGTGTGCCAAGGATAGGGAAATGCCTTGCTAGCAATGCAGGAGCTGTCCCTGCATCGGCAGAGTGGGCCCCTTTCCAGTTCCTCTCCTGTGCATGCACCTGTGTGGACCCAAGAGGCAGCGAGGCAGGCAGGGGACCCCTAAGTACAGATGCGGAGGGCAGGGAGGATTGCTTGGAGTCATGCAAACAGTACGGGTGTGAAAGGCATGGATGGCTGGGGAGACATCTTTATAAACTCTCCTTTGCCTCTCAAATGCCAGCAAGGAAGATATTCTAATCCAGTGAACAAGGGAGAATTTTAGAAAACTCTAGAGATTATCCAACATCCCCCCGCTTTTGATCAGAGAAGACAACTCTGAAGCCCTAGTGTAGCCGCTCTTCCAGGCTGGTCTGCCAGCAGTACTGCCAGCCTGAGTGCAACAGTGCAGCGATTTGTAGAGCTTTTTCTTTACAACGGAGGTATGTGTAAGACTGCTCCACACTGCACGTTAAAGAATTGTCCTCTGTCCTCTTTCATTTTCGTAGTAGTGTTCTCAGGATTTCCAAAAGCCACAAGAACCATTCGTTGGCTGGGCTCAGAATAGCATCTTGTGTTATTATTTATTGTCAACATCCTAAGAACTATACTTAAGGACTAATTTTCTGCCACAATCTGCTTGCTCCCAGTTTAATCCTCTGTATTCAAAGTATGAAGATTTTTTCAAAATTCCAGCCCTGCTAAACCCGCATGATTTATTTTCTCAGCCAGAAAATTGCCCGTTTCAAGTTAGAGGTACATGAAAAATGCATTTAATACTGATTTAATACTTCAAATCTAAGATGCTTGTCTTGGGATCTATCCCAAAAGGCTTTTCTTTGCTTAAACTCATGACCATGTCGTATGATTTCATAATAAAATGAATTTCAGGAGTAGTTCGGGGCTGATTAGTTGCAGAGATTGGTCTACTCATGATTATGCAGTGGTGATATAATTCTGTTTCAGCAAATACAGTAATTCATGAATCAGCCATCAGCTGCCAGGGGCAACCCCCAATAAGAGATGCTGAGAAGCAATCCCTTGCTTTCTACTGAGTCTTTCATTTATTTAATTTATTTTTACTTGATTTATACTAACTGTATGATTTATGGAGTACAATGTGATGTTTTGAAATACATAATGTGAATGGCTATGTCAGGATATTTTTAAAATTCCCTCACACACTTTTTTTTGTAATAAAAACATTTAAAATTGAGTCTTTTAATAGTTTTAAAATATAGAGAGCCTTCATAGTCATGCCTTTCACAGTGGACTTCCCGTGCAACAGACCTTCTCAGTTCAAGACCCTTCATGCTATTTCTTGCTATTGTACGTTAATTCCCCACTTCCCAGGTGGCTCTGTCTCCTGAGGCTCTTCCCTCCATCTTATTGCATACTGAGGGTGGATGCTGGGGTGGTGCGCTCTGCGGCTGTATGCCGGGTTGGGCGCCTACTGCAGATGGACACCAGGGTGCTTGTGGACGGCCGGTGGACACCAGGGTAGGTACGGACGGCAGGTGGACACTGGGATGGGTGCGCACTGCGGATGGACACCAGGGTGGGTGCGCAATGTGGACGGACACCAAAGGGGTGAGCACTGAGGCTGGACGCTGGGGTGCGTGTGAACGGCCGGTGGACACTGGGGTGGGTGTGGACTGCGGCTGGACACAGGGGTGAGTGCGCACTGTGGCTGAACACCGGGGTAGGTGTCGATGGCAGGTGGATACCAGGGTGGGTGCGCACTGCGGGTGGACACCGGGATGGGTACACATTGCTGCTGGACACTGGGGTGGGTGCGCACTACAGCTGGACACCGGGGTGTGTGGTCACGGCGGGTGGACACCAGGATGGGTGCGCACTGCGCCTGGACACCGGGATGGGTGCGGATGGCAGGTGGACACCAGGGTGGGTGCGGACTGCGTCTGGGCGCCAGGGTAAGTGCGCAGTGCAACTGGACACTGGGGTGCATGCAGATAGCGGGTGGACACCGGAGTGCATGCGGATGGTGGGTGGACACCGGGGTGGGTGCGCACTGCGGCTGGACACCAGGGTGGGTGTATGCACTGTGAGTCAGCATACGCCTCAGCAGTCAGGGGAGCAGCATTTTCCATAGCAGCTTAAACTCAAAAAAACTCAAATGACCTACGGAGAAACTAGGTAAGAGAACGTGTGTAATTCTACTCCGCAAAGAAAACCATTGAGGCACAATTACCATGACCATGCAGACAAATATCAACAAAACTGAGCAAGCAGAAACAGAGCCAAGGAATGCATATTTTAGGTTGCCATTATACAGTGCTGTGGAAGGCCAAGCTACTGCAAGAGTTTTAGGTATAGTACCACGGCTACTGCTTTATAGAGTTTACATTAAAGGCAAGGTAGACACAGAAGTCACCACGGGAAGGGCAGCGCCGGCAAGGGCGCAAGAGCAGCGGTTCCCTCACTGCAGAGCACTGTTCCTGCTCCCGAGGCAGGGCTGCGAGCGGGCAGGTGCTGGGATCAAGGGTGCACCGACACGGGCGTCGGGGCAGCCTGCTGCAGGAGGGCACCCTGTGGGACGCGGCACAGGGCGCGCGCCCTGGCTCGGCTGTACTTGCTCTCTCATGCCCTTCTTTCTGCCCCCTCTTTCTCTCGGGTCTATCTAACACCCCCGTCCCCTGCCGCGACTTGGAGGAGGTTCACTAGATGGTTTCCAAGCCCCGTTCTGGCGTTTTCTTAGTCTCACTTGCTGACGAGAACACCCTGTAAGATACTGCTCTGAGAGAAAACTCTTCTATGAGAACCTAACGCTTTGGCTCACAGCGCAGAATGTCCATTTTGTCAGAAAGATATATTAATATGGGTGTATGATAATCAAGTTGATTCCTCAGAATATTTCCATTGATGAATCTTTAATTTAATGAGGTTTATTATATTACACAATGAGCTCTTAACAGGCAAAAATGAAGTACTGAGTTTTTATATGTATTGTTTAAGAAATAATCAAATTTTCAACCTTGACTTTTTTGGTATACAAAGTCTAAAAAGTAATAGTAAATTCCTATATGAACTACAATGAAAATACCAATAGAACTCTACAAAATATGATCTTTGCTTCAAATATCACACCTAAGGCAGTCTGCACACATGACAATAGAACGATCCATACACATGTACTGTTTACACTGACAGCGCATGTGTTTTGTTTTCTTGGCTTTTTTGTAGGACATATGTGATGTCTTGGTGCTTTTTAGGAGGTCCTTAATACATTACACAATATGGAGTTAACAGGAACATGAAATATCAATAAAATTAAGTACTATGTTCTTAATGTGTTGCATCTTAGAATAACAGTCAACATTTTCACATCAGCTGTGTAACCACATATCAAACCTAAAAAGTCACATCAGAAACAAATCCCTATATGAACCACAATGAACAAACCAATAGAGCTCTACACCAAAAGTAACGTGGCTTCAGTCGTGACGGCTGAGCAGTCTTCACAGGACACCTGCACGTGGCAAGCACACCTCTCACTTACACTGACAGCACACACACTCAGCTTCCCTTGCCTCTGTGGCAGGCCATTCTTGTCCCATTTCTTGTTTTCCTGTTGTGTCCAGGGTTTCCTGTTATATGGTACAATGTGCATTCAGCAGGAAAATGAAATATAAACAAAGTATCAAATATCCCAGGAATGCTTGGAATGGACATGAACATCTTCACATGAGTTATTTATTTGCTTCACCTAAAAGATAACATCAAAAAAAATAAAAATAAAAAAATAAAAGATAACATCAGCAATGAAAACCTATGTGAACTACAGTGGAACTACAAACAAAAGCCTATCACAGAAATAATCTTGGGTTCAACTGTCACACCAAAGGAGTCTTCACACGTAAAAACTGCATGTTCTAGTGTCACTTACACTGACAGAACATATATTTTGTTTTCTTGTCCTTTCCTGCAGGGAACAGTTGACATCATTTTTGTTTTCCATTGCAATAGTGGGTCTTTGTGATGCTGCACCTACCTGTTCATTTTTCAACTTACTAGCATGGTCCACAACTTTTTGCATGGTTCCCTGGGCATAAATGTTTTGTTTTTTCTCTGCTGTAGATGAGTTTCCGTGCCAATCTTCTAAGAAAATTTGCAATTCTTAATTTCTTTGTAAATGAACACAACCATTGATCAATGCTTTGTGTTTCAAATGATACCATAGTTGCACCATAACTCATCAACAACATCCATTTTGCTAGTGGTTTTGTTGTGAAAGTTACCATCACAGGCTTCTGTTCTGTGGAGGGTCTCCTTCAGGATTTCTATCATGGTGCCATGTTGACATCAGCAGCACAGGTTTGTTTTCCTTTGCCATATGCAAGGACAATGTTAAATCTTTCTGAAATCCAAAGTTTATAGTATGCAATTCTCTTTCAAAAATGCAGCATTTCATTTAGAATTTCTGTTTTGTTCTTTTCTACTGTTCCTACATTGGTCAACTTGTACTCTGTTACAAACGTAATATCAGTTGGGAACTGGCAAACCAACTGTTTTATGTCAATTTTGATTAGCTTGGAAGATGGGAGCCACAAGTCTATTCACAACATCCTTCAGTTTATTACCAGATGAATAAGAGCCTAATGTCTGAGGGATAAATTTCTAACTTAAAAGCATAACAATTCTTAACATTACAAGGGTATAAATTTTTATGCCACATTTTGAAGGGTTTGGCAGGATATGCTGTCTGAAGCTACAACAACCATGAAACGCTTCAAGTTGTTCATCAATAGATGGAGTGTCAATTGCTTGACAATTACCCGCAAATCTCTCAAACCATGATTGGAGAGCAGTCAGATTATCAGTTCTTTTTCTTTCTTGGCAGGTGGTTTTGTCATCAAACTTCAGTGAATTGTGAGGCAAACCAAATCTCAGTGTCATCATTTTTCCGCAAACTGCAAACCCGCACCGTTGCTTTTCCACAGCTCTTTTACATTCTTGTGATTACAAGTGGAAAGCCATGCTGTATGCAGTGGAACTATGAACCTTTCAGTTCAGCTAATGAGATGAAATAATAAATCCATTCTTGAGTATGGCTATCAGTGCATTCAGAATGTTTCACTTGTGTTTCAGCATTTGTGTACTTCACAGCATTTGTCACATTTGGTCTGGTATGATTTCCAGCACCAAATGGCAAGCTTCACCCCTGCTAAGATCCTCACTTATTTTTGGACATAGTTCTAACATTAGCTTGTTCCCTTTTGTTGCATGACCATATTGTATAATTTCTACCAGTCAGTTATGTACCCATATTGCTGTCTTCTTCACCATCTAAATTAAGGAGGTCAGCATTCCCTGTGCTGGCTGATTCTTGTTTCATTTCAGTCACAGGAGCTTCAGCTCATGTGGCCACCATCAGAGATTATCATCTTCAAGATCTACGCATGAACAGCCAGATTATTCCTTTTCATCCTCCTCAGAAACTTTCAAATCTGATTTTTCATGTGCCACTGTACTGAACTGGGCTATTTCTACCAGAAAAATCAAAAGAAAACTTTAAAAAAAAACCCTAAGTGCACAGAAATTTAGTAATGAACATGTCATGGGTAAAACTCACCTGTTGCTGCTTTGGATCTGCTGAACATACTTTGCCATTTGTCTGCCAAGCAGACGAATGCCCAGGTGGACTTCTGCTTTCCAGGCCCAGCTACCTGGGTCACATCCACACTCCATGTATGATCAAATAGATGTCTATAGGTCAGGAGACTAGGGGCTGGAGAGATGGCTCAGTGGTCTAAAGCACCTACTTAGAACAAGCTTGGCAA
>NW_004524768.1:2347594-2353985 GCF_000260255.1 Octodon degus | reverse complement strand
GGTGGGCTGAACTGGCCACACACACACACACACACACCACACTCTCTCTCTCTCTCTCTCTCTCTCTCTCTCTCTCTCTCTCAAATAAATAAAAATGAAAATTTTTTTTTTTTTTAAAAAAAGGAGACTAGTGTGGGTGTATTTTACCCCCTGTGTTGCTTGGGTAAACATATTCAAAAAGCTATTAATGGAGCACCATGTAGGTAAAAATCCCAGTTTAAAATTTTATGCATGTGCACCCATCTTGCCATTCATCATACCAAGTGGGTAAACATGAAGATTGCTTCCACATCCCCCAGCGGCAGCTACTGAGATGCACGGCCAGCTCCTGTTGTGCTAAAGTACAAATTAATAGTAGAAAAGTATCGGATGGCTCACCGTAATACAGTGTTGCATCCTTAAACTATTTTTCTGTCAGTGAAATATAAGACATATTTCTTCTCATAGGACTTGTACATATCTTCTTATATTTATTTACATGGCTGTATTTTGTGGTTGCTATTGTAGTTTCTTAAAATTTAAATTCTAGTCATTTGTTTTGAATAAGCAGAAAGGTATTGTTTTTATATAGATTTTGTGTCCTGCAACCATGATACATTTGTGTATTAGTTCTAGGAGATACCCTGAAGATTCCTTAGAATTTTCTATGCATTCAGTGATGCAATTTGAGGGCTGAGGGTGCAGCTCAGTGGTAGAACAGCTACTTGGCATGGGTGAGGAGCTGGGACAATCTGCAAAAAATAAAGAAATCCATTATGTTGTCTGCAAATAAGAACATTTGACCTTTCACCTTTCTCATCTTTCCCCTCATTCTTCCTTTGCTGCAGGGGCTACCACTCCTGGCATAATGCTGGGTACAAATACAATAGCAGTGACATCGTTGCCTCATTCCCAAATGGAAGGCAGTCTTACGGTATGAAGTGGGACCTCAGTTTTCAACTTTTTATGTGGGTTCCCCTTTTCAGGTTGCGAGAATTGCCGAATTGCCTTTTATGCCTTGTTTCCTAATGATTTTTCTCATGAAATAGTGTTAGATTATGCTAACTATCATTTGTATCATTAAGATGATCGTTACCTTTGTCGCATTCTATTGTTAATAACAGTTTTTCTTTTTCATATTTTTTTCTTTTTTTTGGTGGGGGGAAGGGTCTACAGGCTGTTCAGAGTCTCACTACTAGATTGGACTCATACTGATCTGCCTGTCTACAGCCTCCCAAGAGCTGGCATTACAGGCGTGCACCACCACACCCAGTCTCAATTGCTGTCTCAGTGTGCCCCAACGGTAGGGCCAGCACAGCAGGCCTGGGGATTGAATCCCTGGCCGCTGAGCCTGCTTGCAGGTGCTTTAATTGGCTGAGTTATTTGGCTGGCCCTCTTTTTCACACTTTGGACATTTCTTACATTGCGAGTTTTGTTTCCTGCAGGCTGCTTTTGTAGACACAGTGTAGGGCCATGTCTGGCTCCCAGCAAGGAGCTGTCCAATGTCTTCATTACCAACTGGCTCCAAGGGGCGCTTAACAGTGCAGGCTCTGCAGGAGCTGGCCTTTGTGGCTGCCCTGTGGGGCTGTGCTGGCAGTGCAGACCTCTTTGCACCACCCAGCCCTGTGCTGTGGTCTGGCACCAGAGGGAGGGAACCTCACTTGGCTGGTCCTACAGACTGTCTTGCAGAGTAATTGCTGGGCCCCCCTTAAATTCTGCAGGCTCTCCCCACCCCTCCTAGGAATTTGACTTAGTGTCATTGAGGTATATAGTAGCCTTTAATTTATCTTCTTTCAGCCCATATTACTCTGAGGAAAATACATTATTTTGGAACAATTGGAGATATCTGAGCATGTTTGTATTTTGTTTTAATATAAATGTGCAAGCATTTGCCAAGTTAAATATTCAAGCATGGGATGATCATTCAATCTTAAGTGCTTGCCAGAGGGCTCGGTCCTTTCCACCTGTGCAGGCAGGTCCAAGTGCTTCCACAGGCTGATGCTTCCAGGTATGCCCACTGCCCTGCGAGCAGCTGCTCCAGTGGATGGGAGATGGTCTCTGGTGGTTTTGTTACTAAGGCTTTGAGGAAAACCAGGTGCAGCACCTTCTGTTTCCCACTCACTCATGTTTACTCTGATGTGAAGTCACTGTGCATGACAGCGCACCACCGAGCTGCTTCTCCTCTCCTTACCGAGTCTAAGAGGATCTTCATTTCCTTTGTCAAGTATACAAGTTACCGCCATCTCACCATTCACGACACATCTTGTGCTTTTTATTATGTTTTAAGGAGATAAATATTATATTGAATTCATTTGTATTCATATTTAAATTACTGGTATCTTGTTTAACAAATTCTCTAGCTCAATACCCTAATGATATTGTACTAGATTTTACTAAATGTTTACAAGTTTTCCAAAATGTTAACCACCAAGCATGGTGGCACATGCCTAGAATCCTGGCACTCATGAGGCTGAGGCAGGAGGATAGTTCTGAGTCTAAGCCAGCCTGGGATATGTAGTGAGTTCAGCACCAGCTTGTATTACAATGTGAAACAATCTAAAAACAGCCAAATTAACCACTTAACTTTTCATACAAGTAGAATATTGTCTTCCTCTTTTCCCATATGAAAGTGAAAATACTTTTATTTGTATTTTTAGTCCTTACTTTTGCATTTTACCAGGTATACTTACTAAAAAGTATTTTTCTGCAGTTAAACAATATATATTAAATCCTATTTTAAAATATTGTGCAGTTAGATAGAACTGATTCCATCTCCTTCATGTAAAATGTTCCTAGGGTTTTATTTTTGCATTTTTCCATTTCTAGGAGTAGATATCGTTATTGTCAGGCTTATTATCTACATAAACAGTACTTAAATTTGCATAGATAGGCAAGAGATACAATTCCCCTGAAGAGTGTCATCCTGTAACGTCCCATATTTCAGGGGCACCCAGCAGTAGCCCCTGAACGTCCATGTGGCTGTTGGGAAGTCCAGGTGCCTCCAGATTTTGCAACACTTGGAAGCTATTGACACTAATAACGCATTGTCTCCACCAGACCTGAACACAAACACACCACACATGCATTGAGTGTCTTCCCTGGAGGGGGTCACATCAGCACTGTGATGGTGGGGCCCTCCGTGTGAAGATTCCCAGAACACTGCAACTCCACAGGGTACACAACTGAAATTTTCCCTCTTCTTTAAAAAATCAGAATTCATGACTTCTTTTTTTAAGAAAAATTGTGGCTTGAAATATTTTTATATCTTGATTCAGTATATTGCTAAATGTAAGCATAGCATTCTGGATCTTCTGGCAAAGAGTTTTTTCATTTAATTATGCAATTAAACTCTTACCTTCTGGTCATAAAGAAGATCCTTTCTCAATGTCAAGCACAAAACAGTGGTCCATGTATTCCCTGTGGCTTCGCTTGTTTGACAGAATCACAGTGAGAAGCAAGCACAATGAAGTAAGGCTGGAGAGGAGGACAAGGAGGTGCCTGAGCTCGGGCATCTGTCTCAGCAGGCGTGAATGGCCAGGTTCCCCACTGTGCGGGCACACTGACACCTCAAGTCATGGGGGTCCGAGACACCTTCTGCCGCTTCATATTTACCTCAGAATTCTTAATCTCATAGCCACCATAAACTACAGATACAGCATCATCACCTCACAGCCAGCTCTGCCTCAGCGAATTCCCATCTGCTCACAGTCATCCTTACAGTGGACCCTGAGCCCACCCAGGTTCTGTACATGCAGCCACCCACAACTGAAGAGGAGTCTGGCCCCACTGGATACCTGTATGTGGAATACGCTCACATTTTTGTCCTGTCATTTTCTCCTGAACAACACAGGATCACAGCTACTTATATAGCACTGACACTACATTAGACATTAGGAGCAATCTAGAGAGATGATTTAAAGTGCATAGGGAGACACAGTCCTAGCCCAGGCCCGGTGAGTGTGTGGGAGAGCTTCTGGATACCCTGCACCAGCGGGATGTACTACTGGTCCAAGCCCAGGCACAGCGTGGGTGAGACCCTCTTCCACCACCTTGGGACGCCCCCACAACTCCGCAGCACCTCCCCCACCCCGCCCGCCCAGTAGGAATTTCTGATGCTTTCCAGGAACCCCCAGACCCAGTCCTAGCCCAAGCCAAGTGAGTGTGTGGGAGAGCTTCCTCTCCCAACTACACCACCTTGTCCCCTCCAGGCTCAGCTCAGGCCTGGCATACAGGGCTTGGGTGAAACCCTTCAGCTGCAGTCCCTGCAGAGAGTGTAGAGGATAGAACCACCCAGCTAGTCCAGGAGCAGAACATCTTGCCACAGGGGCACAACAAGTTCACCCCTGAGGGCAGCAGCAGGAAGGAGCTGAGCACAGCAGCCAGACCCAAGCCAGGCACAGCTAGATAAATCCAAACTTTGTAGATCTCTACCTGAACTTCAGTACGTGCTAAGGTTATAACTACAACGAAGGTCTACAATAAAGGTCAGAAGACAGTGCTGTGCAAAATGAAGAGAAGGAACAAAATGCAACCTCAGACCCCAACCCCACCCATAACAAGTGCAGAGGACACTAACACAGAACAAATTGGGAATCACACAGCTGAAAGCAATGAATCAACGGCTTCTGAAATAAAAAAATAAAAAACAGCTGCAGAAAGCTAAAGAGGAACTCAGAATGGAAATAAAAAAAGAAATCCCTGAATTAATAACATTTGCAGTAAAAAAATCAAATGCAGAAACATATGGAGGAAACCCAATGCCCACTCAAACAAGTGAGGAGGACACTAGCTCGGCTCAAATGCATGAATTAATAGTGTCGATAGCAAATAAGCAACACCAGAAAGATATAGAGGAACTCAGAGTGCAATTCTTTTCTGAAATAAAAAAAGAATTCTCAGAACTCATAGCATCTGAAGTAAAGAATCAACTACAGAAACATAGGGAAGAAACCCAATCTGAAAAAAACACTGCAGCAAAAGAATTTATAACTGCTTCTAAAGAAGACATTGATTAAAAAAAAATAGAGGAGATTAGAAAAATGACAGATTCCTTGAATGAGCAATGCACGAAAGAAATAGACCGCATGAAGCAGAGTCAAAGAGATATAGAGAAAATTAAAATCTCAATCACAATCTTGCAAAACCTTTTAACTGAAAGTGAAGACAGAGTTTCATATCTTGAAGATACTGGTGCAGCTAGTGAAAACGTAAGAAAGGATCTCTTAAAAACAACGAGGATGCAGGAAAGAATAATACATCACATGCAAGATGATGCAAAGATGAACAATGGGAGACTAATAGGCATCAATGAGAAAGAAGGAGTGAATACAAATGACATTAAAAAAATATGGGCAGAAGTAATAGCAGAAAACTTCCCAAATATGAGGAAACAATCTGACATTCAGGTAACTGAAGGATACAGAGCGCCAAGAAACCTCAACCCATTGAAAAACACACCAATACATATAATTCAAGATCCCAGAAATTCAGCACAAGAATAATCTACTGAAAGCTGCTAGAGAAAAGAAGCAGATCACATTCAAAGGAAAACCCATCAGAATCATGGCTGAATTCTCTCCACAAACCATGAAGGCAAGAAGAGCATGGAGCAGAGTACTTCAAGTCCTCTATGAAAACTGCTTTTTTTTTTTTTTTTGGAAGAACTGGGAATTGAACTTAGGCCCTTGCGCTTGCCAGAGAAGCACTTATTCCACTGAGCCATCTCCCCAGCCCCTAAACTTTATTTATTTATTTATTTTTTTTGCGAAACCGGGGATTGAACTCAGGCCCTTGCACTTGCCAGGGAAGCTCTTATTCCACTGAGCCAAATCCCCGGCCTATAACTGCTTCTAAAGAAGATATTGATTAAAAAAAATAGAGGAGATTAGAAAAATGATGGATTCTTAGAATGAGCAATACAAGAAAGGAATAGATTGCATGAAGCAGAATCAAAGAGATATAGAGGGAATAAAATCTCAATCACAAGCTTCAAAACCGTTTAAGTGAAACTGAAGACAGAGTTTCAGATCTTGAAGATGCTGGTGCAGCTAGTGTAAAGGTAAGAAAGGATCTCTTAAAAACAATGAGGATACAGGAAAGAATAATCCATCACCTGCAAGATGATGCAAAGATGAAAAATGTGAGACTAACAGCCATCAATGAGAAAGAAGGAGTCAATACAAATGGCATTAAAAATATAGGCAGAAGAAATAGCAGAAAACTTCCCAAATATGAAGAAACAATCTAACATTCAGGTAACCAAAGCATACAGAACGCCAAGTAACCTCAGTCCAATGAAAAACATACCAAGACATATAATAGTCAAGATCCCAGAAATTCAACACAAGAATAATATACTGAAAGCTGCTAGAGAAAAGAAGCAGATCACATTCAAAGGAAAACCCATCAGAAT
>NW_004524768.1:2336883-2338396 GCF_000260255.1 Octodon degus | reverse complement strand
TCTTTTAGAATATTTTGCTGAGTTTACACACCTATAATATTCAAATAACGGAACTTAACAAAAAAAAAAGGGGGATACAGATGAATGTCCATTTTGTATCTGTGTATTCAAAGTGGTTAGGATAGATATATAGTTACCTTCTCTTACTGAATAGAGCGATTTGTTCTAATGGTGTTTGTAAAAAGAATATCAAGTCCGCATCTTGTACAGCAATTAACTACTAGGAAGAATGTATGCAATGTGTTAATTATTGAAACTCTCCTACCAATTTGATTTGAAACTGTCTCACTGCTATTTGCTTATCAGTAAAATTATGGGAAAAAATTTTAAAAAGTGCATAGGAAGACTGTATAGGCCATATGAACCAATCTCTGAAGGTTACTGAGGGACCCCTTGATTATTTGCATGGACAAGACTTGAGTTACTGTTTCCTTGTCATTAAAATATGAGATGTCATTCAACTCCTTTTGATAGCTTTGTTAAAACTTTATATATGCGGCAATTTGATTTTTCTTTGATGCAGCTAAAAACCCAGTATATAACAGAGCTTATCAATTGATTTATTTGATTTGATTGATTGATTGCATGGGAGCAAGTTCTCCCTTGAGGTTGCAGATACGCATGTCGTTTCACCCAGATGACTCTTTAAATGCTTGGGGCTCAGCACAACCTGACAGTAAAAGCAACTAAATAAAGAAGAGCTAGAATTTCCACCTAGCTATCCCAGAGAGCAGTGTTATCTCTGTAGCGATTTATCCTCTTACCAGCTAAGGAACCTAAAGTCCTATCAGGTTTCTTGACTGATAAACATTTACAAAACATAATTTACAAATTATAATTGTCTTGGGGAATCGGTGCATAAAATTATCATAACCTGATCATGATATTCAAAGTTTTAGGGCCTAGGTTCTAAGGAAAGCCTTGTCTGTAGAGTTCTCATGTTGTCACTGGCTGCTCCCTTCACGAAGTCAAGTTGCCTTGGTCTTGTCATTAAATATCTGAGAATAACCTAGTGGTCTCTTCTAGCACCATTTATAGATTCTTGCATACATAAACTAATTTAACGTTCAAGCAACAATATATCATAGGATCTCTTACTTCATCATTTCACTCATAAGGAAAAGTGGTGTGAGTCTAAGTACTTATAGGTATGAAGGGAAGAGGCCAGGAGTCTGCCCTCAGAGCCCCTAAGGTATAGTATAGTTCTCTTGAAGATGGTCAGGGCACGTGTTATAAGTGTAAGGCCTATCTCATGGTAGTAATATACTCATTATAACATGAAATGATAGGAAATAAAATGCTGCCAGAAGTGCAGAGAAATATTGTTTCACACAGCTATATATTCAGTAAAGGGAGTTGAGGAAATTTATACTCTTGAATTGGCAAGCTTCTTTATTTTTTATTTATTTATGTATTTGGTACAGGGTCTCACTACGCAGTTCAGACTTGTAGTGATCCTCCTGTTTCAGCCTCCCCAGCCCTGGGATTACAGGCATGAGCCACCATGCCCAGT
>NW_004524768.1:2334986-2336348 GCF_000260255.1 Octodon degus | reverse complement strand
CTTGAAAAGTGTGGCTCTAGTCTGTGCATCACTGAATAAAATTTGAGGTTAATAGCTGTTTTTTCTTTTTAGTTTCCTGTTTATGTCTTAGCCAGGTATTGTTCCACTCTGGGATCACTAGACCTGAAGGAAGATGGTCGATGAGCCAAGCCAGCACCTCCCTGGGGTTCATTGTGTTACCTGTGCACTACCAGCAAACATCATGGAAGTTCTAACAAGCGATCGTTCATTATGTTCACTATAACACTTATCACAATCTTACTTTCTTGCATTCAAATTCATTTTTTTTTCTCTCTCTCTCTTACTGGAATATAAATGTCATGAGAAGACAGAAGCCGGAACATATTAGGCATACAATAATGGTTGTTTGCTAAATGACTGGATGGGTTCTGAGAGCCAGGGAAAGGAAAAGTAATCCTCAGACCCCAGTGGGACAGAGGTGCAGCAGTAATGGAGAGGCCTAAGGAGCCCTATCCCTACTCCACCTTCCCCTGTGTGTCACCACTGAAGGCTCCAGGAGGGGTACTGAGAGCAGCCTTTCCAGGGAGCCTTGTCCCGAGGACAGCCATGAAGCACCTGGTGCTTTATACCCCAGAAGAGTTCAACATGCAGATGGGGACTGACGCACCCACTGGTCCTGAGCCAGTGAAGGTCAAGGAGGGCACAGTGGCTCAGATGAGGGCCCAAATTGATTTTCCATGGCCTGATGAAATGAGGCATTGAAATGTAAATTCAACTGAATGATTTATTAAAAATAAATAATTTCATTGATTGCAAATTTTGATTTGTGAACTGAGATTTATGCTCACATTGAAAGCTAATTGCTACTTATTTATGTGAGAATAATTGGCATACAGGAGACCAGATGCTGGCAAGGAAAAGAAAGACTAAGCAACTGGCCCATGTCATTAGCGTTTTCCTAAATGTGGTCTTGGGAGAGGTGAGATTAGGTGTGAGAAACTGTCCCCATGGATTAGAGTCATACATCAGCAGCCCAGGGAAGAAGGACAGAGCCAAAGGGGGGCGGTCAAAGGAACTTTTCTGAATTTTGCATGCATAAAAGCCACATGCATGGGCAACACTTAACAGCTTGAACAAGTATCGTACATTATCATTCTCTTTCCCTCCTTATGCCCTGGACACTTACACACATTTTTCTCCTTTGGAGGATACTGTGAAGTCAGGTATGACAGGTCTCCTATGCAAATACACACATGCACGCATATACACACATATACACATGCACACACATGCACACAGGCAAATCAAAGTGCACATAGATACATACATCCTAATTATAGGATTCTTAGCAAGGTAAAAATATATGCATGCTTCTACCATTGTCTTTTACAGAACTTATAC
>NW_004524768.1:2323356-2333481 GCF_000260255.1 Octodon degus | reverse complement strand
AGGCCTAGTTACCTAATTTCCTGTTAGGAGATAAATATACTCAGTTTTCAACAAAAATTACAAGGGAAAAAAGTCAATAAAGTGAATCAGACCCAGACTCAAATGTGAGATAGTCTTTTAATTAACCATGTTTAAAATAATTAAGATTCAACTAAAAAATTAGATGTCAAACAAGACAAGATGATTTACAGCAAATAACCACTAGGAAGAGAGTATGTAATGTGTTAATTATTGAAACTGTCATACCAATTTGATTTGAAACTGTCTCGTTGCTATTTGTCTCTCAAAAACATTATGGATAAAATAATTCCATAATTTGAAAAAAAAAGACAAGACAATTAAGCAGACAGAAGGAAACCCTAAAAACAGAATCAAAGGAAATGTGAGAAATCCAAACCAGTATAGCAGAAATGAAGCAAGCCTTTCCTGAGCTCATCACTCAGCTCAGCGCTGTAGGAGACAGGTTCAATGAGCTTAAAAACAGATCCACAGAAGTTTTCCAGACTGAAATACAAAGGCAGAAAGAGGCTAAAAAACAAACACTAATTATGAAAGCTGACAAGACATCTAATCCTTTTGACAAAACTTTTAAGGGTGTCTGTACTCAGCAAAACTCTTCTTCAAAGTGGCAAAGAAAATAAGGACTTTTCCTGAGTAACAAACCCAAGCATGTCACTGGTGCACATCTTCCCTTCAGGAAACAATAAAAATTACTTAGCACAGAGACAAGGAAAATTATACAGATAGCGAACTCAAATCAAATGGAAAAAAAGAGTATAAGATAAATGTATAAATATACACGAAATATTATCCTTTTTTCTCATTGATCAGTTTACCTACAATATGGACACTTGGTTAAGTTACAAATGATAATGATGGGAGAGAAGGAGGAATTATAATATTTGATCATAAGACATTACACTACATATACAGTAGTACACTACTATTGACAAGGAAATTCAAATACCAAAAATGTACACTATAGGTGTTAGATAAATTCAATAATTTTTTTAAAAAGTTATGTTTGGGTCAGCAAGATAGCTCAGTGGACCAAGCGCCTGCTTAGGCAAGCTCAAGGACCAGGGTTCAATCCCCAGCACCACGTGCTGTGCTGGCCCCACCCCTGGGTGCACTGAGCCAGCCACTGAGTCCAGGTGTGGTGGTGCATGCCTGTAATCGCAGCACTGGAGAGGCTGCAAACAGGAGGATCACTACAATTCTGAGCTGCATAATAAGATCCTGTACAAAAAATAAAAAGTATAATTGATACACAAAGAGATAAACTTCAATTGTATAAAATTTTTAATTAAAATGAGAGAAATAATGAAAAAATTCAATAAACAGAAAGTAGCTAACTTACACAGTTGCTACTATTTTCAGTATATCAATAATCATTACAGACTTGAATTGTCTCAGTACACAACTAAAACACACAGATGTTCTGAGAGGATACAAATAATAAGATCCAATTGCATATTGTCTGCCAGAAACCAACTTTAAATCTATACATTCAGAGAGGTTAAAAGTAAAAGTGTGTAGAGAAAGACACTGCACCAAAATTAATCAATGAATACTATGGTGATTACATTAAATTAGATAAGGGAAGCTTGAGAACACAGAAGATCATCAAAAACATAAGGGCCGATTCTTGAAGATCACTTAAGCTTGGATGTTCCTCATGAAAGAATGTCAAAAGCCACGGGGAAAAGCCAGATGGAATGCAAAGGAGAAGTGGACAAACTCAGTGTTATTGTTGAAGACGTAAGCATCAATCATGAGTAGGAGAAGCTAGTAGATGATGAGCGAGATATGGATTAAATTTAAAGTGCTATTGTAATGGCAAAATTATTAATGGAAAATATATAAAAATATTATAGTAGAAATTAAAACTCAAACAGTACCTCATGACTGTGTTCATGCTGCTTGCCACATAGTGAGAGCAGTCAGCCATGACTGTCTGTGTCCAACTGCTCCTTCCAAATAGCTGGCTAGGTCAAGCTGACCACAGCCAGCTGTAATACTTGTGTTTTTGTACTTAAAAATGTGTGTATATCTAATTTTATTTCATCTTGCTTCAAGGACTTTATAATTTTAATTAATTTTATTGAGAAAGAAATAGCAATAAGACAGTTTCAAAACAGGTTAGTAGCACAGTTACAATAATTAATACATTGCATATTGTTGTCTTCATGGAAGTTATTCATAGTACAAGATGCAAACATGATATCTTGTCCAAACACTATCAGTACAAATCTTTCTTCTCATTGAATTAAGAGAAAGTAGCTGTATATCTAACCTAATTAATTTGTATATACAGGTATATATTTTTTTCACTACAAAAAGATCCTTCATCTATATCCCCTTTTTTGTTCAATTTTGCCAGAGACGGGAATTCCATTGTCATTCAAATATTGTGGCACACCTTCAAGGACTTTATACCTGATGTCTAGAATAATCTGGCCTAGTCAAGGATGTGTTCAGCTTTCTCTGACTCTGTTCACACTCCTCCATCCCAGAATGTTCCTGTCTAATGATAAACAATTCTTTTTAAGTAAACATGCTTAGCACAAATCTGCCCGACAACACATTGACTCTTACAATCCATGTAATCAGGCATGCAATAACCAACTATCAGCTCAGTACTTCCTGCTTGCAAACTGTACTTAATCCAAACTTGGAACTGTCTCTGGGCTGATGATTTGGAACTGGTTCTCATCAGCCTGCTAGTGTTTCACTAAATCACCTCCAAACTGCTTAGTGCAGAGTATTTTCCTTTTGGTCCTGATTTTTCCCACAACACTATTATTTAACCTATTTATTCCAACTGGCCAAGCACTTCATCTGCCAGCAGCAGAGCACACATTCTTTGTAAGGCCATGTGAGATATTCACCGAAACTGATGATATTCTGGACATAAAAATACCTTCTTCCCATATCCACAAGTGAATTGAAATCACTGAAGTGTGCTCCGTAGCCACAACAGGAAGTATAAATTAAGAATTAATGGCTGGCTGGGGGACACTCACCTATGGACAGAAGAAACAGCATGCTTCTCTGTTATTAGAGGTGACACAGGGGCCAAAGAAATTGTCTTCAGAAAAATTTAAATATTTGGGACTAAATAAAAGTGAAAAAAAAATATACCAAAATTTAAAGGAATCAGAGTAACACATGACACTGACTGTATATACTGCTCCAGAAAAAGAAGGAAGATCTAAAACCAGTAACATACAATTCCATCTTCCGTAACTAAAGAAAAAAATGCAAGCTCAGTGGAAAATGTGCAGAATGAATTGAAGTTTAAAAATTAGAACAAAGATCATTACAATTTGAAACTAGAGAAAAATCAATGAAAAGCCTAGCTCCAAAAAGTCATTTACACCGACAAACCTGTCATCAGTCTATCTAAGAAAAAAAAAAAAAAAAAAAAAGGACAGGTGACACAAATGGTTAGTGCCAGTGAGGAAGGAGAATTATTAAGACCAAACCTGGGGACAAAACAAGGACAATCAAGAAACACTTTCTGATAGCATTTAGTAACCCAGCGGAACTGGGTCCACTTCTTGGAAGACACGAACCACTTAAACTCACACTGGGTGAAATGGATAC
This sequence comes from Octodon degus, assembly GCF_000260255.1. Classification (NCBI taxonomy): domain Eukaryota; kingdom Metazoa; phylum Chordata; class Mammalia; order Rodentia; family Octodontidae; genus Octodon; species Octodon degus. The sequence continues at coordinate 2,329,872 of NW_004524768.1, read as the reverse complement.
AACCTGAATAGTCCTGTTAAATACATTGAATCAATAATTTACAATTAATAAATGAAGCATGAGAAGTAGATATTTTCATTTTTTAAATTCTATCCAATATTTTAGAGAGCATTTATATAAATTATTTTCAATCTTTTCTAGAAAATAAAAGCAGAGAAAACGTGTATTAATTAACTCTGTTCAGATAACATTACCACATTGCCCTAAAGAGGCAATTTTATATGATAGTAAGATCAACATCTAGGATATTTTTGAACAAGGCAAAGCATCAACTCAGTTTTAGGAAATGGAATCCAACCATGTACAAAGAGAATTCTCCACCATAACCAACAGGCATTAAACAAATATAGTTAAACACTGGAAAGTAAATCAGCAAAATGCACAGTTACAGTCTAGATCTCAGTTGTCCCCAAGTACTGGGTTTCCTCAGAGGCTTGGCATCCAGTGTGTGGCACTGCTGGAAGGTGGCACAACCTTTAGGAAGTGAGGTTCAGTGGGAGGAAGTTAGCTTACTATGAGAGAGCCCTTGAAGGGAGCCCTGAGACCCCAGGCCTTTCTTTTTTCTCTTTACTTCCTGGGTACTATGAATGGCAGGTTCCTCTGTTATTTGTTCCTTCCATGACGCACTGTGCTGCCTCAGACCAAAAGAAAAGGCCCAAGAAGAAAAGAAGAAGGGGCTGAGCCCTCGGAAGCTGCGAGCCAAAACGTACCTTCCACGCTACCGATACTGTCACCGCTGTGGAAACCTAGCGCATCCCCCATCTCAATAGACTGAAGAAGAGAATTTCTATGATGTTTATTTTATTTTTTATTCATTTTAATTAGAAAAAATAAAATAGTAAATAAAGAGTTTCAAAACAGATTAATAGGACAATTACAACAATTGATACACTGCATATTGCTGTCTTTGTAGTAGTTATTCAGAGGACAAGATGCAGATGTGATATCTTGTCTAAAACAGTATTAGTACAAACCTTCCTTTTCAATGAATGAACTAAGAGGAAAACAGCTGTATAGCTATCCTAATATATGTATATATACAAAATGGTCCTTTATTAATATCCCCCTTTTTTGTTTTGTTTTCACTTGCCAGTTGTGCTGATAACTCACTACGATTATGGACTTTTGGGCTATATTGGGTTAGGCTGCTGAATTCAAGTACCTACGATCTTTGTTCTGGCCTCAAGTATAAGCCTTCTCCAAATACAGCTTCTCTATGATAATTTAAATTGGTATTTTCTAAGTATTAGACAAAATAGTAAGCCAATTCTTTAGAAAATTCTCAGTAAACTAGGAGTAGAGAAGAGTTTCCTAAACTTAACAAATATGTATCTACAAGAAAGACAAGAGAAAAAAGAAAAGGAAAGAGAAACAAAACATTGGAAACAACATCCTCGATTGTAACAAACTGAAAGAAAGCTTTCTTCACTAAGAACAAGACCAAGCGCCGGTTTACCTTCTTATGTTCCCCTTACCTAAAAAGGAAATACATACAAGGTATTAGAGATGACAAAATAAAACCTTCTTCATTCATGGATGACTCTGCAAAGAAACTCCCAAAGTACCTTTAAAAAAACTCCTGGATATAATAACTAAAATGTCATCATAGGTTATACAGCATTATTGTTTATATCCAGATAGCCTCTTCTAAAGCCTCATGCACTCAAAGTTGGGGATTTGGAGAGATGACCAGAGGGGCACAGTCCTTACTGGTGGATTGGCCTGCTGTTATGTTCATAGTTAAATATGCTGCTAGGAGGTGAGGCCTGGTATAAATGGGGATCACTGGGGGGTGTGGCCTGAAGAATTGATCTCCTTCCCTGTCTCTTCCTTTCACTTTGTTCTGGGTCACCATGTCCTGATCAGCTGTCCTGTGCCACGCCCCTCTGCCAAGGCTCTGCTTTGGAGCCAGCTGTCTACGGGCTAAAAGGTGCATAAAATAAACCTCTGCTCCTTTAAGTTATGGGTGATGAGGGAAGTAACTAAAGCACAGGAAAATATACAAATGTCAATTACTTTTGTGCATCCAGAATTAGCAATATGAATTTGAAAAATAAGTATAAGTTCACTTAACTGAGTACTACAGAAATAATGCTCAGGAAATCTCTAATTGGTACTTATTTTAAGAAAGATAGCATGTCACATTTTGAGGATTAGTAACTTTTAACATGTAAACTTGACCTCAAAGAATGGCCAAAGAGATGGACTTATCTGTAACAATGCAATGCAATATAAAATTTTGAAAATATACAGTTAGAATGTAAACTATTGGAGAACATATTTTGTTAATTGTTTCCTACATCTTATAGATAATATCTTAGAGATAAGCCTCTCCAAATATAGAATTACCAAGAAATGATATTTTCCAATATCTTATCTTTTAAGAAAATGCTTTCTTCTTTACATCACAATAAAGCACCTCTTCTTCCAGAATAAAAGCCTGTATTCCTTACTAATATCAAAATTCTTTATATTCCTACCATCCCTAGGTTTCAGATCCCATCTAACTGGGAAAATTTTAGCTGTATCATCTCAAAGGAGAGTGTAATAGAAATAGATGATTGAAGGTGAGAAGACAGAAGTTATAGAGCCCTTTCTGGTCCTTATTTCTGTCTGGAAAGTTTATATTTGTAATTCCATGAGTAAATTATTGGAATCTCCTCAAGTTAATTCCAATCTATCACTTCTAGTGCAATCCATGGCAAGAATAAAGACACTAAGGCATATTGCAGTTATGGGGAGACAAGGGGCCCCAAGTCCAGCCATGATGATGGCTATCCTGAACAAAGGCCTCAACCCAGGGATGAACCTGAATTTTATTCATTCCTGAAGAAGTGGCTCCAGGATGAGTGACTGTGAGAATACTGGGAAGCAGGTGAGTGCCATGAGCTGGTCTAGGTAGGAGGCCTGCTTCCACCTCTGTGGTATGCAGAGAGAAGGATATGCAGAAAGAGTAATCTGCATTATTCAATTGAGACAATACCTAATGTTTTGGGGTCAGTGCTTCAGTTCTGATGTGTAATCTTTCAAACCCCATGAAGTCACAGATTCGATCTTGAACCTCAAACACAGCCTACAGTGTATAGCATTGGGTCTTTATCCCATCTGGACCCAGCTCACATAGAGAGCAGCAGGCGGGAGGTCTGGGGAAGCACACCTGCCATCTTCAGAGACTACCACCAGCACCTCAGCTAAATCCATATGCATTGCTTAAAGCCAACTGAAGGGGTAAGAAAAAGTCCTAACCAGCTCTGTACATATCAATGCATGAAAATAAGGCCAGATGCAGGCAAAATGGAGATAATTGCTCTTCCTTCAAGGACAGTCACCCAGGTGGTCCTCCACAAGAAGTAGCCCAGTGCATCCTGGGAAGATGTACTTGGCAAGATCAGAAAACTTAGGACTTTATCATAATTCCCAGAGTGAGCGTGTTGGAAGACAACTGTGAGAAATGAGCACTGTAAATACACTTGACAGGGACCTCGAGCTGTAGGTCTAGGGGCTCCAGCTGGGGGCAGAGGAAGCCAAGCTTCACTTCTGATTGCTGAAGGAGGGTGGGTTTGTATGCTGCGAGGGCTCACAGTGTGTACTCAAGAGTGAAGGCACCATCAGGGTTATCCATCTCTGTGTTAATTTTACGATTTCACCTGCACCTGGGATGACTAATTTGGGCCATCTTGACTTTTCATAAAAGAGGAAGTAAGATGATTAAGACAGCAGAAGCAACAAGATCCTTTGTGCACTTAACGAGGAAGTGTTAATAAGTGTTAGGTCTGCATGTCTCAAGCGCTGTCTACATAAATCACATTACAGACAGATCATGCTGGTATGCAGGGCAACAAGATGGAGCTGACAAGTGCAGCCCAGGGTCAGAGCCATACACAGATGGGTCACTGTCGTGTGCAGGGTTTTGGATCTTTGGTAATTTGTTTTACTTCTGTGAGTTTTAATTTCATGACTGCCACAAATAAGATAATAATATGCAGACACGGCTTGTTCTAAGAATCACATGAAAAAAGACAAGAGATAAACAACATAGTTCACTGTCATACACAGTAGCAGTCAGTACCTTTACAAAACAATTGCTGCCTTGACTCCAAAGAGAACAACATCTAACTCTTGAACATCTAGGAAGAGGGAAGTTTGGTTTTTGTGTTTATCTTTACCTGTTCTTCTCAGGGTGCAATGCAGGAAGAGTGTTTCAGACCACTTTAGTGTGAACACCCATGATGTCAGACACTGCTTTATTTTTTCATTCTTTATTTTATTTTTTATATTTTTGTGGTACCAGGGATTGATTGAACTCAGGACCCTTCACTTGCCAGGCAAGCGCTTATTCTACTGAGCTATCTCCCCAGCCTGGACACTGCTTTAAAGTATGGTGAACTTCAGTTGCTGTCCCAGATGACATGGGTTTTAAATCTAAAGAAAATGTCACGTAAGTTTCCTGGTATTTTAGGATTTCTCACAGGTGGATTTTTACAGTGTGAAGAGAAAAAGACTCTCCTGAAGGTTGGTGGGATTTCAAAGTCTCTGAACAACCAGAATTTCCTGTGATTGTGGATGGAAGCCCTGAATCATGCAGAGTGGAGGGAAGGCATGGGGGAGGCATCTGCACTGGGAGAACCCAGTTAGCATATGGGTCGGTAAGTCCTGGAAGGAGGGGTTGCTCTCACACCCCTGTGACATATTCATCTGAGAAACACTTACTAGCTTCTGACTGTGCCAGGCTTTCCTCCCAGTGGGATCCTAAAATGGCAAAACAGGTGTGAGCCTGTGACCAACAGAGAACCCTGGTTGGTTAGGAGGACACTAAAAAGCTATCACATAAGTGCCAAGTGCTGATAAGAGAAACCAAGCTGGACCCTATAGGAAACAAGGGACCATCTCACCTGCTAAGGAGACTAAGGACATAAAATAAGTCAGGAAGGTAAGCAGAGGCAAAAAGGACCAGAAAGAATGTTTCAGGAAAAAAAATAATACAGGTAAAGATCCTACAATGACAAACAGCCTGACTTATGTCTTAGTTACTTTTTCTGGTTGCTGAGACAAGATATCCAACAACCACGCAGTAAGGGAGGAAAGGTTTATTTTGCTTCAGAGTTTATAGAGATTTCAGTTCATAATTGTCTGGTTGGGGGTGGCATGACAGTGGGACACCGCAGAAGAGAAGTAAATCAGGGTAGGTAGAAGACAGGAAGGCAGTAGGCAGCGAGCAGAAAGGACCTGCAGTAGCCCTCTCTCTGTCTCTCGTATCTTATCCACACTGCCCAATCTTAGAGTAGGTAGCATTCACACCTGAATGGGGCAGACTTAATCTTGACATCACACTGTGATCAATCCCAGTGTCATGTCCTTGTTCCCAACAGCACACACCCTAGAATCAGCCATCTCTGAAAAGCCCCACTTATGACCTCATGAGGCTTTGGGACATATCTAGACACAAGCTATAACAACCTAGCCTAGGAAAGTGAAGAAGACAGCTTGGGAGAACAGAGAGGAGACAAAGTCATTCAGGTCACTTGGTTTGCTCCTTCATGGATTAAGGGTAGGAGACTAAGTGGGACAACCTTTCCAAGGTTCAGCAGCTACTAGACCAAGAAATTTCTCTTACCAAGGCTGCTTTTCCTCGGGGCACTGCTCCTAGGCTAACCTCTCTGCTCTTTGTGCCTTGAGTGAGCTCCAGCCCACAGGGCCAGACTTCCAAGAGAAGGAGAACATGAATAACTCCTCAGGACTGGGATGAGAGCGTGGCGAACTGTCCCGCTCTGCGGGGATCTTGAGGGCGTCTGGGCAGACTGCAGAGCTGGGCTTCATTACTGAACATACAAGCCACACTAGCATCCAATTTGGGACATATCAGGAGGGCAAAGGAATGTGGGTGCCTGGATGTAGCCGGTAGCCAGCAAGATCAGAGGCCTGCAGCCAGGCAGGAAGGCTCGCAGGTGCTGATGCTGCCATGTCAGCTGCTTCCACAGGAGGGTCAGCTCTGCGGCTCCGTCATTCCTCTCTTCTGAGCTGAGAGAAAACATTTCCAGTCCTCCCCACTGGAATCCTTCTGTGTCCCTTTCTCTCAGCCATTATTTGTATTTCTCTAACCTCTACAGGGTGAAAGATCTAATTTTGAACTGGTAACTTCTCACTTACTGACTTTGGAAGAAAATGTGATTTTTACCTCTTTTTTAATGTATTTGTTACAGGCTTTCACTAGGCAGCTTGGACTCCTCCCCAGTGCTGGGATTACAGGCGTGTGCCATCGTGCCCCATATCGTTTGCTGACTCAGCACACCCCAAGAACAGGGCTGGTGCGGCAAGTGGGACTGAGGATCAAACCCTCATCCCTGCGCTTGTCAAAGCAGGTGCTTAATCTCCTGAGCTATCTCACTGGCCCTGATTTTTTTTTTTCATGTAAATATATGTTTTTGTTCATCTAGATGTCAGACTCCTTGAGATCAGAGATTTGCTTCCACCACTGATTCTTTTTGTCTTCTAAACCTTACCGGTAGGGGGCACTCC
>NW_004524768.1:2315777-2323016 GCF_000260255.1 Octodon degus | reverse complement strand
TGCAATGCCTCAGTCCAGCATAGGTGGAAAGAGATTTCTGCTTATACCCAGTAGGTTTTTCTCATTCTTGATTTCAGTGTGGTCCTCTTCAGAATGCAGGACCAGCTGCAGCCGGAAATAGCTACCTGACTTCCTATTGCAGATAACATAATCCTTAACTTCTCTGTTTACCCTGCTGCTATGAAGAGCAAGTCAGGCTGTTATTGCAAACCAAAGGATCACCAGGCTCAGCAGGAGAGAGCCACACAACTGTGCCCTACTTTGTCCATCACTCTGGATTCCTTAGATAATACAGCCAGACCTGCAAAGAGAAAGGTCGTTCCTCGCTATCAGTACTCTACTCTGTTCTTGCTTGTCCTCAACCTATGATCCCAATAATTTCCACCCCAGTGATGTTTGAGCATTTGTCCTTCATAGAGATTCTCCTCTTTGTGGGCCCATATTGGTGTGATGTTAAAAGGATGCAGAATGGTACCAATAGCATGGCTTTTGCCACAATATTGATGAAGAATAGACATGTTTAAATTCTTCTATGACTCATTGCTATTATGGGCTACTGGACTCTTAGAATATTTTGCTGAGTTTACACACCTATAATATTCAAATAACGGAACTTAGAAAAAAAGGGGGATACAGATGAATGTCCATTTTGTATCTGTGTATTCAAAGAGTATGGTTTAGATATATAGTTACATTCTCTTAATGAATAGAATTATTTGTTCTAATGGTGTTTGTAAATAGTATCTCAAGTCCTCATCTTGTACAGCAATTAACCACTAAGAAGAATGTATGCAGTGTGTTGGTTATTGAAACTGTCCTAGCGATTTGATTTGAAACTGTCTCATTGCTGTTTATCAATAAAATTATGAAAAAAAACAAAAATAAATAAAAAAAATAAATTCTTCTAAATCTGGTATGAGAAACTCTTGTGGGACCCTGGAAGAAATCTCAGGGGAAATAGATATAAAGTATGACCTATGGATTGGTGTTTATTTGGAAAATTCAGTGTTCCAAGAGGCCAAAGTGTTCTACTGAGTCATCTACAATAGGATCATAATAGGATTTCTTGATAAAATCATTCTTAGTACCTTCAAAATCTAATGAACTATTCACGAAACACTATGATTTCATTGTTTTAATTTTAATTTTTATTTATGTATTTTTAGAGCCAAAAGAATAGCAAATTATTTATTTTGATAATAAATGCTTGGTATATTGATTTTAATAAAGGCTTTCCTCTAGTAAAAAGAAAAACATTGTTGTGGCTCTACAAGTAATGCATACTCCTTGCAGAAAGAGTACTAACCATGGGAGGATAAAATATAAAAGGGAAGATTTAAACGACTCCTAAGGCCCCAACTCATATCTGAAAGTGTAATACATATTAAATTTTTAAGAATATAAATATAAAATATTTCAGATATATCTTAAGACCTTATAGCTGTCATCTGTAAGTTTATAGAGTCTGTTCATGTCCATATGTTTATCATCTACGAGGAGGAGATGGTGGGAGATCACCTATGAGAAAAGTGGTGTCACCCAGTCAGGGAGCACAGGTTGAACGTGTGGCAGAGTAGTCAGCCATTCGCCTTCCACTTGATACAAAGGCGGGATGCTCACATCTACACATCTGCTCCATGGAAAAAATAAATTGCTCCTCTGGGAAGGCTTCCTTCATGGGTGCCGTGAGCCTTGTTGTCAGACTTCTTCTGCTAGCACAGCTGCTCACCTCTGGCAGTTCAGAGGACGGCAATCCAACCAAACCCCAAGCTGTGAACTTCTCCCTGCAATGGCGGCTATGCCTTCTGTGGAAACCTTCGCTTCTGCCATTGTTCATAGTCTCTGACTTTCATCTCTCCTTCTCCCCCTCCTCATTTCTCATATGTGACAGCCACTCTATAAAAGGAGCTCTTCTCTTTAGATTCCAAGCCTGGTCACTTTTTAGTGCTACTAACCTTTTTAATTCACTGCCACAGATTATTATTTTTTTAAAATTTTTTCCCATAATTTTATTGATAAACAAATAGCAATGAGACAGTTTCAAATCAAATTGGTAGGACAGTTTCAATAATTCACACATTGTATACATTCTTCCTAGTGGTTAATTGCTGTACAAGATGTGAACATGATATCCTATTTACAAACACCATTAGAACAAATCACTCTATTCATTAAGAGAATGTAACTATATATCTATCCTAACTGCTTTGAATACAAAAATACAAAATGGACATTCATCGGTATACGGTTTTATTGTTAAGTTCCGTTATTTGAATATTATAGGTGTGTAAACTCAGCAAAATATTCTAAAAGAGTCCAGTAGCCCATAATATTATTGGGTCTCCCGCTTGACTGGTAATGTCAGAAATTGTTGACCTGAGTCCCCCAAAGCTCAACATAACAGCATGGCTTTACTTCTTATATTTCGTTTTTAAACTTTTCTTCTGGATGGTTAAGACCAAGATAAAGCAGGACCTATGCAACAAGAGTTGTAGCTTTTGGGTCTGATAAGGTCAGTGAAATCCCTCAGGATTTATCCTGAGATCCTGTACCTCAGATTGTAGAACTTTTGTCAGTGTCAGCCATGTGGATGAGTCGCGGCCATTGCTTGGCCAATGTGCTCTCTGTGAAAGCCTGAGAGAATGTTTTCTCTCCATGTGACTCTCCTTAGGCACACTCTACATCATCGATCACTTTCCTCTTTGGCTCCATAATCTCCTTGATCAGAAAATTTGGGACACTGCTGAGTTACATGACATTACAGTACAAGTTCTCATATGTCCTGAATCTTAACCAACATTGTGACAATGGCCATACTCCCAAGATTGCTGTATAGATTTAGTGCAATCCCTATCAGACTACCATCGACATACCTCATAGACATAGAGAAATCATACCTAAAATTTATCTGGAACCAGAAAAGACCTAGAATAGCAAAGGCAATTCTGGGCAATAAAGACAAGGCAAGAGGCATTACAATTCCTGACTTGAAATTATACTACAAGGCTACTGTGATAAAATCAGCATGGTACTGGCAAACAAAAGAGACCTGAGGATCAATGGAATAGATTAGAAGATGCTGAAGCCCATATGAACACACTCAGCCACCTTATCTTTGACAAAGGGGCCAAACATACTCACTGGAAGAAAGATAGCTCTTTAACAAATGGTGCTGGAAAAACTGGCTCTCTACATGTGGAAAACTCAAACTTGACCCAGGTCTATCACCATGCACTAAACTAAAGTCAAAATGGATTAAAGATCTAAACATTAAAGCAGAGACACTAAATCTCCTGGAAGAGAAAGTGGGAGGAACTCTTGAAGACATAGGGGTAGGCAAAGAGTTCATGAACAGAAATCAAATCACACGGCAAACAGTTGAAAGAATTAACAACTGGGACCTGCTCTTACTGAGAAGTTTTTTCATGTCAAAAGAAATTACGAATAAAGTGAAAAAGCAACCCACAAATTTGGAAAAAATCATGACAAATAAGTACTCAGACAAAGGTGCTCTCTAGAATTTATAAAGAACTAAAAAACACTAGGGCTCCAAAATTTAAAGACCCAATCCAGAAATGGGCATTGTTTTAATTTTTTAAAAATTAACTGTTTATTTATTTGGTACAGGGTCTTGCTATGCAGCTCGGATTGTAGTGATCCTCCCTTCTGAACTGCCCCAGCACTGGGACTACAGGCATATGCTATCATGTCTGGTTGTGCTGGCTGGCTCAGTGTGCCCAGGTTCTGGGACCGACATGGCATGCAGTATCAGGGGTTGAAGCTGGGTCCTTGTGCTTACCAGGCAGGAGCTTAGACCACTATCTCTTCAGCCCCCTGATTCCTTTCTTTATTTTTATTCATTTTAATGAGAAAACAGATAAAATAGCAATGACACAGCTTTAAAACATTAGTAGGATGGTTAAATAATTGATAAATTGCATATTGTTATCTTCATAGTAGTTATTCAGAGGATAAGACTTAGAGATGATATCTTGTCTAACCAATATTAGCACAAACTTTTATTCTCAATGAACTAAGAGAAAGTAGCTCTATATCTATCCTCTCTTGTGTAGACACACATACACACACACACACACACACACACACACACACACATACACACACACTGATTTCAAAAGTGATCAAAGATATATGGTGTGCTAAAAGACAGTTACCTAGAGAGAAAAAGTTCTCTCAGGCTTTCACAGAAAGCAAATTGGTCAGCCAATGGCCGTAACTCAACCAGATGGCTGACACTGACAAAGGATTTACAAGGTGCTGTATATGGTTCCAATGTAAATCCTGAGGGATATGACTGACCTTGTCAGATATAAAAGTTACATTTTTAGTCATATAGGCCTTGCTTTAACTTGTTCTTAACCATCCAGCAGAAAAGTATAACCATGATGTATAAAAAGTAAGGCCGCATTGCTTTCTTTGTTTTTAATAACCTTTCCGTCTACATTATATCTACTCCTCTCAGAATGCTATGCATACTTGCCATCCCAATCATCACCCAATTGCCCTGACAGCTTCATTTTCAACATTCTGTTGTCTGAACTTCACTGCCCATATCTCCAGGTCCCGCTTCTTAGTACTTCTCCTCCAACAATGTTCAGAACCACTTGACGTTTTAATTCATTAAACCTTTTACTTAATGACTTTTTCATCTCCACCATCAGGTCTGAACTTCTTCAACTACAGAAGATCCTCCTCCTGTTCTGCCAATTATTCTTTTTAATGTGCCCTCAAACCCAAAGATCCCCTCCAAAGCCCTATTAAATTTTCCTGGCATACCTTCAACTCTCGTTAGATCCAAAATTCCACCCACACTGACAGGGAGCTGTGCTGATCAAATCCGCATTCTGATTAAGACCAAGCTTTAAGAAAGCTTAGACTGTCCAGCAATCCCACATTTCCCTCATCAGACTTCTTCCTGTTCCTGGGATAACTATTTCATGATTTATTCTCTTTGTTCAAACCACTAGTATCTGCTTCTCTCCTCATTATCTGCTTTGTTTACTTTCTATTTCAGTGAGAAATCAGGAAAGCCAAAAGACTTGTTCTCATCTTGTACACTGTTTCTTCTCCATGTGCACACTTGTATGCTCTATGTCTTCTATCAAGAGGAAACTGTCTCACTCTTGAGGCCAGCTCCATCAACCATGTGTTGGAATCTACCTGTTAGGGACTCTGTCCTTACACTACCTTCCTGTTCTCCTGTACCATAGAACTTTTCATCCCTACTATGGACTTCAGCATAAAATAACACTAACCTTTCTACCTTTACAAAGTATACCTTGACTTTTTAACTCTCTCTAGCCACCACCTTTTTTCCCCCACTCTTGTTTATAACAAAACTACTCAGAAATTTCTGCTTGATTCTTTCCATAGTGTATGTCCTTACATTATCCAACTACTTCCTGGACTTCCTTCTTGGAAAAGTGAATAATGACTTCTGTGTGGTCAATTACCAGGCACCATTTCTGCAAGACATTAGTAGCATAAAAGAAATGAATGTATAAAGAAAAATGTAATTCCCAGGCATTCTCAAATTTACTCAGTATTAGCTTTATCTGTGTTCTGAGTCTTTATTCCTAAACTTGTTTATTTCTTTCTTCCAAATCCATCAAACCCAAATCCCTTAAAGGTCAACCCAAAAATTAATCTACTTGATAAAATAAACAACAGCAGCCTCGTCTTAAGATAAAGAAACACTCAAAATGTTCAAAAAACTTTTTTTTTGGCAAAATATCTTAGATGACTAATTTCAAAAGACACTTCCAATACCACGTATATATTCCCAACCCAGACAATAGTGTGTCTCTCTTGAGCTCTTGCCACTATTCTGTGCATGTAGTGCTTCCATTATTTCTAATAAATCTGCCTACGCCGTTCTCAAAGATATATCCTGTAATTCTTTTTCTGCGATGGCAGTTGAGAAACCTATGTCAGCTAGTGGTGCTTGTGGTCCCCTTAACCCCTTTGGGGGCCTTTCTCACATCCATCATATAGCGACTGTCCTATGATGTCATGAACAAGTTGACCCCACCCTTCTCCTGGATGCATTCTGGTAGCAGCGTGTGCTCTGACTTCCCCTTTTCTCGCAGGACCCTAACAGGTAGCTTGTTTTGCTCTCCACTCCTCTCCAGGAAAGTGCCCAGGTTTTGTCCTTTGTCTTCTTTTTTTTATCTTTACACACATTCTTGTGGAGATCTTAATAAATTAAAATAATTATTACAATGAGGGTGCAATATAAATACCACCTTCAAAATAATCCTCTTTGCTTCAAACTCACTTAACCCATCAATTTTCCACTTTTCAAAGCATCTCTGGAAGTTTTTTCTCATAAATGCCTGGGATTAAAAAATAGTGACTTCTGGTAGCCAGTGCCATCCAGTGAAAAAAAGCAGGCTGATAAGGACCTTACCAAGTGTCCTCATAAACCGTATTCACCAGACTTGGCATAGTGTGACTTTTGGATCTTTTCTACAGTCAGAATGACCAGAAAAGTTAAACGTTCTGAATCAAGTCAGGACACAGAGGAAGTTACAGCATTGAGTCTAAAGACATCTATGAGAAGGGACTTTCAGAAGTGCTTGACAGTGGCAAGAAGGATAGGATAAGTGTGTTCAACACGAGGAGGAGTACCTTGAGGGGGATTGATACAGCTTGTATCTAGCTGTCCCCCAAAGCCTCATAGGTGGGGCTTGGTGGAGGTGGGTAAATCTGCAGTGTGTGACTCTGGGATTAAAGATGTGAGAGACTGATTCATGTTATGAGGCTGGGATTATGGAAACTCCCACCTGGGTGGAATATATGGGACAAAAAAGAACTGCTGCTATCATTCGCTGCTTCTTAGCCACTTGCTAGTTTCTGCCCACCATGGTTGTTTCTCCTCTGAGCTGCCCTGCCCTGGGGACTACTGATTAGGGAACAGCACCTCTAAGCCAAACTAAATCTTTTCTCCTTGAACTTTTTTTTTCTAGTTGCTAGAAATGTTTTGAATTTTATTTTATTTTATTTTTCATAATTTTATTGAGAAACAAATAGTAATGAAAAAGTTTCAAATCAAATTGGTAGGACAGTTCCAATAATCAGCACATTGCATACATTCTTCCTAGTGGTTAATTGCTGTACAAGATGTGGACATGATATCCTATTTACAAACACCATTAGAACAAATCCCTCTATTCATTAAGAGAATGTAACTATATATCTATCCTAACCACTTTGAAT
>NW_004524768.1:2314845-2315372 GCF_000260255.1 Octodon degus | reverse complement strand
TCACTCATCATATTTTTCATTCACACTACATATTGTGGAGAAAAAGACAAATTAATGAAAGATATTTCTAGTTTTGGCAATACAACATTGTTAGGTGTACTTTCAGTCACCCCAAATTAACTTGCACACTCATTATAGCATGGGTTTTTGTAGAAAATCACAAGTAGATACATGAATTTGTGTTACACATCATCTAGAATAGTGAAGGAGAAAAGAAAAATGCTGGAGTGTACATACATACACCCAGTTTTTTTGCTACTTACTGAAGCAGCAAGGCAATGGTGGCCATGTGTGATTAGTGGAAAGACAGGCACATAGAAAAACAGGATGGATGCTCCATGTTATGCCTAAGATTTTTGATATTCAGACAGATAGTGAGGTTAAACTCAATATCCTAGGTTGTATGGTAATAACAATAAGCTTGTCTTCTGGATGGTTAACAACCTAAGGTTGCAGACCAAATTTAGAGCAAAAGGAGGGCCACAAGGAAAGCCAACATTTTGACCCTTGCCTTCCAAGGTCAATTA
>NW_004524768.1:2296442-2314650 GCF_000260255.1 Octodon degus | reverse complement strand
AAACTATAATGGACTACTGAAATGTTTTGGAATATTTTGCTGAGTTCACACACCTATAATATTTAAATGACAGAACTAAACAAAAGAGGGATACAGTTGAATGACCCTTTTGTGTCTGTGTATTCAAAATGGCTAGGATAGATATATAGCTACATTCTCTTAATTCAAAGAATAGAAGGATTTGTTCTAATAGTGTTTGTAAATAGGATATCTTGTCTGCATCTTGTAAAACAAATAACCACTAGGAAGACAGTATGCGATGTGTTAATATTGGACCTGTCCTACCAATTTGATTTGAAATTGTCTCATTGCTATTTACTACTCAATAAAATTATGGAAAAAAATTAAAAAATAAAAAGTGGGTATCTTTTAGATGGCATAGAGTTTAATGTTGCTGTTCTAGCATAACAGTGTCTTATTGTTATTGAAGTATGTAATCAATTTAAATTGAATGTAATTGATGACATGGCTTGATTTATTTGTGGCTTTTTTGCTACTTATTCTCTATAATTATCTCATGTATGTCATTTTTTTCTTTCTAGTTTTGAGATTTTCTTTGTGATTAAATAATTTGACTATAACATTTTTAGATGTGGAGCTCTTTAGACTGCTTGAAGTTTGTTGAGCTTCTTGAATATGTGTATTAACATTATTCATATAACTTTGGAAGTTTTTTTAGTAGGCTATTTTACCAAATATTTTTCTCTCACAGAAAAACTGAGCAGAAAATACAGAATGTGATTATATATATCCACTACCATTACATAGAATCATAATCTTTCCCACTACCAACAGAATACCTCTTACTGGTATGCTTATGGTAATAAATCTCCTCTAGCACATCATTAGTACTCAAGGTTTACAGTTTACAGTGGGGTTCACTCTCAGTGTCATGCGTTCTATAGCTTTTGTAAACATACATTAAAGATATCCACAATTAAAACCTCATATAAAATTTTAAAAAAAGAAAAACAGGATGGAACTAAACATTCAGATATACTTCATGGCCAATAAGTCTTAAAAACACAGACAAAATATAAGTAGTTTGATAATACTGCATAACAGCAAATGATAAAATAATACGTAAGTAGATTTAATGGACACCATGACTACTATATACATGTAATCCTTAAATTACCAGACATAAGTTAATTTAATGGTGAAAGATTTTCTTTTAACTTGCACTAGAAAAATTTGATATGCAAAAGGAAAGAATGAATTGAAAGTGAAATAAATCTATGATAATTTAAATGCTAAGTCAAAAAAGATGTGGCTACATAAAAAAAGAAAATATATCGCTGCAAACTGGTATGAATCAAAGCCTTAGACCACATAAAGCACTAAGCATTACATTAGAAAATAAATGTTAGGGGCTCAGGAAATAGTTCAGTGGTCTAAGCACCTGCCTAACACGTGCAAAGACACAGTTTCAATCCCTGGTGCTGCATGCCACGTCAGCCCCTCACCAAGCTGGCCACTGAAACTGGGTGTGGTGGTGCACACCTGTAACCCTAGTGCTGGGGAGGCTGAGACAGGAAGATCGCTAGAAGTCTAAGCTGCATAGTGAGACCCTGTAACAAATAAATAAATTTTTAATTATTTTTTAAAAAATTAAAATTGAAAATAAACTTTATTAAAAACAAAAATTATTACTCATCAAAAGTCACTATGAAGAAAATGGAAATGCAAACCAAAGACTTAGAGAAAATATTTTCAAGGCATATGCATCAGGAATTGTACTCAGAACATAGACAAAATGTAGTCTTATAGAGCAATAATAAGATGAAAAACAATCCATTTATTAAAAAGGAGGAGGTGAAAACAAAAGTCTAGAATATGTATTTCATAAGATTATCAGTATAATTAATCATCAGTAAAATAAAAAAGTCACTGTATATTACCATTTTTTTCCATAATTTTATTGAGAAACAAATACCAATGAGACAGCTTCAAACCAAATTGGTGGGACAGTTTCAATAATTAACACATTGTATACATTCTTCCTAGGGGCTATTTGCTGTACAAGATGCAGACTTGATATCTTATTTACAAACACCATTAGAACAAATCCCTCTATTCATTAAGAGAATGCAACTATATATCTATCCTAACCACATTGAATACACAGATACAAAATGGACATTCATCTGTATATGCATTTTTAGTTAAGTTAATCATTTAAATATTATAGGTGTGTAAACTTAGCAAAATATTCTGAAAGAGTTCAGTAGTCCCTAATAGTATTGGGTCCTCTGCTTGACTGACAATGTCAGAAATTGTTGACCTGAGTCCCCTACAGCTCAACATAACACCATGGCTTTACTTCTTATACTTCATTTTTATACTTTTCTTCTGGATGGTTAAGACCAAGGTAAAGCAGGACCTATGCAACAAGAGTTGCAACTTTTGGGTCTGATAAAGTCAGTGAAATCCCCTCAAGATTTATCCTGAGATCCTGTACCTCAGATTGTAGAACCTTTGTCAGTGTTAGCCATGTGGATGAGTCACGGTCATTGCTTGGTCAATGTGCTCTCCGTGAATGCCTGAAAGAATGTTTTCTCTCCAAGTGACTCTCCTTAGGCACACTCTACATTATTGATCACTTTCCTCTTTGGCCCCATAATCTCCTTGATCAGAAAATTTGGGACATTACTGTTACATGACATTACAGTAGAAGTTCTATTATGTCCTGAGTCTTAATTGACCTTAGAAGACTAGGGCCAAAATGTTGGCTTTCCTTGTGGCCTTCCTTTTCATCTAATTTTATTCTGCAACCTTAGGTTGTTAACCATCCAGAAGACAAGCTTATTGTTATTACCATACAACCTAGGCTGTTAAGCTTAACCTCACTATCTGTCTGAATACCAAACATCTTAGGCATAACATGGAACAGGTATTTTTCATCAAGTATTGATATGTTGAACTTTAAGTCCCTACAGAATATGATGAAAAAACATTTAAAAATTAGAATATATTTTTAAAAATAGGCATAAAGAATTATAAACTTCTTATGTTTACACATAAGTCCAAAAATCTAACCATATACAACCTTGAAGCAAGACAGTCCCACAATATTCCTTTTCCTATCTCTTGCCTTCATTCACCACCACCTTCTTTTTGAACAATCATCTACCCGAGAGACAGCACAGCTACTGGCATACCATTTTAAACCTATTAGACCAGAAACAATTTGAAAGACAGACAGTTCCAAGAGGTTAGAGGCCAGGTGGGACTTTCAGACAAGGAAGTAGAATGCACACTCTGTTGATGGAGCCCACAAACACTTTGAAAAGCTACTGGACACTTGTTTATAAGTTAATCACATAATAATCCTTGAGTTAGAAACTACAGTCCTGTGTAAGCACACCCATAGGGAAGTTTGTATAAGAATGTCTACAGGACTCATTAGGTTCCACAGCTGGAACCCATGCAGAGATCCAGCAGCAGGTTAGTATGTAGGAAAATGGATAGTGAGAGCTGCCTCAAAATAAAAAGCAAAACAGGAGGATGTACCTGTGCACAAGATGTGCACAAGATGTGGATTACATTTCCAGAAGTGGGGTGAAAAATAATTGTAGCAGTCATACAACTTTCAAACTGTGTTGATTTGAGTGTTTTAAAAATATATTAATAGATGGAAGTTAGTCACAAATGATGTACGTTCTCTCCATCTGCATCATTTACATTACAGGAAACTGGGAGCAGCTTCGTGTCAGAAAATGAATGAACAGTGGTATTCATTAACTGACTTGTTAACTATTCAACAGGTCAATTAATGGAATGTTTCATTAATGAAAATGAACTATTTTAGGTATAAACATCAATATGAATAAATTTTTCAAATATATTCAACAAACAACCATCTCAAAACACACAAGCAATAGAAATCCATTTGTTTGAAGTAAAAAAGCAAATCAGTCCTAAACTGCTTATTTGAAGATGCATGTAGCTTAAAATAACAGTTATAATAGAGTTAGGATGATGGTGTACTGAACATGTGGAGCAGGAAGTTGATGGGATGTGAGCAGACCCTTCCTGGGACTTTGAAGCCATGGGCCAGTAACATTTCTTAAAGTTGAATACAGTGGTGACTGCGGACTAACTCAAGTGATGTTGTGGGTTTGATTCACTGCTGAGTAAGTTAGAGGGGATAATAAAGTCCTTGGTTCTCATCATGAGGATGGGGAGGTTAGAAAGAGAGAATTGTGGCTTGAAATGGACAGTTCTCGGTTCTTTATCCTGTAAACTAGCTGTGTTCTGGGGAAAGGCATGCAGTCGCCATTTCTTGAAGTTCAGCATAGTAACTGGGGTGCGGTGGATGGTGAATGGATCATCAGGGCATTTAAGCCCCCAGTGGGATTGCTTCAGCCTTTCACCATGCTGTGAAAGGATTTTTCTTTTTGAAAGATTCAAGTCCCAGGTAAGTTACAGTTGTAAATGAGATGGATATTTGCAGAATGAAGGAGCAGGTGGCTAAACCACGAGATGTCTACAGAGAGGAAAATACTAATTTGTGAACTAATAACCAGGCTTTGCTGATTTGCGCACTGAATATAAATCATCCTTGGACTTCTGTGCAGATGATACTCTTGTTAGAATTTGCATAAAAACAATAATCAACCATGAAAGAGCCACACTGAAGTCCTTGAGTTTGCCTTTCAATAAACCACCCAGAACTGTAAGGAAATTTCCATTATATCAGAAATGTAGTGCTAATCAATCACATTCTACTCAGTATAAGCTAAGATAAATCCTTATTTTTAGATCCTTAAAAGACTGGGCCCCAGATAGCTCAAGTTCTTTTGCACACACTAAAAATACTTTTATTTGAGCATATAACCGAGTGAACAGGGAAGCCCACTGCAACCGCAGTCAAACAATGGAAACATCTGCCACCTGGACAGGTGCTCCCACAGGACAGACCAGGAATAGAGCGCAGACACAGGCCGCACATAGAGTGACCTGCTGAACGGGCACAGGGAGGAAAGGAAGGGACTCCACTCACCACACGGCTAGGCACTGCGTAGGATGGGAACTGGAAATCCAGGACATCAAGGCGCACGTGGACACCAAGTCCCCAACGGTTGTAGCACAGGCGAATCAGGTATGTCAGAGGTAACAAGAGACAGAGACACGAGAAGTGCAAGCAGCATTCAGAGGCTCCAGCTACCATTCCCACAGATAATTCTCAGTGTTCTACCAATGTGACTCTCAAAGAAAAAAAAATAGCCTACAGGCTAAAAGTGACAAACCAATATGGGAAAACTTAACTGGACCAATACATCCAATTCGTGTTAGAACAAAGCCACATACCAAACAAACATGTGAACACCATAGAAGGCTGAGACTCAAAAGTCAAAAGGAAGTGAGGAGCTAAATAAACTCAAGGTATAACATCATAAATTAATCACCTGGTAGGAATACTAACTGGATAGGTCCAACCAAGAAGAAGGATATTTGGAAAAACTTATCAAAAATATGGTCACAGGAAAGAAATATCCTTAACAAAATGACTTGCTGTGCAACAATGCCCCCTAGCCAGGAGGTACACAGTAGAAAAGGAATTGCCAGGAAGACAGACTCATGAAAATTAGGTAAAGAAATTACTTTGCATAAATGACTAACTCACCAAGAAAAGCAGGCACATTGGCTCTGACTCTGCCTAGTATTTTCCCACCTAAGATGCTAACAACACTGTGCTTATTACCTAGAACATCAAAGAATCCGACTGGGTGATAGCTTTAAAGCTAAAAGGCAGGTATGAGCCAATGACAAGTGAACATATGGAGTTTCCATCCAGTTTTAAATCCAACTAGAGTGGCAAGATAAACATTTGGAGTAGTTTTATATTAACATGTTTGTAAGTGTTTCTTCATTATGGAAATATGTACTTGATTGAATCCATATGTAGGGGCCAGGAATATAACTCAGAGGTATAAGTACCTACTTGGCAAGCACAAATTCCTGAGTTGAATTCCTGGTACCACACACAGACAGACACACAAATCACATATAGCTATAAAAACCCCTTTGTATAGTTCAGATTTTACAGGTTTTAAGATGTACTTAGCTTATTGCATTGAATTATTGTGTTTAGCTTAAAGGATTAAAATTACATTTAAAGAGATCATTGAATGTTATTTTTTGAAACAACTTTTTGTTGCTGCTTATAAAAACATTATAAATCAGTATTGGGAAAATTTTAATTTCTGAACCTATTGATACGAGGAATAAAGTATGAAAATTTAAACAGAAAAAAAATAAATCCAACTATAGAAAAAAGCAGAATTAAAATGTTTGATGGCTATAAAAGAAACAGTTGCCCAAAAACCTGTATTTGATATAAATAAATGGGAAATGGAACTACCTGGGGACTCCCCCCAACAGTCCCAGAACTATTACCACAGCTGAAATCTGTTCCCATAACAGCATTGGACATTATCAAAATTTAAGCTGAAGGAAGTAGGCAGGTAGGGGTTCAGAAATCAAAGATAAGCCCAAAAACGGTTTAGATAGTAGCCCCAAACATGACTGCACAGTGACAAGAGAAAATCTGTTAGTAATTCACAAATATCTAACACTAAAGAGACCTGGGGAGAGAGAACCTTTCCAAAGTGACAAAACACTGTCTTGGTCTAGATCACCCATTTTATTGTAAGCTGAATGAAAAAGACTCCAAAATATATTTAGGCTGCTGAGTGACATGACCCACCTCCCTGACATGGACCACAGCGTGTGGATCAAGGGACCGCCTGTACAGCTATGGTGGGTTGCCGCACTGACAGTGGACCCACAGGGATGACAACACTGAAACGTCTCAAGCATGTAGAAGTGTTGGTGGAATATCATTGAATATCTTCATCTACAGACATTAACAGGGAATAGCTGCATCTTCAAGAATTTGCAGGAAGATTTGTGCAGCTAGGGCATTTGGAATAAGTGAAAGAAAGATATAATATGGAAGGCTGCTCTGTTTTCCAGGATTGGGAGCTATGGTAGCTATATACAGGACTCTGGAGACTGAGTTGAGTCCTTAGGGGAACTAGACACTTTATAGCCACATGGTCATGGCTATGGGAATTTGATCCCAGGATAAGGAAAAATGAAGTGATTTCAACACAGGTTGAATCCAGAAATGTGACCGCCCAACATTTACACACACACACACACACACACACACACGCGCGCGCGTGCGTGCACGTGCGCGCAGACTGTCTAGCATAACCTAATATCTATCTCTGTAATCCCTGCAGGCAGCTTCCTGAGGGAGGCAGTCGACATCTTCACACGGGTGGGAGCCATAGTCAATGCCATAAGCTGATTAGATTGCATAACACCAACCGCAGTGCTCAAGGGAAAGGCGCCTGGTCTAGAGAGACCGCCCCCAGCAAGAGTGCTGATCACCTGGAGGGGGGACCCAAGCTTCTAGGATGCAAGGTTCCATGGTCTGCTGAAAGACTGACAGCAGGGCCTCCCCTCCTCACGCCTGAACACACCAAGGGCCAGGTGCAGGGAGACAGAGCTCTGCTGGCTCCGTGGTACAGACCTGAAGCCAGGTGACACCTGTGCCTTCCCACATGCCCCCTCCAAAGCCAGGTGCTGTATTTTCAAAAGATACACACAGATGTGAAATTAGCTTCTGGCATGTGTCTATGCTTATGTGAAACAACAACAACAACAACAAAAACTTCATGTTTTGCACTTGGATTCTACCCTAGACAAATCTCATTACACATATGCAAATATTCCAAAACTCAATAAAATTCAAAACCTAAAACAGTTCTGTTTCCAAAATTCAGATAAATAATACACAACTTATTTGTGATTACTGTTATTGTGCTATTTTGAATGTTCATGTAAATAGGTACATATATACATAGAAATACATATATTAAAATATTAACTTGTGTGCATAGTGTTACATAGAAACATGTATATATCTTTGATATATAGGGATATATATTATATATGCCAGTGTAAATATACAATAAATACTATTTTAGCCTTTCCTTAAAGAATGTGTGTGTGTGTGTGTGTGTGTGTGTGTGTGTGTGTGGTCTCTATGCAAACTACTTTGATTTCCCCTTGGCCTTGTCGTTTACACTTAGGTATATTTCTTAGAAAGCCAATGTATTGGTAAAGACACGATCTATTGCTACTTACAGCCCTGCCTCAGACTGCACCACTTTGAACCTTCCCGTTACTTACCTAGTTGAAGATAATATGGATAGTTCCCCTTTAGAAGTGAAGTAAAATTCATATAAAGTTCTCTAAAAGTCTGGATTGGATTGAGTTTTGCTAGAGTGATAACTCAGCATGAAGAGAAATTATTGAAAAGCATAAAATTAGCTGCACCGTACCCAAAACACACACACACACACACACACACACACACACACGTGCACTCACACATACACACATGTATATATCCCTTAACACCTTTTTCTGGAGTGGCTCTACCATTCTGTCATCTCTGAAAAATGTAACAAATGTGGAAATTGTGTGTCAAGCCATTTGATTGCTTCTAATTGTCTTATATTTATAGAAGAGCAAAGAGCTCTGAGTGAACAAAAGTAAATGTTCAGTTTTTATTCACATTCATTAAACTCCATAAGAGATTCTAAAACCCTTTCAAGTTTGCAGCCAGCCAGAATAACTCTTAATGCTGGAAAGAGCTTCATATTATAAGTTACAGGCCACAGAGCTAGAGAAGGCTAGGGTGTGAATCAAAGTAAGGCCAGGGAAAAGGTGTGCTCATCAAAGACCGAACATGGCTTTGAAAGATGAAAGAAAGTAGCTGTTCATATAGCACAGCAAGAGAAGAAAGATAAAAGAAAAGCAGCAAAGAGAAATGGTGTTTCTCTTTGTGAGAAGGGAGCGGCTGGAGAAGCTGTGACTATCAGGCTATATGAACCATGTTGGGTTTCCATAGACAGATGCGAGACAGATACGAGAATCCCTTGCTCAAATGCAGAGGGCCTCCATGTTGGATACACTTGCATCAGTTATTTTGGCTGTTCCAATAAGAAGCAATTGTCCGTTGCCAGATATATCTGAATCAGGGCAGCAAGTGATAGATGGCCACAGGGCACCATCTCTTAGAAGCTACTGAGATACAACCTCACATCCTGTCACCCGCGATGTCAGCAGAACAGTGATGGTGGCAAGGTCTCCATTGGAAATGAGGGAAGAAAGAGGCCCAAGACATCCTAGGAGGGTGGAGGAGGGGGACACCAGACCCAGATCATGTTTGGGTATGCTAGAAGCAGGACCAAGACAAGATGCAGAGGACTCCCACAGTAGTTTGAGTCCCACAGTAGTTTGAGTCCGTTCTCCAACCAAGGCCATGACTAGATTGACTCACTAGTAATGTCGTGATGCTGCGATTGTCTGTTTCCATAACAGTAGATATCTATCCTCATATACACTTGCACTTGTGATTTCTGCTGCTCAATGGCATAGGTGAAAATTCTAGGTTGACCCAGCTGCTAACTAAAATTCCTAGGCCAAGAGAAGGAAAGAGAGACACACATTAAAGTCTAGTGGCAAATGACTCAGCTCACAGTTCATTTGTTACTCAAATTATACGTTGTTTTATACCTGGCATGTATGACATTGGACACATTCATTTTCTAGTGTGATGAAGGGTGGAATCCAACAGCTACCTTCACACACAAGACTTGAGCATCAGGCCTGTTGGACCCTCCCTCTCTGTCCAGATAGTAATGATGATCTCAGGTGTGTCCTTTTCAAATGCCGATGGCTCGGATATGATGCCCAGAGAGCTGGTCTCAGGCTCCGCCCATAGACCATGAGAGCTGATTGTGTGAAATAACTGAAATCTGCTTTCTTAGAATCCATAGCAAATGAGGTTGCTTAGAATCTACTTAATGTTGCCTGATGTACTGAAGTAGCCAAAGAACAGAATCATTTTGAACTGAAGATATACCTAAATACTCATAATGCTTCTTATGGTATCTAAATATGAAAGAGGCATTTATCACTTCTTGAACTACTGGATGTCAAAAAATTGTTGTTACCATACAGAGTAAACAAAATGAGAGGTTATTTGACCAACTGACTCGCCCACTTATTTCTCTTTGAAGTCTTCTTCCTTCATTACTCAGTCTTGTCTCTGGGTCAGGTTTAGAATCTATAATGAAAGTAGGATTCACTACCTTCCCTCACCGAGAGGCCAGTTTCTTATTCATCCCTCTCTAACTTTGCTCCCCCTTATATAACAGTGTGTTTAGATAGCTGCAACTCTACTGTAAACATACGCTATTTTTTCTACTCCTGAGAGAAATTCATTTTGCCATTGTGCTTTGCTTCTGGTGTAATATTAAGCATGAATTCAGTTTGATCAGATATGTGATCACCTTAGATTTTATTTCCTTTTCTCAGTTACTGCATTGATTCCATTTTATTACTGTATACTCTCCACTGGCACCTAGAGGCTCAAAGCTAAAATTAATTTGTTTGGTCCACATTCCTGTGGTCTGTCTATTGATGTTTGCTGACCAGCTAAATGAGAAAATTAAGGTCAAAAGATTAATTAATAGCTTTGAGCAACAATTTCCTTTTATTAGCTCTCCCCAGATGTCCCTGTGAAGGCCCCAGAATGAGATTGTTAATTTACAGCAGCGTGTTCTCCCTACTTCCCATGAAGCCACATGCTCCTTCCAGAGCCTGCTGCTCTGGGATGCTAAGCTGTGCCAGAAGGTGAGACCTTCTCCTTGACAATTCCGTAGATACACTGTCTCTGCCTTTGCCCTCCATTCACAAGTCTAAAAACAAGCCTTCTAATTTGAAAAGAGAAGAACAAAAGCAATTGTTTATGTCTTAGATTCAAAAATTAATAGAAACAATCTTTATATTTTTGTGCTTCTTCAAAAAAAGAAAAAACCCAGCAGGATGAGAAGTGATTATTTTATGCTATTTATCAGTGAGAACGTGAGGGTTATTTTGAAGGAAACATAGAAAGCATCACATTCTGTTAGTGAAGAAACATTTCAGGCTTATGAAGGTAAAGGGAATTCAAATCTGCCCTTACTGAAGTATTCAAGAACAAAAGATGTCAAGACGCCCGTGGCACAGGTAGTCCATCAATTATGTATAGAAAGTCCAGGCCCAGCTGTCCTTTAGATACATGTTTTATAAGATAAATTAGTGCATTGGAATATGTTCACTTCAAGGCTCAGAATGTGGGGTAAAGGCATTGGAAGGTTTGGGTTTGTTTTTTTTTTTTTACCATATATAAGCACAAGACCAAACTAAATACACTGTGCAAATGAAATCAGAGATGTGACCTCATGTTCTTGTAAAGTCTCTCATTTCTAGATGTACCTTTAGTGTAACTGGGAAGTCAGACACAGGTATGACCTCATGCAAGCGAGCTGATGTTTGATTCCACTAAGAGAGCAATGGCTCTTTGGGAAGGAGTGGAAGTCCTTCAATAGACAGAAAAAGTCACCATAAGACTAAACAGCTTTAGGGAGTGCCAGATAGCTCAGTGGACCAAAGCACCTGCTTAGGCAGAGGCAGGGACCGGGGTTTGATCCCCAGTGTGCTGTGTTGGCCCTGCCCCGGGGCGTACTGAGGCAGCGATTGAGACTGGGCATGGTGGAGCATGCCTGTAACCCCAGTGCTTGGGACGCTGCAAACAGGAGAATCACTATGAGTCCAATCTGTGTAGTGAGACCTTGTAGACACTGTCCTAAATACATAAAAAAAAAAGACTAGACATCTTTTATACAGGCAGAAGTAGAATTGATTGGGAAGATATCTAGTGAAATGCTGGAAAACACAAAATTATTTCAGGCTATTTCAGCAATGAACACGAATAATGATAATAATGATAACCATTTCATGAAATCAATAAGCCTGAGATTTTTAATACCAACTATGAGATGACTTACAAGACAGGCTTAGAAGTTTTCTAACTTTCAGAAATAGTACTATTGATCAATCAAACTATGTATACATTGCACTAAGCTTTTAATGAATGATTCAGCCCATTGAGACAAGTAAACCTTTGAAAGATTTGAATTCTGGTGTGGCACTTATGTGTCAGTTAGGGTAGGTTCTGCTGCATTAACAAAGAGCCTCCAAAGTGTGAGTGGACTAAAGTACAAAGTGGATCCAGGACACTCGGTAGAGCTCCATCACTGTGTGTCACCTCCACTTGGTCACTGGGGAAGCAGTCCTAAGAAAAATCATGAACTCTGTGCTGCTTGCTTTCTACTGGTTAGAATTTAGTTTCCTGGTCACCACTAACTGACTACCTCTCAGAGAAATGTGTATTGTCTGCATCCAGAGAAAATAAGAGAAGAGCTGTGGAAGCCGCTAGGCAGTCTACGCCTCAGTGTAGAGCAGTGTCCCTTTAACAGGGAAGGAGTTACAAAGGGGATTGTGACAAAATTTGTACAAATGGCTGCCCAAGGAAGACTGGGGGAAAGAGGGTGATGTACACAGCCTCTGCGAGAAATGTGACTTTCAGATGTCTGTTGACACAATTTAGGGCTAAATCTAGTCAGTGCTGGGTCAGCTCAAAATATTCTTGTTTTTTTAATCAAAATTTTTAATTTTGTATTTCAAATTTTCCATTTTCTGCCTAAGTATTATCTCTCGGTGGCTCTAGAAGCCTTCGATGACAATGTTTTGCACAGGTTAATACATTTGTACATCTGAAAAGAGAGATTCTATGGGTGTAGCAGCAGCTTCCTGCATAGAGCTGCATCTTTTTCTTCAGGCTTGCTTTTAAGACATTGCAGCAATCTGTTATGTTTATAAGTACAATTTCTTAGAGTCATGTGAGCTACCTAAGTGTTTGGACAACTTCTGTTGGTGATATTCTAGGTCCAGGAGGCACTTGAAAGTCTTCCGATCCTCAAATGGCATAAGGTTTCGGTTTTAGGTTTCTGATGTCATGGTGAAAGTGAGCTTGTACGTTGTATCTTTTTACCAGACTATAAAATCAACATTCAAGGGGCTGGGGAGATGGCTCAGCAGGATAAGCGCTTCCCTGGCAAGTGCAAGGGCCTGAGTTCAATCCCCAGTTCCGCCAAAAAAAAAAAAATCAACATTCATTTAATTTTCCAAAAGTTCTTTATCCAAAATTTAATGAGTTAAGTATTAATTAAAACACTAGCAATTTTAATTTTCCTCTTACAGACCTTTCCGTCAGAGCCAGAAGTTACAGGTAGCATGCAATGTGAGACTTGTCACAGCCGCACCAGAGCTCCGCCGCGCACCCCCACCCCACCCGACCGCACCCCACCCCCGCCCCATGAATGCGCACAGGTGGTGAGGGGCAGCCTGCAGAAAGATCTCTGTGCAGTATGGAAGACCACAGGGTCTTGACAAGACGGACACCGGGTACATGCGTCTTAAGTGAACTGGGAAGAGGAGACCCTGGAGGTGATCTCTCCTAGGCCAACCCTGAGGTGGAAACGGAAACATGTCAGTCTGGCGTGGTTGGAGGTAATCAGGAAGCCGGTGAATTTTTTCCCTTTTTTTTTTTAATGCTTTGGGATCCAAACATAAAACGTCAGTCTTTCTTTTGATTACCAATTATTGTTTACGATCTGAAAATCGGAAGGTCTTGGGTCCTGTTCTCACTGTACCAAGAAGGCAACTTTTGAGCAATGAGACCACTTGCGCCCAGGAGCTGAAACAGCGTCCTTTCCTGTCCGGTGCTGCCGGAGGGGGCCGGCTCACAGCATAGCTCCCCAGAGAACACGTGATCTGTGCTTGTCAGAAAGGCCTGCACCAATCCTCTCTAAGAATTCCAGGGCTAATGAAAACCCGGTGTGGTGGACAGCTGTCCTCCACGCTGTCTGGGCTCATGTTTGTCAGTGGGTGCAACACCCACTCACTGTGGTGCTTCTGAGTATGAAGACGCCAGGATTCAGTCAAAGAGCTGCACACAAAGCAAATGGGCTTGAGTGGTCTCTTGCTGTGGCCTTTTCCTGACTTCCATCCCATGGCTGCTTCAACTCCTTCCCCTCCTGTCAGTCTCCAGCTGGGCCTTCAGTCCTTGCTTTCTCCAAGCACCAACAGAACAGTCATGCAAGGAATGACATGACACTCACTGCTGGACAACTCCAGGAAAGCAGCCAAGCAGAAGGCGGTCTGCTCTCAGCGGGCTCTGGCAAGCATGCCTGGTCAGGCTGCTCAGCTTTCTTGTAGCATATTTGTGAAGGTGCTCACGTTCAGATTTACAGCATTGGAAAATAAGCCTGCTAGGTGATATTTTGCTAGAAGCTGGAAGGCATTTCCTCTGAGAGGCCAGTATTTCTTCACTTAGCGACTGGTCAGAGCCTTAAGGGGTTCACACAGTAGTCCCCCAGGTTGGCACTGATTTGCTGCCAAGGGAGAAGCCAGGGCAAGGTGGCTGGCACTGGACTGAGAAATACAAGCAACAGGCTGTCACGAGTATGACAATTAAAACAGTAGTACATCAGCCGCCCATAGTGAGGAGAGAGAGCTCTGCTTATCTCCAGGAGGGATGACCATGAGGGACAGAATGCCAACACAAACACCTTGCACTTACTTGATGCCCAGGGCAACACTGCTCTCCTGATCTTGCTACCACATGATCTCGGTGGTCATATGCCAACTGCACCAACTAGGACACCACAGATGCAGTGGAGAGAAAAGAGGACCAGGAAACCATGGTCTGTACTACGTCTCTGCCCAGGAGCAGGACCAGTGAGGTAGAGTGCGCTTGGTGGAGAAAGGACCACTGCAGCCTTCATGCAGACTGTCACCTTGGTGCCCAGGGGAACAGTCCAGGGAGGAATACACTCCAGCATGTTTCAGATCTGGGCTGGGAATCTCCAATTTCTGTAGGTGACAGAATCAATGTCTTGAATGCAGACAAGTTAAGAAAGAAAAGTGGGATGAGGTGAGGCAGAAGCAGAAGCAGTGCGGATTAGCACTGTAAGGAGTGTCTGCCCTATAATCCCAGGCTCCAGGAGCTGGAGACAGAATCATCACAACCTGAAGTTCACCCCCGAGAACTGGTGACTTATAAAGATCCTGTCTCAAAATAAATTTAAAAAGGAATCAGAGGGGAATCTTGCAAAGGATGACCACTCTATCTGAGGAGCAGTACTTTGAAACTGGGAGGCAAAACTCATAAAGTTGGGACAGGTTATTATACAGCAGGAGATAAGACAGGTAACAAACAATTCAGAACCAAGGACAATGGGACAACCCAAATACAAAACCATTCCAGAAGGCTGAGCTAACAGTGCCTGCCCAGTGGCACTGTAGGGGACACAGACCTGCTCTTCTAGACCATAGGGTATGCATTTCAGATACAAACCACTCAGGCCCAGGGCCCTTTGATTATTCACCATGTGCATCCCTGTCACCTGCTTTCTGTTTACATGGTCACAAAATGTTTACAATATCATAGGCTTTGTTTCTAAAATCCGGACAAGAAAGACAGTGATGTCAGGAGCAGAACCTCCCCCACTTCCCCTTACACACAGGAGATGTGTTGCTCCATGACTACCCAGAGAAAAGGGTTCCTTCCATGCTCTGAGCAAAGACTCTAAGCACAGGCTCTTGCCTCATGCTTTATGCAGCCCAAGTGGGCAGAGTGCCTTGCAGTTTCCCCAGAGACCCGAGCTCTCAGCCCAAGACCTGGGAGCTTAATGACCAAATGAATCCTGAGGTACGAAAGCCTTCACTGCTGCAGCAGGAGCATTCCCCCAGCCACAGAGCTCTGTAAGAATTGAACAGCGGCGTCTCCACTGGAGTCTCTTCTCTGAGACAGCTTCCCAGGCCTGCAGGTGCAGGTAGCAGGGCTAGGGCCGGTCGGCATCACCGATCACTTCGTCATGTTGAAGTCACAACCATGCATATTAGTCAAACACAACCAAGAAAAGGTACACAGACTGGAAGGGAAAGAATAACGCCAACCCTGACTGCAGTGTCAGGACTGCCCACATGAAGGTCCTGAGGGAGGAACAAGGCAAATGCTGTGAATTCATCAGTGTGTTCGTAGAAGACTCAGGACACTAAGGTAAGTGTGCAAAGACTCAATTGTATCTTCACGCATGACACTAAAATTAAAAGAGCAATGCCTTTCAACATTATTCACAACAGGAAACATTTAAATAAGTATGACAACCCACATAGAAGACTTATGTGCTGAAAATTACATAATGATGAAAGAGTTCAAGAAAATCTCAATAAATGGACAGACACACTGGGTTAATGTCTTGGAAGACCCAACATGGTAGGGATGCCAGTTGTACCTCAAATTTCATGCAACTCCTGTTAAGCTCATAGGAAAATAAACTTTATAGATTAAAACTTTATTCTGAAACTTCCATAAGAAGGACAAAGAACTAGGATGGCCAAAGGAATTTTTGAAAAGAACAAGAAAGCTCCATTAGTCACTCTGTGCAACTTCAGTTGTAAGACAGGGAGAAAATCTTCAGTATTTAGAGCTAAGCAAATTTCTTACTCTTGGCACCAAATGCACAGTCCCTGAAGGAAAGATTTAGTCAGATTCAAATTCAGAACCCTGTTAAGTGGATAAAAAGAATGTATAAACTGGGTGTTAGTATTAGATATCCAAATGGTAAACTAGTTATCAACATGCATACGAAACTTTTATAAAAATCAAAATTTAGGAAAAACAAGCAAGCTTGTGGAATGGAGACATTAAGCTAACAATACATGAACCAAATAGCCTTTTGTGAGGAAGAGGTTCAGTGAAGAGATCTCAGTGCCCTACATGAACACAGAGACAAAACAACAGCAAGGACAACAAACACCTTATGCAATTAGGTTGGGAAATCTACATATCAGCCTCCACAGCCATCAAGGAAAAGCAGCTTGCTCCAAGATCTCCCCGAGGAAGAAAGGAGAAGAGAGGAATGTCCATGCAATTTCTAGCTTCTCTTCTGAGAGCAACCTAAAAACTGGTTTCCTGGGGTGGAGTACCCGCAGACCAGCACAGTTTGAACACCAGTTTGGAGGACACTTTTCAGAGAGAATGCAGTAACACAAAGCAACAGTCTGTGGAGTACCCGCAGACCAGCACAGTTTGAACACCAGTTTGGAGGACACTTTTCAGAGAGAATGCAGTAACACAAAGCAACAGCAGAGGGAGAAGGCAATTGGGTGATTCAAGAAGAATCAGCACCTCTTCTGTACAGTGGTGGCTGCCAAGGGCTAACATGACAGGAAAGGAGTATTAGTTAATGGACATAGAATTTTAGTTTTGCAAGACAAAAAGAGTTCTGGAAAATGGTTACACAACAATGTCAATGTACTTACCTGAACTTTACATGTAAATTGGTCATGATGATATGGTATCTGTATGTGACCACCATTTAAAAAAAAAAAAAAAAAAAAAAGGATACTGAAAGGATGTCAAAAGAGCAAGGCTGGAATTCGTGGTTGTTTCCTGATGACCAATGTATGTTACATAAGTTGCTTCTCTACTCAGTGCTCCTATTCTTTCATCTTATCCAGGATAACAAAGCCAACAGGGTCTGGGTTTGTACAAAGATCAATAAAAAACAAACAAAACAACAACAACAACAAAAAAGATTAAACACGCAAGTCCTGAGAACACTTACCCCAGAAAAGGTTTAGAACTTCTAGCTGCATTTATTGCAATTTTCCTTTCTATGAAGACAATCTAGCAAGTTGTCTTTTTAAAATCTCAACAAGAAATCAGTGATGGTGGAGGCACAGATGACCAAAGAAACAAAATAAACCTCCAGAAATTGACCCTAAAGACCTGCAATCTATGAGACACCTGAAAAAAAAATTAAAAGCAACTATTTTCAAGTGATCACTGGGCTAAAAGAATGCGGACAGCTAAATGCAGTCAAGAAAAGGGTGCATGAGCAAAAAGAGACAGCAGAGATAAAAGATGACAGGCAGAAAGTCTGGAGGTGAATAAAAATGAATTGCAAAATGTAAAAGAAGAATAAACAACTACTTCATGAGACAGTTGAAGAAGAAGGAATCGGCCAACTTGAAAGAAGGGTATTTGAAATTCTTGAGTCAAAGGAGCAAAAACAAAAGACTGAGGAAAAGTGAGGTGTGGAGCATTTTGGGTACTGTGGTCACCAGTGAGGAGGATTGTAGATGACCTGTGAACAGCCAGCAAGATAGCTCAGTGGACTAAAGCACCTGCTTAGGCAAGCTTAAGCAAGTGCAGGGACCGAGGTTC
>NW_004524768.1:2294240-2295777 GCF_000260255.1 Octodon degus | reverse complement strand
CTTACCAAAGGGACACGTACATGCCCACATCTTGTGCAGCACTCCTCACTAGAGCTGAGTTGTGGACTTAGCCATGGTGACAGCCACAGAGAAGAAGGTGAATGTGGGGTCTCATGCCAACCAGACACAATTCAGCCATGAAAATAATGAAATGCTGTTATCTGCAATGGACTGGATGGAATTGGAGAACACTGTGGTAAACCCAATAAACTAGATAAGGACAACAATTCACCCCATGACCTCTGCCATTGAGGAAGCTAAAATACTGATCTGAAAGTGGAAGAGATTTGAATAGCAGCTGCTGGAGGGTAGGAAGGGTACAGCGGGTGAAGGAAGAGGAAATAGGTGCCGAACGTGGCTGGGTAGGATGCAAAAGTTCCAGTAGTCTACAGCCGTCTGAGTGAACTATGGTTCATGCTAGATTGTTACATATTTTATTAATAACTGGGAGAGAGAAATTGAAAATTTCCAAATGTAAAGAAATGCTGAGGAGATGGGAATATTAATCACCCCAATTTTATCTACACGGATATTGAAGTACAGCACTGTGCCATATAAGTGTGCACAATTGTCACATACTAATTAAGAAGAAAAATAAAATTTAAAAAGGAAATAATGTCTAAAAATGTACTAAGGAGCAAAAATAAATATGGGAATTCAAGAACCTTAATGAACTATTATTAAGTTAAATCCAAAGAAACCCAAAGACATAACAATTAAACTGCCCCAAAAAACAAATAATCTCTTAAAAGCAACAAGAGAAAATCATTCCTTTGTATACAAGGGAGCCCCCAGAGATTACGACTGAGTTTCTTGACAGAAACTTTGCAGACCAGAAAAGCACTGACACAGGCAAAAGACACAAACACACACACACACACACACACACACACACACACACACAAAACCCTACCAAAGAGAATAAAATTGGGATTAAAATCTAAGGGAGAAGCTTAGATTTTCCTGAATCAAAAAAGCCTCTGTACCTATCCTAAAGAAATGCTAAAGGGACTTCTTCAAGTTGAAATAGGAGGCAAGTAGACAGTAAGGTAAACTGTGTGAAAATATAAAGTTCTCTGGTTTTACATACATGTAGAAGAGTATGCAGTTCTATAATGTTGGTATACAAATCTGCTTTAATTTTTGGCGAAAAAAAACTTATCAGATAAAGGAATAAGAATAACTATAAAGTCCACCTTAAAGGACATGCAAGGTACGGTGTTATAATCAGTAACATTGGTAAATAAAGCTGGCAGGGTTGCAAAGAAAGGGAGTTTTGCCCTGTGAATGAAGTAAAGTTGGTACCAGTTTAAAAATACATTGCTGTAGGGCCTGGTGAGATAGCTTAGCCAACAAAAGAACCTGCTTAGGCAAGCTTAGGCAAGTGCAGGAACTATGGTTTGATCCTCGGCACCACATGCTGCACTAGCTTCCCCCCCAGGGTGGGCAGGGCTGGCCAGAGTCTGCACATGGTGGTGTATACCTGTAATCCCAGCACTGGGGAGGCTGAAGGCAGGAGCATCATGACGAGAGCTGC
>NW_004524768.1:2291816-2293690 GCF_000260255.1 Octodon degus | reverse complement strand
CTGGGAGTAACCACTTTAAATAAAAATGAGTTATCCCTGAACCAAAAGTAGGAGGTGGAGATTGGATTTCAAAAACCAACTGTATGGCTGTTTATAAGAGACTTGTTTTAGGTCTAAGAACACACATAGGCTAAAAGTAGAGGAATGGAGGAAATAAAGCTTGAAAATGAAAAGCAAAAGAGAGCAGGGCTGGCTATACTCAAATGTAATAGGTTAAGTCATAAATTCGAATCAAGAGAAAAAAAGACATTGCATTATGATCAAAGGTTCAATTCACCAATAATATAGGCCAATTATTAATTTATATCCACCTAGCATTACAACCCACAAATATATAAAGCAGACATGAGCAAGTCTGAGATAAAAACAAAAAAAAAGGCATGGTGACAGTAGAAGTTAATATTATACTTTCAAGAATACATACAAAAACCAGAAGATGACAGGAACCCAGAACAATACTGTGGGCCAATTGGATCTGAGATACTTACAGAACCCACCACTCAGGAGCAGCAGAACACACATCCTTTTCAAGGACATGGGACATCCTCCAGGGCTGGCCATAGGTCAGGCTCAGGCAACACTTAATAAATTGAAGAAGACTGAAAACATTAAAAAATATTTTTAAGTATAGTGGTCAAGATTACAATGGTATTGTCAAAGAAAGAGAATAACATATGCTAAAATTTATGAGGAATTTATGGTGGTAAAAAGTAGCTAAAATAATCATGAAAGAGGACTAAGTTGGAGGCACTACACTTTCTAATTTCAAAATTTATCACAAAGCCACAGTAATCAGAGCAATTAGAACAGCATTTAAGACAGACATGCAGATTGATGGAATAGCTGAGTCAGAATTACATGACCTTCAACAGTGACATAGTCTACAGAGTGGAAAGAGAGCATGCTCCTCAGCAGTGCTGGGCAGGCCGGACGTCCACCTCATGTGACATGAATGCTTTTATCTGATTTAATTTAATTTTATTCTGAAGAGTGAAAACAAAAGGAAGAACAGAAATGAGAAACAAAGACAGAAACAGTGTAACATGCAACAATACATATGTTACAGATTTTCAAAACAAGAGCAGCTCATTAACAATGGCTGATATATGATCTATTTTTGTCATCAAATCTGTTGCTCAGATTAACAAATATAGTTATGTAAGATTGGACATATGATGGAATATTACTGCTTGCTTTCAAGATGCCTTAAATATTTGTTCTTGTTTCTTTCATTTTTGCTTTTTTAAAAATTTATTTTACCTGGCATGCCATGTTGGACCTGCTCCTGGGACAGGCTGAAACGGTGATTGAGACTGGGCATGGTGGTGCTGCCTGTAATCCCAGTGCTTGGGAGGCTGAAAACAGGAGGATCACTATGAGTCAAATCTAAATAGTGAGACCCTGCAAACCCTATATCCCCTATACTAAATTTTAAAAAGTTATTTTAAAGAGAGTACAGTAATAATTAATATGACAGGGGCCAGTGAGATGGCTCAGTAGAATAAGTGCTTCCCTGGCAAGCAGAAGGGCCTGAGTTCAATCCCTGGTTCTGAAAAAAAAAATTGATATAACATTAGAAATGGTACACATTTAGAAGACCAGGATGGATGACAGGTTGGCATCCAAAATTTAACTCAGAAGGGAGGCTGAAAACAGGAGGATCACTATGAAAGAGCTAAAAGTGAGATCTAAAACTACTTAATGCCCTATAGTCCATGATAGTAGTGAGTTACCAGCACAACTGGCAATTGGCTGAAGTTGTTGACTTGAGCCTTTTATAGCTCAGTGTATTAATATAGCTTTACTTTTTCTACCTTGTGGTCACACTTTTCTGTTGGATGGTTAAGACCAAGTTAAAGCAAGACATAAAAAAA
>NW_004524768.1:2279875-2290706 GCF_000260255.1 Octodon degus | reverse complement strand
TGCGCATGCGCAACGGTGAGCATGTGAGAATCTAGTGGCTGGTGATATGAGGTGGGGCTGCATGCGATTACACTGTATTACCAACACAAAATAGAAAAAGGTCCTAGAAAAAGAAACACACACACACACACACACACACACACACACACACAAACACACACTCCATGGGAAAAAATGTCTTTTGTGGAACAGGTCTCTGGTGCAGGGAAGGTTGGAAATGCTTGCCTTAGGAACCTTGAATCTTGCATACCTGGTCTTAGTGACCAGTTTAACAGTTCAATTATGACCTTTCTCAGTTGCTTCATAGTATGTGGTTGAGAAGAGCGGAAGGCTTGCTCTTGTTGGGAGGTCTCCTGGCTCTCAGATTGAGTGGTGGTGCTGTGCAAGTTCTCTGGGGACTGACTGAGTCCTGGTCTACTTGTTTTATGCAAATTACCTGGGAGATAGGGAGATAGCTCAGAGATCTGAGTGCCTCCCTGGCAAACACAAGGACTGGAGTTCGATCCTGAGTGGCGTACTCCTGTAATCCCAGCACTGGGGAAGCTGAGAAAGGCAGATCACTGAATCCGAGCTGTATAGCGAGACCCTGTGCCAAATAAATAAAAGATATTTTAAAAAACCAAACTACCTGGTTATGCTATAGCTTCTTTTCTTACATGTTATTGAGATGGGTCTTGAAATTCTTTGCAGTTTTGTGTTTGACCGTTTCTTTTTGCAATTCTATCAGTTTTCTCTTAAGTACTTTAAAATTTTTTTGGTAGGTGCAAAAATATATATCCTTGATGAACTGACACTTAAATTTCCATACATTTATCCTTGGTAATGTGCTCTGCTTTGAAATCCACTTTGGTGCTGATGCCAACAATCCCGCCTCATTTTGATGCCTACTAGCGTGAAGGATCAGACTGCCTTCTAGGACGTCTGCACCCTTCATGTTTCCACCAGCGTTGCGCAAGTGTCTAGTGGCTTTCAGTTTTGCCTGTTACTGGTTGTTGCTATTATTTGCTAATCCTTATGAGCTTATGTGGAGACATCTCTCTAGAGATTTAATTTATATTTCTCTAAGAACTGATGATGTAAAAGCCTTTTCATCTGCCTACTTGCCATCTTTATATGTTTGCAAACAGTGTCCTTATTCTTAACCTATATTTTAACATATATATCCTAAAATTAGACACTTCTAGCAGAAAACATAGGAGAAAATCTTTGACACACAGGTTTTTGCAAAGATATCTTCAGTCTGACTTCAAAAGGTGTTCCACCAAATTAAAAAAAAATTGATAAATAAGATTTCATCAAAAGTGAAAGCTACTGCTTTTCACAAAACACTTTTAAGGGAATAAAATACAAGCCACATACTAAGAAAAAAGTTAGCAAAACTTTAATGCCTTCAAAGAGCTGTATCTGGAATATTTAAAAAGCTCTCACACAGAACAATAACTAGAAACAAACAATTTAATTTCAAGATGGGTGGACTAAATGAACAGTCATTCCCCAAAGAGGATGTATGGGTGACAAACACAAACAAACCCACAGAAAACATATTTATTGTCAGCCTTCATTAAGGACTTCTAAGTTAGGCTGCTCGGTGAGAAACTACTACTACCTGTTACGATGGCCACAGCTGGGGTCCATCACTGCACCCACAACCTCCTGGATGGGTGCAGAACTGAATTCTCAGACATTGTTGATGCAACAGCAAAACAGTACCCTCATTTGGGAAGATAACCTGCCCGTGTCGTAACAAGGTAAGCTGGCACCTGCCATATGCTCCAGCTGCTTGGAGTTTGCTCTAGATGAAAGAAAGTGTATCTCCACACAGACACACATGCTCAAGGCTCCACAGCAGCTCAGGCTGTCACTGCTGAGAAGCGAGTAGAGAACAATGGAACAATGCTACAACAAAAAGGAAGGGAAAAAGTACTCCTTAGTAGACATGGGTCTCAACTACACAAAAAGAAGAAAAGGGGGTAAAAAATCTTGTGTGATTGGGGAACCACCCACTCAGGGCCCCTCTCCTGTCCCTCTCTCGGACAGGAGCTTTCTTTCCCCAAATAAATATATTCTGCTCATAAAAGAAAATTATGTGTGATTAAATTAGATGCATTGCATATAAAATTCTAGTAAAGACAAAATAACATACAGTGGCAGGTAGCCCAGCAGCATCTGCCTGGGTCAGGGCAGGAGTGGCAGGGGCAGGCCCACAGAGGCATGAGGACATTTGGTGGAGAACTGAT
This sequence comes from Octodon degus, assembly GCF_000260255.1. Lineage (NCBI taxonomy): Eukaryota > Metazoa > Chordata > Mammalia > Rodentia > Octodontidae > Octodon > Octodon degus. The sequence goes on along the minus strand of NW_004524768.1, from coordinate 2,288,469 downwards.
GGCTGTCTTTGTTATTTTGATTGACCGCAGTGCTGTTCTCCAGGCCCACACGTGCCCAAGCTCATCAAAGTGTGTTCCTTAAAGACACACACCATATTCTATGTCACCTGTACTCCAAATGTAGTGTTAGAGGAAGTAGTGCAGTCGGTGTGGTCCTCCCGCTGCCACGGTGCCAGGACAAGCTCTCACTATGAAACAGAGTCGCCTGCCTCATGAATACAGGGTGTGTGACAGGCTGGTTTTTACTGTGCAGAAGCAAGGACATGGGATAGATGTGCCCCCCCAAATAGTGAGGCTCTATATTCTAAGCTAGCCTTGGGACCAAGGTTGTTTGAAAAAGTGTGATGATTCACTTTATAAAATGGACTTTTATTCATTTTAGTGATGCCTGCAATGTCTAAGAGGGAGACAGAGAGAGAGAGAGAGAGAGAGAGAGAGAGAGAGAGAGAGAGAGAGAGAGAGAGAACAATGGCTTGAGAGTGTAAAAAATGAATAAAAACACTGGTAACAACAAATATCTGAAATCGGTGTGGTTAGGCAGCACTGGTTAGTTTTTCAGATTTACAATAGCACCTACTCATTTTAGGATGCTACTTATACATAGTCAAGTTTTTAAAAGAAATAGTTAGGGCTGGGGAGATGGCTCAGTGGAATAAATGCTTCCCTGGCAAGTACAAGAGCCTGAGTTCAATCCCCAGTTCTGCAAAAAAAAAAAAAAAAGAAAGAAATAGTTGCTAAACAATGGTACTAGTTTGAACTCTAGCCTCTGAAGGATAGAGCTCCAAAAATAAAATGACCTTCTGTCAGACTTCGTCTGTCCAATTCCTTCGTCTCTGCAGCAAGCACCCACATTTCCTCGGAATGCACTGGGCAAGCAGGGATGCACTAATGTTCCTTCCCACCTTGGGAGGATGAATCAGAAGGAGGAAAGGGCCAGGGGACCTGTAGCAAGAGAACTATTTTACCTTGTAGCAAACCAAGGCCTGTTGGGTAGGGCCAGCAGCACTTGGCACCGCATGCAGGGGCAATCACACACACACGTGATTATGTGAGCGACGTATTAGCCCTTGCCTATGAGCGCGTGCGACATTCTGAACAGACAGAGAGCTTCTTTACTGAAAAGCAAGATCTCTGAGGGAGTGAGGCAATGAAGAAAGAGCTCCAGGCAAGGAGACATGAGCTGCTGGGAGAGCAGGAGGTGGACTGTCAAGGGCAGGATGCACGCACTCATTAGTTTCCAAGCCACAGGGCCTAGCATTCACAGCAGTTTACAGTGCTCCTGCAATGTTTGCATTTTAATATCTCTAAAAATAAGTAAATGAATCCAACAATGGTTGTGTAACAGTGAGTTTAGCCCTAAATGTACAGTATTTGTCCTCTTATTAACACAGCTGTGATTTTTAGTCTTTGTGTGGAGGAAAGAGTGCAGAAAGACAGCCAGGGCTCCAGCCTCACGCAGCACTGCTTCTGCGAGCGGCTGCTCCTGAGGCCCTACTCCTCCTCCTGGAGTGTGAGGGTGGAGGCTCACTCGGGGTCTGAGGAGTGCACGCCCGCCTGCAGTGTGCACCACCATAGGATTTTGCTCACCCACCAAGTGATGGCCAGAAGAATGCAGAGCTGTGTGAGAGGTGGAGTCCTAGGGAAAGGCGCAGCTCCTTTCTCTCTCTGCGCCAGGCACACCGCTGGTGGTGTAGGGGAGAAGACGCAGAGGCTGTGCGAGGCGCCTGCGGTGTCCTCTGACCACTAAGACTGCTGAAGATGCGGAAGCTGCCTTGATCATAGCTGAAGTCACCACAAGGAAACACCAGAGGGCATCGCTGTCAGCCCAGCTGAAGGCGCATAAGTCAGAAGAGGATTTGGCCAGAAGAAAACAGTAACCCAGTGTTAAGGCCACTTGGGGGTGAAGAAAGAACTGTGATGTGCCAGGAGAGAACGATGTCAGCATGATACTCACAAGAGAATTGTGCGCATCTCCATGCCGGGCACACAGGTACTCCGCTTTACAAGATTGCCGTGAGCAGCACAAGGTAGCAATATGGGCCAGCAGCATGCTCATAAAGTGCTTTCAATCTCTGAACACATGCAAAGCTAAAAGGTGGCGCTGCGACGTGGTCTACTCCCTGAGGTTTTCCTGTTGCAGTTGCATCATAAGAACGCCTTGTCCTGGCTGAGGAGATAGCTCGGCAGTGGTCTAAGCACCTGCCTGGCAAGCTCAAGGACCCGGATTCAATTTCCGGTACCATGTCATGCCACCCCAGAACCCTGAGGCACTATGACAGCCAACGAAGACCAGACGTGGTGGCGCCTGACTGTAATCCCAGCACTGGGGAAGCTGAGACAGGAGGATAACTACAAGTCTGAGCTGCACAGTGAGACCTTGTACCACATTAATTAATTAATTAATTAATTTTTAGAAAAGAGTACCTTAGCCTACCTTTGGTGCTGGTGCAAGGCTGGAGGACCCATCCTGTCCAGGAGGTCTCAGTGTGGGCAGAACTGTTACAGGTTTTTTTAAAGCAGGAAAATTACTTTAATGTGTTTGCAAGAATCAAATACTCTGGGGCCAGGGAGATGGCTCAGTAGAATGAGTGCTTGCCTGTCAAGCCCAAGAGCCTGAGTACAATACCTGGTTCCAAAAAAAAAAAAAAAAAAAAAGAATCAAAATACTCTGAATCAAATTACAAACAAAGAAAAAAACTTCTGTAGAAAATTGAAAGACAAAACCTTTAAATGCTACAAAATTGCAAATACAAAAAGCAACAAATTATAATGACAAAGTAAAGGTTTCGGTGGCACTAGTAACCAGAACATCACTGATGAGTTTCTTAATCTTCAGCTATCTTAACTTACTTATAAAGGGATGAGGGTTATTGGTGGTGTCCTCTCCACAAACTGAGCTCTCGTAGGCAAGCTCCTGCCTTCCGGATCCCATTCCTATGCAATTCTGGGAATGGTGGTAGTGGCTCCTACAGAACTGGTTGACCTTAAGAAAATAAAAGCTAAGCATAATGAAATGAAGCTCATTCCACTTGAGGGATAACTTGAAGACTCCAATGTGACATCACTCCTACTACGCTGTCTACACATTCTCATGGTCAGCAAAGGAGGAGATGGAGTGCCTGGGAGAAGAATGAACAGCTCCAACAGTTTCTCAAGTCTTCACATCTCTGCCAAGGGTTTGATCTGCTGTGGAGATGCGTGCTTGTGCATTGTAACACCAACATGCAAGTCCTAAATGGGAGACACTGGAAGCTGAACTGTCATGCTGCGCACTGTGCATTTGTCTTCTAAACTGTGCCACACGTGTTATTTTTTCTAATAATGTGCACAGCTTAGAAACAGAGCTTTAGTCTTTACTTAACCCCTCTGTCTTTTCCTTAAAGAGGTTAAACCTTCTCCAGGTTATTGGCAAGACAATAAGATCTTTCAGAACATCACCCTGGACCTTTCAATGGTGTTTCTTCTTTGCATTTTTGGAGAAGGGCTGAGGGTCAGGTCAGTGTGTGCAGACCTGCCCTCTGAGTGGCAGGCAATATCCAGCCCAGGGCTCACCAAGGGCTGACTGAGGACAGCTGTCCTTTGCCATCCAGCTGGCTGGCTGGGCACAGACATTAACGACAAGCTGTGGACTCAACACTGATGCCCAGGGAAGTGTCTTGCAAATGTATTGATCTTAAATCTTTCCATCTTACACCTGGCCAAAAGATTTGTAGTCATTGAAAAGCTATACATTTTACATTTTTAATCTGATTCTGCTGAGACAACTAAATTGAGGGGCGTTGTCTCCTGCTCAGGCGATTGATAGAAGAGGATCTATGCAAAAGGCCACCACAGGAAAGGAAATTTTAAGTTGAGCGAATCTACTCTTTGTTATGTGCATAAATGTTTCTTAATTAAAATGCATCATTTACAAGTCACCATGTATAATTTATCATGAAAAGTTTTCTACTTGTATTCATTCTGTTCTATTTGCCAATGGAGTGAAAAAACTCTAACAAGTTTTGCTAGAGCTTTATAAAAATGACATGGTTGGCTAGTAAAGGTTTCCTTAGACCATTAGCATACTACTTCTGTATCAAGCCCTTTGAAAACTAATAGGTGGTGATAAACCAGAATTCTAGAGTAATTTGTATAAATTACGTAGGCTTTGATAAAAAAAAATAGTGACAGGATTGCTCCACTTTCTTTCTCTTTGGTTCCCATATGTCTATGAGGAGGAGAACTTCTGCAGGCTTCCAGCTGTCTGATCATAAAGGACAGTGCTTTATTTCTATAAATATTTAAAACTCCTGCTGCCTGTTCTAGTAATAATACCTCCAGTTCCAGTAATGTTAAAGCACAATGAATGACTCTTCTTTCATGATTTCCAGCAATTCTCATTGCCAATTAGCCCTTTGAGTGCACAAAGCTCACATTTACAAACCGTATCTTTCAATGACTTGGAAGTCGGCATCTAATGCCAATTTTGTCCACGTGCCAGGTGTAATAAAGGAAAGGGAATAGTAAACAATGGGCGTGTTCCGTCAGACATGAAAGTGCTTTGACAAAAGGATCGTGGCAGGTGCACTGAGCATGTGAGCACACGGGAAAGCTGGACAGCTTTTGTAGGAAGAGGTGAAACACTGAGCCAAGCAGGAAAATACAGCTATTTCTTGTTCCTACCTTTAAGCTGAGAGGGTGCAGGGGTGAAGGGTCCACAGTCCTGCTGTCAGAGGGCATGACCTGAAATGGCTCCCATAGGCTCAGGTGTTGAAGGCTTGGTTCCCAGGTGGTAGGATCTTAAGGAGTAGCACCTGGTAGAAGGCCAGTGGAAGTGTGCACTTGTGGAGCAATGGGCCCTTCCTGTTTGTACTGTGGCCTCCTGACCACCATGCTGTGGACAGCCCTCCTCTGCTATGCATCTCCACCTACTTGCACTGTGCTGCCACAGGCCTAGGCCAACAGGTCCAAGCAACTGTAGACTGAAACCTCTGGAACCACGAGCCACAAGATTCCTTCTAGATCAGGTGTTGTTTCTTCAGTAAGGGAATGCTGGCTAGCACAGATAGATTTGGGTTCCCCAGAAAACTCTGCCAGGATCTAGTATTTTAGTAATGTTATAATGTTAATGTATTGGAGACTGCTTGCACCTCATGAGGAGTTTGGGTTAGTTCTTTGCCAGGTATGCTTTTTGACCACTTTTTCTTCTGTTGATTTAAAGGAAAGGTTAAAACAAAAGGTTAGGTTTCTTGGGAATCTCTGAATAGGCTTCCTGCCACTACTATTATCTCCTTTCTCCTTGGAAGCTGTAGAGGATGTTCTGAAGGTTATTTGGAGCATCCTGTGGAGGAGATCAGTAATTGTAATATTACCCATTATGATTCCACAAAGATTTTGGAAGACCATGTGGTTTTGCCCACAGTATAGTTGAATTATATGTGACAACTCTGAGAAAAATGGATACTGGAAAATATGGCTATCTTTATAGGTGGAGGAGCATGGAAACAACAACCAACCTATTGTTCTTGCTTCTCCCTACCTCTACAGAATTAGATATGATCAGCATAGAAAAAGGAAGACACTACAGAGATAGAGATATGAGACAAAAGCCTAATGTCCCAAGGGAGCAAGGAGCAATAAAGGAGCGCAAGAAGAACTGTTGTCTCTCTTGTAAATTCTGGCAAGCTGGGATTCAAGGCTGTAGATAACAGCTTCTCCTGCTGGCTCCCTGTCTGTTGGTTCATCCTTTGTTTGGGATGCTAATGGCTAGAATTGTGTAAACTGAGAGTTAGGTAAATGCTAAAGTCGATAGAGTAGTTTGTGTCCAGCAAAATAGTTATGCACATTCTTTAGCCTGCCTTTAGGCCTCAATAAATGTGAGATGTTTCTGAGGCTCTGGGCTCACTTGGAGAGAGACTAGTCTCAGTGAGACCTCTGAAGCCATATTCATCATTCATCGGGTCTTCTCATAGTTATTTTTTGGCACTGACTCATAACACACAACAAGCCATTTTTTGCTGTCTCTTACATCTGATGAGGTAGCACCTCAAGAGTCTGTGACCAACAAGCCTTGCTTCAAAATCAACACTTTGGTCATCTGTACAATGCTGGGCCCCCTGGGGATTCTGTAGCACCATTCAATTGACTGTTGGATCATATCCACTTTGCTTTCCTTGAGTTCCAGGGAGGTAGTTCCCTGACAATTCTGGCTGGAAGCAGGCTAGAGCAGCAATGAGTTGCAGGCTGTTGAGCAAGCCATGACCCTTGAGAAAGAGCTGTACCTGTTAAGTGAGAAAGCTAGGAGGAGCCAGACTGGGTCACAATTGCACATCCTGACTCTGGTGTCTGTTGAGTACATTAGTGCTGTCAGATGGCATGCACATAGGGAGATAAGAGGACCATGCCAAGATACACCCTAAGTCAGGACCAAAGGCAATCAAGAGGTGTTGGATGAGATGAATGCAGAAATGTGTTCTAGCAGACTCCAGGCAAGTCACACATAGGGAAACCCTAAAGGCAAGTCACACATTGGGAAACCCTAAAGGTAAGGTGCCTGTGCATAGCCTTTCCTCTTCTGGATGCTTGAGAGCCCATGGCCTGGAAGTCTCCATTCATCCAAGAGACTGAGCCCTTCTAGCTGAAGGCAAGGGACCCAAAGTGCACAGCTCCCCACAAAGAATTACTACTGTCCTGGGTGAAGGCCCTCAGGACAGCAGCTCCTCCAAGTGAGTCCTTAGGTGGAAAGAGCCCCGAATGCAGATCTCATAGGATGTTTTTAAGATGGTATTTTTTTCTAAGAATAAAAGTCAAGCCATACTCATGGTTTCAGATTCTTTTTTATTTCAACAGAAGCATGTCTGAGGAAGGATATGGTTGCCTGTATCCAATTTAAAAGTTATAATGGAAAAACTTACTAGGGGAATAATCTCATATGTGATTCTGTGTAAGCCATTTTTTTGTTTATCCTTATGGTCCTGGGGAAGGGAAGGAGAAGAAAGGACGTCCAAGATCCACAGAAATGGTAAGAGAGGGCTGGATAGGACACCACACACCTAGCATACATAAGGCTTGGAGTTCAATCCCTAACCTGACAAACAAACAGAATAAATAGCTAAGAGAGAGACAAGCCAGGCTTCTCTCCTGCCACTGAGATGTTACATAGCCAAGCAGCTTCAGCCAAAAGCCAGATTCCTCCTCAGCTCATTCCCACTGCTCACAAGTATCTTTCCTTCTCTTGTGGAGTCTGGAAATAATTTCTCCAGTGCAGGCACACAAAGCACCACCCTAGGAGCAGACAGTCCTACTAAGGTGAAGGGAGGGATACTAGGGTCTTGTCCAATAGGCGGTACAGAGTCACAGAAGCTTGCTCCCCACTTTTTGGGCTGTCCTTCAGAGGAACAAAGGAGATGGAAAGGCCACAGATATGTTACTGACAAACCCCAGGCCAGCTGAGAGCAGGAACAGGGAGTGGGGAGGTATACTCCATGTGTGCAGCCTCTGGGCTGACCTGCCCCTCCTACCACATGGTGAATGGGAAGTGAGGCTGACCTTGTGTTTTGAGTTCAGGGAAGCAGAAGAGAGGCCTCTGGACCCAACGTTGAGATCCCTCAGCAGAAACCCCAGGGCAGAGGAGTAAAACTGGAAAGACTATCTTTCAAATGGAGTGGTCTGTCCAGGAATCATCAGGAGCAGCTGGCTACCTGGCTACCAGAGCCCTTGGCAGGCAAGACTTTGTCACAGTCTGGGGTACAGCACTTGGGGGTAGAAGCTGTAAAGCTGCTCGCTGGGACAGCTGGTCAAGTCTGAGGCTAAAGTCCCAAAGGGAAACTGGGAGGCCGCCCGGGGGAGCTGCTCCCCATACAGATCTGGGTGTCTCTGTAGAGATGACTGCCAGTGGCTGAGATTTGAAGTTAGGGAGCTATTTGTTTGGGTGAATTCATCATTCACTTAACAAGGCCCACAGGTCGACGTGTAGCATCCCTTAGCTCTGTACTCAGTGGCCAGCAGGTGCCTGACATTGCACACTTGGGTCAGCACAAAGCCCAGGCACACTCCGGGCTCAATCAATGTGGACGCAGACTCTCACTTGTCCTCTCCAACAACCCCACCATTTTCTCTGCAGCATGAGCTGCTTGTCTTGCAGCCCAACTCAACCCTAAGTGCTAGCAAGCTTTCAGATCCTGGCCAAGGTGATCTGGCAGGGCTGATTCAGTCTGTACACATTAACTAGTGTTAAGGTCAAGTGGCTTTCCTTCTGCTTGTAGACCTACTTCTTTTTTGTTTTCAATAGCTACTTATAGGCTTTATTTATTCTTCTGTGGGTTTGTGATGGCTCCTGTTTAACAACTTTTCCATGTCATGGTCATTATGCTCTCCTCATTTACCTTTGGAATTGGACCACCCTTGCAAAAATGTCTGAACTCACTCAAATATCACAAAGGATGAGTTACCTGGAACTGTCAGAGGCGGGTAGTGAGTATTTTCTAGTGTGGTTTGGTTTCATCAGCTAAACAAGACTTTATTGTGGATTTCTGCCGAATTCCGGGAACCCCCAGACCCAGTCCTAGCCCAGGTCCGGTGAGTGTGTGGAGAGTTTCCTGCTGCCCTGCGCCGGC
>NW_004524768.1:2270200-2272559 GCF_000260255.1 Octodon degus | reverse complement strand
AAAAAAAAAGACTTTATTGTGATACCTTCTTTGCAGTAATTACCAGGAAAGCAATCTCACCAGCTTTGGTATTCATCATTGCAATTGACATCTCCCAATACTTCTCACCTGGATGTTTGACCAAAATAAAAAAAATAATAATAACTTTTATGTCATATTGCTTTGTTAACCACAATATTTAAGCGGTGAAGCAGCCTGTATCTCAGAATAGGTAAACCATACCAGAGAGGCAGTTCTAGGTGGGGCACAGAGCATGACTTGGGGGTGGGGAACATTTCTAAGGGAAACATTAATAAGGCCTCTGAGGAGCCACATTGTGGCCCAGCATGCCACACCCATCCGAAGATTAGAGGATGCAGGTGTTCCTAGCAGAATGTGCCACACATTGTCCTGTGGCAGCTAGGTCTCAGAACTCTGTGGACCTCCATTGTGCTGGGTGACACTTGGATATGAATCATTTTGAGGTGATCCCAGATGGCAGATAGGAGGCTGGAGAAATTTACAGATTGAAACTCAGGCAGTCGGGCTTCTTGCAGGTGGTGAGTGTGAGCACTAGAGCCCAACGTGGAGGGAAGATGCAAGTCAGAGACACTCACAAAGGTTCAGCTTTAGCGAAAAGAGCATTCACACCAGCTACAGGCCAACAAGCAGGGGTAACGGCAAAGATCTTAAGATAGAAGGAAATGATGCTGCTGGAGATGTGATTTTCAATCAATAGCATGGTTGGAGTTTTCTCGCTTTTTAAGCCATCTGTACAGCCCTGCTGTACTTGCCCAACATAGAGTAAGAGGTCCTGGACACCAGAGTCACATCGCGCTGCCGTGTGCCCTCAACTAATAGGTGATTCTTTCCCTTGCCTCTGAGCACCTCCAGGGAAACTGGGGAAGGCTTTGCCAGCCGGCCTGACAGCAACCGGAAGAATGACTGCCAGGCCCAGGAGGTAAACATGTCCCTAGACCAATGCTGCAAGTGGCAATGAAAGGTGAGATCCATACATACTACCTCACTGCCTGTAGGCATTAACCAATTCACAAGCCTCACTTAAAAATGCATCCAGGTCCCCCCTCAGAGACTTTGGGGACCAGGGAGACAACTCAGTGGAAGAGGTGCTTGCCTGGCAAGTCCAAGGTCCTGAGTTCAATCCCTAGTACCACCAAAAAAAAAATAGATAAATAAAAAATGAATAAATAAAATGCATGCATAAAAGTTATACAGAACTGACCGCATTGTGCTGCCAACCTACTGTCCATTCTTGCAGATCAGTTAGTGTGGAGGATGTGAATGACCCATTTAGTAGGGCTGCTAACAGCCCAATACTAGGACTGTTTTATGTGCAATTGTAGCCTATTAATCTTCCCATAATGCCTGAGCAATGAATGGGCACCAGAAGGTCTTCCAAGGCAGCCCCACAGCTGTGTCAAGTCTTCAGTGTACACATGGTGATGTCTCCACCCCACCTGCCTCACTGCAGACACCACCCTTTCCAGGGGTATGGAGGACAAAGGGCTAAAGGCGTCTCCACACCCAAGAGCAAGCTGGAAGGCAAAGTGACAAAGCAAACAGTTTGCTTCGCATGAGTAGTCAACCCACCGCAACTTGCGATCAGTCTGCTTGACAGAATTTGCACCCGCCCTGTTTATCTGTTTGTGATATTTTTCCCTCCATCATCAGATCTCAGATGTTTCCTTTCTCCACTGAAAGCCTTTCTGTGTGAAAACCCTGCAGGAAATGGGTCAAGATCGCATCTTTCTAATTAAGCAGTGCATGAGTAATTCTCAAGCCCTGTGGAAAGAACGACTGCAGAGGCTTTCAGAGAACGCTGAGCCAGTCAAGTCTGGACCTTCTCTCTTCTAAGAGACGTTGTGCTGCTGTGGGAAGAGCAGGCTACACAGAAAGCATGGATGAGTCTTATAAAATATGCATCTTCTGTGTAGAAATTTTAACCCAATATGTCAGAGCATACTGTTAAGAACATGGAATAAATGTTTCTTCTTAGTTAAATAGATAGGCTTCTTATTCAGAAAGAATATTTGTGGACTGTGTGAGTGTGTTTGAGGGTGTGTGCATGTGTGCATGTGTGTGTATGTGTGCTGGGAAAGGAACCCACAGAACCATGCTTTAAGAATATGCTCTGTTGGGCTGGTGAGATAGCTCAGCGGACTAAGCACTTGCTTTGGCAAGCTCAGGGACCAGAGATCGATCCCCAGTCCCCCATGCTGTGCCAGCCCTGCCCCTGGGATGGGGCATGCTGAGCCAGCAACTGGGTCTGGGCATGGTGGCACATGCCTGTAATCCCAACACTAGGGAGGCTTAAAACAGGAGGATCACTGAGTCTGAGATGTGGTAGTGAGACCCTGTA
>NW_004524768.1:2266804-2270100 GCF_000260255.1 Octodon degus | reverse complement strand
CTTGAAGTTATGAAAGTTATTCTTCAAATTCCAAGAGAAAAAAATTAGAGCTAATTTTTTTTGTAAAAATAAGATTAACAATCTGAAAATATGTGTCTAGGGGAATAAATTAAATATATTTTAATCATGCTATTTAGAGTTTTTAATTCAAAAAAAGCAGAGTTACATAGTTTTGTTTACCATTGTGAGGGTATCTAAATGCATAATAGATGCAAATGAGGGTAAGTTCATATTTGTTGTGGATTAGTAGAGTGAAACGAGACCCGGAAGGTGCCAAGCTCTGTCCGTAAGCTTGCTGCTGTGTAATACGGACCACAGCCTGGAGCAGGAACCTTCTTCCATTTCATCAGGTTTATTCATTTATTTCTCTTGTGTGGTGCCAGGGATCAAACTCGGGACCTTGTGCTTGCCAGGGAAGCACTTATTCCACTAAGCTATCTCCGCAGCCCTAGTCGGGAGGTTTCCGTTAAAGGCCCCTCACCTTAGCCACAGCTGAGGAAAAACCCTGCCAGGGCCTGGCTGCCCTTCTCATCTGGAGTCAGTGTGATCATGTTCTGCTCACATAGATAAGCGGTGTCATTTCCCTGATTCACCAAAGCAATCATTTTCTAAGTGTATGTGGTATTCCATTCTTTGATTGTCATTTAGTATTATCCAGTATTTTTTAGTGCTAACTTTATATTTAAGGGGTATTTTCAGTTTTTCAAATTGCATTAGGACAAGACCTCCTGCTGGTATTTGTTGGGGTCCACAGCTCCTCCGACATACTCAGGGGTCATGGCTTATGCAATTTCAAAGTACATAAAAATGTCACAATATCTTCTTGGACCTTGTTTTTCCTTCTGTTCACAAAAGACTGAAAACTTCACTGTCTCCCAAGACCCCCTTCTGGTCTGCTGAAGGCAAGCTTCAAAAAGTTGGAAATGAGAATTCTTCCTTAGTGATAGGGCTTGCTGAGTCCCTAAATTGCCCAGGCTGAGCTTAAACTTGCAATCCATTCACTTTCAGCATCCCAAAGTGCTGAGATTACAGGCTGTCTTGGACACCAACCTTATTAAATATTTTCATCTTGAACCACAAACATGAAGAACCAAAAAATTCCTTCAAATTAAAAATCCTGGTCCATGTCATCACAGCTGCCCATCCAGGAAGCCGGCATGCAGCCAGCGCCACACTGACACACGCATGCCTCCCCACCATGCCCACCCACACCCACAGAAGAACTGAAGTTCCAGCACCTTACTCATGCAGAAGCCAATAAATAAGAATCAGCATAACTTGAAAACAGCCTCTAACAAAAAAACATGGAGACAAAGAGGGAAAAAAGAGTCAGGAGAGGAGAGATACTATGAAGAGTGTGGGGGGTTTTTAATTAGTACCGTAAGGGAGGCAAATGCAAACAGTGCATTATGGAATGACAAGGGCTCAGGGAGCAGGAGGGACAGAAGACTTCCCGTTGTGAGAGTGGCTGACACCAGAGTTCCTCCTGCAGCCACACTCAGAGGCCAGCAGAGCTCTCAGGCAAAGACACAGAGGGTCTTTTTTAAAAAATGTATTTGCATGTTATAGGGTCACACTTTGCAGCTTGGATTCATGGTGATCCTCCTGCTCTCAGTCTCCCCAGCGCTGGGATCACAGCCATGTGCCACTATGCCCAGACTCTGATCAGCTCAGCCTGCCCTGGGGGGTGGTGCTGCATGTGGTGCCTGGGATCAAACCACTGCCCCAGCAGTTGCCTAAGCTTGCCTAAGCACGTGCTTTAGTCTGCTGAGCTGTCCCGCCGGCCAACACAGAGGATCTTGAAGGGCTATCTCCAAGAAAGGAAACAAAAAGGTGACACGCCATATTTACCACCATTTGAGGAGCATTCTAGTTTGCTCAAAGGGCTTAGGAATACTAGATCCTCTGGGATTGATGGAGGCTGTGAGTTGCCGCTTTCCATTAATGTATAACCAACCCCAGCACTGGTGGCTTTGAGATAGTAAGTCTTTGCTGTGTCTCCAGCACTGTGATGATGGGACTTCCCTGTGCTTCCTGGAAGCAGCCAGATCCAGCAGAGGCAGGGATGGTCCAGAAGTGCAGTGGCTGACATACAACTTTTTCATTCACGCATGTGTTCCTTGGGGTGGGTAGAGGATACTGGCCATAGCCATTGACCGGTCAGTCCTCGCTGTGAGGGCACCAGGCCTCTCTTTGTGTCTACATGGCCTCCAGATTCTAGAAGATTCTAGAAGTTGACTGGCACCCCCATCAAATGTAGCCTTCTCTAGGGAGCCACAGTTTAGCTGCGGCCTCAGTCTCCTTCAACACAGGACATCTAGGCTGAAGCTGCAAGGCTTCTTGTGACCTAGCTTCACAGAATGATGTTAAATGTCACCTCTGCCCCATTCTTTGGTCAAAAATTAGCTCTGCTTCAAGAGGAGTGAACTACAAGGGCAAGAAAACTGAGCTGAATAGCCTGCTGGGGGCTGTTACTCTCAATAAGCCTTCACATTAATCAAGCAGATAATAGAATTACGCAGGGGAAGATGCCAGTGGATACAATAAGATATGTAAACCAAGTTATGTAGATGAGAACAATAATTACAAGTAATTACACAAACAATGAATATTTATTTAGCTTTTAAAGACAGTGTCAACTGCACTGAGAGGATGTGGCTAGGGTTGTGGTGCAGAGAGTAGGAGATGGGGAGTAAATACTCCTGGCCCAGAGCAGTTGGAGCTCGAGAGACAGTAGGGCGCAGCACTGAAGGGACCCTGCCATAGGTTCAGCTGCTGTGACAGTACCTGAGGAGATCCCCTACCACAAAGGAAAGTTCTTTTTTTTCACAGTTGTGAAAGCTTCAATCCAGCTGACTTGGCCCATTACATTCTGTGGGTAGGTAGTACATCAACAGGCAACCGTGTGATAGAGGAGATCTGCTCAAACCCCAGTGACTTAATGTCCTCTCTCTGGGACCCCCACTCAAGGTTCCACCATCTCACACCATCCTTTGCCTCAGCAGCAAGGGAGGATTATTTCTGATTTGCACATTTAATGTAGGAAATTTGTAGATTATGATCAAATTAAAAGTAAGAAGTAGGGCCAGCAAGATAGCTCAGTGGACTAAGGGCCTGCTTAGGCAAGCGCAAGGGCTCAGGTTTGATCCCCAGCACCATGTGCCGCACTGACCCCACGCCCAGGACAGCTGAATCTGTGTGTGGTGGAGTACACCTGCAATCCCAGAGCTGGGAAGACTGAAAACAGGAGGATCAATATGAGTCCGAGGTGCGTAGTGAGACCCTGTACCAAATAC
>NW_004524768.1:2262148-2265986 GCF_000260255.1 Octodon degus | reverse complement strand
CCTTTTCATTTTTTCCCATAATTTTATTGATAAACAAATAGCAATGAGACAGTTTCAAATCAAATCGCTAGGACAGTTTCAATAACTAACACACTGCATACATTCTTCTTAGTGATTAATTGCTGTACAAGATGCAGACATGATATCCTATCTACAAACACCATTAGAACAAATCCCTCTATTCATTAAGAGAATGTTACTATATATCTATTCTAACTGCTTTGAATACACAGATACCAAATGGACATTCATCTGTATCCCCTTTTCTTTTTAAGTTCCATCATTTAAATATTATAGGTGTGTAAACTCAGCAAAATATTCTAAAAGAGTCCAGTAGTCCAAAATAGTATTGGGTCTTCCACTTGACTGGCAATGTCAGAAATTGTTGACCTGAGTCCCCTACAGCTCAACCTAACAGCATGGCTTTACTTTTTCCTTTTTATTTTAAAGAGAGTAAAATATAACAAAAAAAGTTAGAACCCAAATGACTATCAACAGAGGAATGGATTAAAAAAAGATGTGGTATTCTTACACAATGGAGTACTACTCAGCTATAAAAAAGAAAAACTAGAGGTCTTTATATAAATGGATGCAACTTGAGACCATACTCATAGGTGAAATAAATCAGAGACGCATGTGCAAACATCCCATTGTCTTGCTAGTGTAAGCACCTGAAAGAGTAAATAAAAATGTTCAAAGGGAAAAAACAATTGAGATGAGGGAAATGACAAAAGAAAGAAAGAAAAAAGAGAAAAAGATATATTTATGTGTATATACAGTCCAGCTTAAGTAACTGTAGTGCTGATTTCTCCTGATCTATTGAAAGAAGCAGTTAATGCTTAAATGTTTTTTTTTTCCTTTTAAATTTCTTGTAACTTTTTTCACTAATTTTTCATGCTATCTGATATTCTGAAAAACTATTTTGAAGACAACAATATGCAATAGAACGAGCATGGTTGAATGCCTATTACTTTGTTTAGTGAAATTGTGTATCATTTCTAGCTTGGTTTTTTTAAACTATTTTTATTCTCTTTATGAAAGAAGGCACACAGGATTTCAAAAAATGCTATGATATAAATTCAACAATTGTCCTTATATTGCATATGGTTGTCTTCAAAGTAGTGTTCAGATTATTGAATATAAGCATGCAAATCTCATCAAAACTATTAAGCCTTAGTTGTTCCTCTCAATAAATAATTAGAAATTAATAGTACACTATATATATTATATATTATATATACATATACATATATATATATATATATATATATATATATATATATCCATCCCCCCACCTTCTTTCTTTTCTCCTTTCCCTCATCCCACTTGTTCTTTCCTTTTGAGGAGTTCCTTTTCCTTTCACAATATCCATTGAAACTTTCAGAGTCAATATCCATTGAACTCTTCTGGGTTTTTACACTAGGAAGACACTATGATATTTATGCATGCGGGTCTGGCTTATCTCCCCTATCAGCATATCAGCATGGTCTCAACTTGTATCCCTTTACCTATAAAGGCCCCAAGTTTATCTGTATTGCTGAGTAATAATCTATTGTATAAAAATAGCACTTCTTTTTTATGATTTTTCCCCATATTATGTTATTTGGTGCAGGGTCTCACTACACAGCTCCAACTCGTAGTGATGCCCCTGTTTTCAGCCTCCCCAGGGCTAAGATTACAGGTGTGCGCCACCACGCCCAGACTCGTTTGCCTGCTCAATGAGCTCCGGTGGTGCAGCTGGCAAGGGTCCCTGTGCTTGCCAAAGCAGGTGCATAATCCTCTGAGCTATCTCATCAGCTCTTATAATTTTCACACAATGTATGATGGATCAGTTTTGGGTTTTTTTGTACCAGAGATCAAACTCAGGACCTTGCGTTTGCCAGGCAAGCACTTATTCCAATGAGCTATCTCTCCAGCCATGGATTGATTGAGTGATTGATTTTTGTGGCCAGCTCAGCCCACTCTGTGAGCAGGGCTGGCACAGCAAGTGGTGCTGTGTGCTTGCCTAAGCTTGCCTGAGCAGGCACTTTAGACCACTGAGCTCTCTCACCCACCCAGCATATGTTTTTCGTGCATTCCTCAGATGATGGGCATTTGGATTATTTCCAAGATTTAGGTATTACAAATTACTCCTAATCTCCCGTACAATGCTACCTCCCCATTTCAAACACACTTATCCCTTATTCTTGTCACCTCCTGAAGCAAGTCTGGAGTCCTCTTTCATGAGTATCATTAACTGCAGCTTCACGGCTGCTTCAATGCTCTGAATCATTTCAACAGGTCTACTGTCCATGGTCAGCATGACTTCTGGGGAGGAGCCAGCAGCTGTGGAGTGCCTGGAGTGGATGAGGATGCACAGCTTTGTTCCTGCCAGCCTACCTTCCTGTTGGATGGCACTTGGCAGCAGCATTCACTGTTCTTTTCGTTTTAACTTTTTAATCATGTGTCATAAAGACAATCATGAAAGAGAACTTCCAAAACTGCTTCAGAAAGTGGTCAAGACAATGGGATAAGAGTGTTCAAAGCAGCCATGCTTGGTGTAGCATGCTGCTAATCCAAGCACTGTGAAGGGCTCGAGCTGGTGGGTCACAATTTGAAACCCAGCGTGGGCAATTTTGCAGCTTAGTGAAACCCTGTCCAACTACGAGTACCAATAAAATAAAGTAAAATACAATCAAATCAAAACAAATAAAAACTGATGATGTAATTCAGTGCAAAAGCTCTGGGGTTGGTCTCCCTTATGCCAAAATCCATTTTACAGCCTGTTGAAAGTGAGGATTAGTGACAATGCAACTTTTACTATAATATTTTCTTAAAAATTCATCTTCCATTGTTACCACATTTTTATTTGGTTCATTTTGTCCAGAAATATGGTTTTGTTGAAGAGGAGAACCTACCTCAGAACAGTAACCTTCTCTGTGGAAGAAACACTGGGCGAGCAGGATTTCACAGGAGCAAGCAGCTACAAGGACATCAACAATCTCCAAGGGCTTCAGGAAGCACGAGGAAGAAGAAGCCCTTCATGGTAAAAGTCCCATCAAAAAAGTAGCAGCAAATAAAAATAAAAACAAAAAATAAAAGTCCCGTAGATTTCAACTAAACCTGTTCCTTAGAAACAATGAGCATTGGAAATACATGCATTTTGTCAAGTAAAGATCACTCTTCAGAAACGTTGAGAATACATCCACTAGCAGAGTAAGTCACATGCTCCAGATCAATCCCTAACAGGTAGTAAATCTACTCAATAAAGTAAAAGTTTGCCCTGATAGCCTTGCACTGTCCAATGGCTTGTCTTGGTGAATTACGCCCCAAAAGCATGTGGACAGTTTCATCCCCGACAACATTTTTGAGTATCACACTGGGAAAAATGCAAGCGCTTTCTAGAATTTCTTCCTTTCATAAAAGTATGTCAGCTAGGAAGAAGATTGTCAATCAAAAGTTGCACTTTATTAGCATTTAAGGCCAACTGAAACTTTCTCCATTCACTTAACACAATTGAGAATTACGTTAATTTGCCATGACCATGTAACAAAGCTGTTTCTATTTGAAATCTGATGGACTTAAAAAAACGTAGGACCCTAATCATGCAAGTCCTTTACTTGGCCATTTCCATTTATTTTCATTCTCGAAAGAACCTATGCACATGCACATTATCTGACCACAGTGCAATGAAACTGGAAATAAATGACAAAAGAAACCAGAAAAAAACTTTAAATACATGGAAATTAAATGACACCTTACTCAGCAACCAATGGGTCACAGATGAAATTAAACAAGAAATTCAACAATATCTACAATTCAATGAAAATTCAAGCACAACTTATCGGAATTTATGGGA
>NW_004524768.1:2251309-2256148 GCF_000260255.1 Octodon degus | reverse complement strand
AAAAAAAAAAGAACCTATGCACAGGTAGATACACATACAAATGAAGTTACAACATTTGCCTGTCTTGAGTATCTGCACTGTCTATCCACAAATCAGTGAGAAGATTCCATCCTAAGAGCAATGTGGCTTTGAATGATAAAGAAATATTCTAACCTTGGTCAAAAATCCACTAAGCCTCCTTACTGCTCTTTCCCTGGTAGGGAAGGTCCAAGAACCTTATTCGTATTGCCAGTAAGCAGGTGAAAAATCAGGACAAACTGCGAGGTGCCGATATCTGAGGAACTTAGAAAGCAGGTAGTATCAGCTCACGTCTGCTAGGATGTCCACTCTCATAAGAATAGAGAATAATATTGATGAGGCTGTGGAGAGATTGAGCCCGTGTGTTCTGGTGGTAAGAATGTACAATGGCAGCCTCCGTGGAAAGCAGTATGAGGCTTCATTTTTAGTGTTTCCTGACTGCACACAATCTTGATGCTGTTAGCAGGTGCACGATCAAAGCAGCTGTGCTGTGATCTGGATGCTGAGCATTCCCTAAGACCCTAAGGCTACAGTTTTGGCCTCCAAGATGGCTCTGGTAAGAGGTGCTGTCGCCCTTCACAGGGTGACCCTGTGGGAGGCGCCTGGGAGAGAGCCTTGTGCTTGTGCCTCTGCAAGGATCATGAGTCCCCAGCTTGACCCTCCCCTGCTTCGTGACGTGCGGGGCTCTGAGCAGTTTACTCCACTGCACTCCTCTGCCATGGTGTGCTGCCCTCAGGCTCACACTGGACCTCCAGAACTGTGAGCCAAGCGAAACTTCTCATTACAGCTCAACTGCCTCTAGTATTTCATCATAATCATGTGAAGCTCAGACACTGTAGAACATCCACATCAAACTATTCTAAAAGAAAAAGGGGAGAACCTCTGATTCCTCATCACATGGATAAATCTCCAGACAACTATGCCGAGTGAGAAAACACCAATTCCGTACATGTAACTTGCCCTAAAATAACAGAATTCTAGAAATGGAGAACAGATTAGTGGTCATCTGGGATTACCAATTAGGAGGAGAGACATGGTTGGGGGCATAAAAGGACAACATCAGAGACCCTTATGCTGTTCAATCAGCTCTGTGTTTGTTTTTTTTTAAAGAAATTTCTTTATTTATGTGTGTGTGTGTGTGTGTGTGTGTGTGTGTGTGTGTGTGTGTCCAGCTCAGCCCACCAGGGGGCGGGGCTGGCTGGCATGTGGTGCTGGGGGATTGAACCGCCGTCCCTGTGCTTTGCTAAGCTTGCTCTAAGTAGGTGCTTTAGACCACTGAGCCATCTCACCAGCCCCCAGCTCGGTGTTTTAACACTGGTGGTATATACATAAACCACCCTATAAAAACAATAAATTCATGTAACCCACTTCCAACATCTGCATGTGCATGCATGTATGCATTTTGATACTCTGTGGAACTAAAACATTCTGCGTTTCTTAAGATGGAACCAAATATCAACAATTATCCTGACATGTAAACTATATAGACAGATAGATAATGGATGGATATATAGGTAGGTCCCAGGGAGTGACCACTGTGGCACAGGGGATGCAAACATGACCTGGAGAAGATGCAGCTCAGTCCCGAGAACCCAGGGAGGCTGTTTCCCCTGCAAGAGCACCGTCCTCAGCGAGGTTCTGGGACAGGACGAGGCCACCAAGCCAAAAGCCCTGTGGCTGTCGCTAAGAATCTCAGTGTAAGAGAAGAAGGCAGGAGGAAAGCAGTTTCGCCAGGACTGCCTTAGGGCTGGGCAGTTTTTCCTGGGAAATGGAAAGGATAGCAGTCAGACACAACAGGCCTCCCCAAGCTTCTTGGCGTGTAACCAATCGATGGCCACGTCGCCTGGGGCTCCTTCCCTGTAGTGAGACCATTCATTCCCCACAGAGCTGGCATGCATTTTGCCTCGCAGCGTAATTCTTCACGTGCTTTCGCCCCATACTTTAGCCTATCACTCCTCACAGAGCCTACGCACTTTTGGCCTTCAGAATCACTCAGTTTCATTATCCACTTCTGGCCATGATGCCCACCCAGATGGGTGGATGAAATAGACAAGAGGTAGAGGGAGGGAAGGAGAAACCGACAGAGACAGGCAGATATATTCATCTGGTAAGTGCACTGTTTCAAAGTCTAAGAAGGAAGAGAAAGAATTGATGGGCTGGAATTCTTTTCTAGAGTCCCTAACTGTGAATTCAAAATTGGTTTCTGTTTGCAGTACTTAAACCCAATGCCCAGACATGTCTGCACTCAAGCCATGAAGTGCATACGAGACAGTTCACAGCAGCATCCTTTGGGATATTCATCTCCATTCTCTGCTGGGTTTGTAGCACCAGAGTGGGAGGCATGGATTCCCTGGCTCCCTTCCGTGTGGATGGCTGTCCTCATCCAGGCCCACCAGATGCAGGGAGCTCCAGCACCCCCAGCCTCTAGCAGCCTGGAGACAGCAGGTGGCAGCAGGCTTCAGGTCTGCATGTAAGGCCTCCCTCCAGTCTAAGCCCTGGGAGCGCAGGCCAAAGCCTCCAAGGCACCCCATCACCACTTTACTCTGTGTCTTGGCCCTGACATAGATTCTCAGATTCAGCAAGCATCCGGCTGAGCAAAGAGGTGACAGTCTCTGCTGCAGGATGGACGCTCCAGCTTTACAAGCAATCTTTTAGGATCTAACTTGGACATGGGGGGAAAGCACAACCCTTTCTCCTCCTCCCCGCAAACCTTGGACTCTTGGTTTCTGCCCAGACATCTTGAGTCGGACCTCAGGTGCTGGGCACAGCCGCCAGTCCAAGAGATTGCCAGGTCGTTCTGCTGGTGCCGATCTGCTAAGCTCTGCTTGGAATGCTTGGGACTTCTCCAGGGGTACGAGCTCAAAAAAGTGTGCTGGGACAAAGAGAAAACCAGCCTGCCCTCACATGGCTCCAGTTGGTTCAGGCAGACAACACTGATGACGAAGCAATTTCATTTCTCCTCATTAGCTAAAAGATAAACTTCATTTCTCCTCATTTACTTATTAGCTAAGAGATAAATGCAAATAAATTTACTGTTACTTTTGAACAAGTTATAAAATTAAAGCCTAAGGAAGGAAATTTAAAAAATGGCCTGACTTTCATGGAAGAAAAATGGAAAGAAATGACAACCACCTATCAATTAATCACAACTCAATTCAAATTTACCAAATATTTGTACAAGTATCACTATAAGCCACAGTGAATTCAGAATCATTAAATGAATAAATAGTGTTATTTGACATCATTGCTGACTTCACAGGACCTAAATTATCTTCTAAGTGTGTGTGTGTGTGTGTGTGTGTGTGTGTGTGTGTGTGTGTGAAAGCTAGCCCCGATGAATTCCAAGAGAGGACATGTCATAGTTTTGGGTCTTGCAAGGTGAACCATACAATACAGGGCACATTTTATAATATTATTTTATAATGAATTACCCAAAGAATCATATACAAAGAGTATAGGAACTCCACACACTAAAGAATCCAGTTGAGGGCCTAGGTCTTAAGAGAATGTCCTGCATGAATCCAGCTGGAGGCCTACAGCCCATGGCAATGTCTCCTGTAGGAATGTTTCATGCATCTGCCCCGGGAAAGCCCAGAGGTCAGTGATGGATGGAGAATCTGTGTTAGCAGGCTGAGGGTTCTGACCTGGAGATAGCAAGGGACTCTCAAAGAAGGAACCAGAGCTCCCCTCAAAGTGCCACAGCCATCCTCAGCAACAGTGAGGTCCTGAGCTGCTCCGATGATGAGGAGAGCCGAGCTCCCATCAAGAAAGCAAAATGTGACCAGCTTTCCCAGAAAACCCTGCTGCACACCATCTGGAGCCAGGAAGTGATGAGCAAAGTGAGGACTAAAGCTCCCCTCAAATGAACCATGATCATTCTCAGTGACAACAAGGTCGCAAGCTCCTTTGACAATGAGAACAGAAGAGCTTGTCAGGAAAGCAGCAGGGCGAGATCCTCCTCGAGAACCAACAGCCCCCAACAGGCTCACAGCCTTCTCCAGTCCTGCCTCATATGCTGCTGGCAGCAATCCTCAGGTGGGCCTCCCATACCCAGCACCACCCTAGCTCAGGTCAGCTGGGTGTCGCACGCTGACCACCAGTTGTGAATCTACCAAAGGATATTAGTGAGAACAACAAACAGAACCTTTGGCTGTAGTAGTCTTCAGAGTGTATAGGAAATGAGGAAATAGAGACAGCAGAGATCAAATAGGTCTACACATACAGAAGTATAGTATAAATTCACACTGTGCTAGGTTAAGTAATATGGATTTAGTATAGAGGAAGAATGGGAAGACATGAAGAGTAGAACAAGGTTAAACATGAAAATCTATCTTGGCCATCTAAGAAAAAGGAGATAAAAGCTTGATAAGAGTCTAGACTGACCAAAAGACTCCATCCTAGATACTATCATTAAGTAAGTATGCAATGACTAGAAAATTAATTTAATAAGATGAGCACTAATGGAGTTCATGATCTAAGGACTTCCACTGAAAAGATCTTTCACAGAAGTTCATTTCAAATAGGATCTTGTTCATGCTGCTAATTGATGTTATGGAGTTACATTCAGTTTCCCTCATCTCATGCTAGAAGTATGTATGATCATTGTGTACTCCAAGATAAAACCACATACCAACTCTTCCCATGGCTCAGTGACCACAGAAATTTATTTCTAGAGGTCTATGAAGATACAATTATGAAAGCATATAATTTGTAATCTTGTAACTTTCAGGGCAGGTATAATAAAAGATACAGGGGCCAGGGAGGTGGCTCAGTGGAATAAGCCTTTCCCTGGCAAGTGCAAGGGCCTGAGTTCAATCCCTG
>NW_004524768.1:2243717-2251014 GCF_000260255.1 Octodon degus | reverse complement strand
GGCCACCAAAACCAGGTGTGGGGGCGCATGCCTGTAATCTGAGCATTGGGGAGGCTGAGACGGTAGGATCACTGTGAGTCCATGCTGTGTAGTGAAATCCTGTACCAAATAAATAAATAAAAGTTTAAATAATAATAATAATCTTATTTGAAGGTGAAATTCAGTTAAAGATGTCAAGATAAAATCATCCTAGATTAGCTGAGTGATCCTTAAATCCCATATCCTTAAAAGAAACAGAAGAGAAAACTGAGGAGAGGCAGGGGCAGTGTAAGAGTGCTGTGGAAGTGGTGTTCAGATGCCACAAGCTGGGGAACACTTGAAGACCCCAGAAGCCCAGAGAATGGAAAGAGGACCTGTCTTAGTTACTTTTTCTTTGCTATTGAGACAAAATACCCCAATGCCCAAATTAAAGAGAGAAAGATTTTTTTGCTCGCAGATTGTGGAGGTTTCAGCCCATACTTGGCTGGCTCCAAGGCAGGGTGGTGTGGCAGGTGAGCCACAGTTCTCAGCAGCAGAAGACATCAGAAGCAACGAGGTCTAAAAGGGGAAGAACGAGCCTCTTTCCCTCCCTCATGCTGTAGTCACGCCCCCCCCCAGGGCGGCAGAGCGCAGCACCCCAGTCTCCATGCCCTCCTCTCCCACAGGCTCAGGAGTTCACAACACGAGGACCCTGGCTCCCTGCTGAGTTGCTTCGTTAACCTTCCAAACTTCTCAACTTGACAGTGTATCAACCACTATAGGGAGGATTTGCCCATAAGGCATTTCGGGGATGGCAGCCCTGTGAGGCCTTTACCTCTAATCCCCAGAAGCGTAAAAGAATAGATCCTGTTTTACATCACCTAAAGAAAATGAATACATAGAATAATTTTTCAAATTAATCTGGAATATGCAGTTGGCCCCCTTATCTGGATTATAATTTATAGTGCTCCAGACTGGTGAAATAGCTCAGCAGACTAAGCACTTTCTTAGGCAAGGGCAGGGATTAGCGTTCCATCCCCAGCTCCATGTGCCACGCCGGCCCCGCCCCCAGGCACGCTAAACCCACCCCGAGTGCAGGCTGGTGCACCTCTGTAATCCCAGCACCAGGGAAGCTGGTGTCGGAGCTGCGTAGTGAGACCCTGTACCCAATACATAAAAAATGTTTATACTGCACCTTTTTTCTCTCTACTCTCAGTCTTCTGTTGAGACAAACATAAGGAAAGCGCCTGCAGCTGATTGCAGAATTTGCTGTCAGTAAGAGGAGCGCTTAAGGTCATGCCCTATAGTTTCAGCTGATGCTTTCCAGAAAGCGAAAGAAATGGGCAGTTATCCACACTCTATTTTTTCCTTTATTTTACTAGGACTGCGTTTACTATTGTTCCCTAAAAATACTCAGGCTTTCTGTTGTACAAATAGGAAAGATCACAGTGAACCTCAGACTTCTAGATTGTTCCTTCCCTAAGGCAAATATCTTATTTAATATAGATGGACAGTATCAATAATCACCAGTAGGGGCCGACCTGATAGCTCAGCGGACTAAAGCGCCTGCTTAGGGGCCGGCTGGATTCTGGGCCTGCTGTGCCGGCCCCGCCCCCGGGGCATGCTGAGGCAGCCATTGAGTCTCGGCATGGTGGTGCGCGCCTGTAATCCCAGCTCTTGGGTGGCTTAAAACAGGCGGATCACTATGAGTCTGATCTATGTAGTGAGACCCTGTAGACCAGTTCGACCCTGTCCTAAAAATACATTTAAAAAGATACAATCACCAACAGTATTTCAAAGAGTATCTCTGCTCTCCACAGTTGTCTTGACTTCTTTTGAGCAATATTCTGATATAGTTAAAAGGAAGGTGTTTACGAAGAGAAACAGAAACGGGGCAAAAGAACTAGAAAATACTTCTCAGACATTTCCACCCCAGAGGACAAATATATACAAGCAATAATGACACAAAAGACACAAAAGCTAAGGGACCCATGCCTGTGACTCAGGAGCCTCAGCTCAGGACAGGAGAACCTGCAGGGGCATGAAGTTGCACCACTGGCAAATCACGTTGCACACAACTCCTTCCCTTGGCATTGTGATCAAGGGCCGCCGTGATGCCCACACAAGCAGGTCACCCTGGGGCCAGTTATGGGAGGACAGGATGGCGTCTCTCAGGTGCCTTGGCCATGGGACCTGTCTCCAGGCCACCCCATCCATGTGGATCATAACAGTTTCCAAAAAATTAAATTTCAAAAACAACACAGTGCATCCCCCTCCTACACTGGATTTACCCGGGCTGAGGTGCCTGGGCTCATTCCATCAGATCCTCACAGGCCTTTGGGAAGAGAAACTGTAAGAGCAGTGCCTCTCAGGCACAGCAGCCCTGGGGACTTGAGCGCTCTTCACAAGTTCCCACTTGGCACAGGGCTCAGCCTCTGGGCCGTGGAGAAGTGCCCAGTGCCCCACAGAAGAGAGAGACCGGAGGGGAGGCTGCGGGGCCTGACTAGAAGGGAGGACTCTGCCGATGGGCTTCTCAGATGGCCGCTGGGAAAGGCCTGCGCTCCTAAGGACACTGGCAGACACAAGTGCGGCGCGCACGAGTGTTCCGCTTCCATCATTGGCAGGGATTCTGGGGAGCCCCAGCAAGTTGCCTCCTGTCATGCTGAGCTCCCACACTTTTCATGCTCAACAGTTTCCTTACAGAATATACGTATCAAAGTCACATGTTGCTTCGAGAGAAACCATGGAAAATGTGTAAGAAAATCAACACTATCCCCCAGGTTTATAATTCTAAGTGAAATGCAGTAAACACAGAAAGTTGAGCATCTCACTATTTCTCTCATATGAGAAACCTAAAGGATCAATCATTTAAGAGCAAAATAAAGGATAAATAATAGGAACCAGGAGATCATCTACCTGGCAATTAGAAGGGTTCTGAGGATGGGGAGGAGGAGGAAGAGGAGAGGTAAGGGAACTAAAACAGGATCAAGTTCTGATAAGTATGTGTACTGCTGGACCATGACAATGAATACATGGATTATGCATTGCAAATACATAAAGACAAAAACAAGAAACATCAATAGCATATTTTTCTTCACTTATTTTAATTCTAAGGGCACCATCTGCTGACCATTATTTTTTCTTAATTTTTTTTATCAGATTGATTCATAATCAAGAAAAATCCATTTGTCTGTACTGCTGTCCAGGAGTGTGTCTGCTTTTCTGTTACAGTTTTGGAAG
Organism: Octodon degus; assembly: GCF_000260255.1. Lineage (NCBI taxonomy): Eukaryota > Metazoa > Chordata > Mammalia > Rodentia > Octodontidae > Octodon > Octodon degus. The sequence goes on along the minus strand of NW_004524768.1, from coordinate 2,247,816 downwards.
TAAATCCATGAGAATAATACTGCTGTGACATCAGCGAGAGCACCAGTGTGGGTGGCAGGCGACAGCCAGAGGCCCTGCTCAGGTACAAGCGTGACCAGCAGGCCCAGGCCGAGGCATCGTGCGTGAGGCAACCGTGGAGCAGATCTAGAATCTTACAGATGTCCTGCGTGCTGTGCTCAGTTCAGGGGCTTGAACTCAGGGCCTCCATACAGAGAAAATCCCAACACACACACACACACACACACACACACACACACACCCCTTTAAAAAAAATGAGGTACAATCTTGCTAGATCTTTGAATCAACCAAATTGGGCTCAAAATTGCAAGCCTGCCTCTACCACTCAGAGTACTGGAATTACCGCCATGTGCCTTCACACTTGTCTAAAAATGTTCATTCCTCTTGACCATGAATACAATTCTGTGAATACACTTCCCAAAGGCCTGGAGAGCTGGGCAAACATTTATGCGTCAGTCTCCTTGCTTTGGCTGATCTATAATAGCTTTGTGTATACTTGTGGGTAGGGATACAGATGCGTACACAATGTACAATCCTTATAATTTTAAATTAAAATTTTTAAATGAAGAGAATTCTAGATAATTTATTGCATACTTCATAAAGAACTAGAAGAGAGGAGCAGGGCCATCCCCAACACAAAGCAATAAGTGCTTAAGTGGCTGGAAATGCTAACTACCTCACTTTGACAAGGTACACACTATATTCATGTATCAAATTATCACGCTGTGCCCCACAACTATGTATAATTAGTATATGAGAATAAAACAGGCATCTGTAGAAAATGTCTATGACACAATGGCACACATAGAAAAGTCAGTAAGCTAAATGATGTTATCTGGTAATTATTAAGCAAAAAACATCTATACTTGAATTTAAAATAAATTGCGTGGAATTTGAGTAGTTACCTGTTAATGTAATGTGGACACCGCCATTATTTTAGTTTCTCCTTCTGACTTTCGATATTTCCAGAACACATAAGAAATACCTTTCACCTCTACAACAGTTAACTCATAATGAATTCAAGCAGACCTATCCCAAATGTGCTTGCTGTATGGAAAAACAAAACATATACTTTACTTCCACCTAGTGGCTACAGGGGAAATTGCAACTTCAATCTAAACGTTTTCCTTAATAAAATATTTTATAATAAAACTAAGGGGAAAAAGAGAGGTAGATGTGCATAGGATCAGGAGAAGAGAGGAAAAGAGAAGAAAAAAGAAGTCAAGAGAACCACAGGAGCCCAAAAGTAATGTGCGCAAAGCCCCCAAGCATGACATTAGACAAAATGGTCTCACCATGGTGTATGGATGATAGCCACCCTCTATCTGGCTTCCATAACTGGTACTCGATTTCCCATCTTCATCTCCAATCACCAATGCCCACACTTGGCGTCTGAGCTCCAGCTCCTCCCGGCCACCCCTGCCCTGAGCGATGGGCGCAAGGGGTTGCCCAAAGCCCTGCCAGGACTGACCCTTCCCATTGCAGTACTGAGCCGCCTCACTTCTTCAAATTCATTTTCCTCCCTGCTCCTACAGTTCTGACTTCTCTCTGGAAAACTCTCTGATTCTTAAAAAGAATAAATCCACATTCTAACATGAATTCTTTAAAGCTTTAAAAATCCCACTTTAAATATTTTCCATTGGGTTTTGTCATTGAAACCAAATTCCATAATTCTTTGTCATGCCCCAGAGGGGATGTGCTTTGCTTCCACGTACAAAGCTGGCTGCCTTCCCCAGCACCCCGCCACCTGCTATCCTCCTGGGCTTTGGGCCTCCACCATGCACACCCCCAATGGTCTGCAAACTGCTCCCCATTATCACTCCACAAAGGGACTACTCACAGCTGCAAGCTCATGGTTGTACCTACACGTTATCCAAAGCCCTACTGGGCTCACAGATGGGGGTCGCGGTGGTACTGGGTCACTGGTGTGTGACCCTGAATTGATGATGGGCTAGTAGCTGGGTGTGAGGCAAAGCCTGGTGGAAAGAGGTGGGTCACTGTGGACATGGCCTGGGGATGGATGGATGGATAGATAGATAGATAGATAGATAGATGATTGATAGATAGACAGATTTGTCTATGCTCATGGATATATATATATATATATATATATATATATATATATATATCATATACGCATGCATCCTGCCCTAAGCGCTCGCTGCTGCCTGCCTGCTTGCCCACCTGCAGTGCCACCCACTCCTTCCCTCCCTCCCTGCCCCTCTGCTGTGCCTCATGCCTGGGTCCAGCCCACTATGGAATGCAATCACTACAAACTCTGACCAAAATAAACCTTTCCTCCTTTATGTTGTGGGGGTCAGCTGTTACGTCCCAGCAACATGAAAGTGACTAAAGACAGTCCTCTTCCATGATGACTGGACAGCTAGGAAAATACAGACGGTTTTCCAACAATGGTGCCCTACGGAGGGATCCTTCCTATAACCAGTACTAAAGGAAATTTTACATGAAAGTCTGTATCTCAGTAAAACCTCGAACTGGCTGTAGATACATATTAATTTAACCGAACTTGAATTAGAATACATGCTGCTGAGACATTGGCTAGATATTTTTAAAGCCCATATTCTAGTTAGTGCCGTATTTCCTTAAAAAATAATTTTTATTCTATATATCAGCAGAAGTTTGCAGGCATGTGAAAATGAAAGTCAATGACAGAAATTTGATTTGTATGTACTGAGCAAGATAAAAAGAATCTAGAAGTGTCCAAGGCGAAGGCTGAGGACAGAATCTCAGGGAGTGGCGGAACTAGGAGGTGGCAGCTTTCAGTGGGACCGGTGACAAAATCTAGGGCCAACGGCACAGAGCTGCCAGGGACCCAGCGTAGCAGCTGGTCATGGGGACAGGGGCGCCCACAAAAGCACGCTGGACAATGAGGGAGAGACCAGCCCGATGCCACAGGCAGTCAGCGTGACCCTCGGGTCCGGGGATGCCCAAGGGCAGTATGGCCGCACCTTCCAGGGGGCTGCATCCGAGAGGAGCAGCACGGACCTCTGTGGCCTCTGAGCTCCTGGGCTGCGCTTCCCCGAGGTGCAGCTGCCCTGAACTCCAGGTCCTCCGGCACAGCCGGCGCCGAGGTCGAGGTCAGGGGAAGCGGAGCGGCTCTCGCTTAGCTGGCAAGAGCCTCACCTCTCTGTCAGACCCAGAATGGCTGGAAACTCTCATGAGTAAGTAGTGAGGAAAAGGCCTTTCAGAAGCACGCGGAGTGGAGTGCGGCAAGTAGCGCCCCGCTGCTCCCTTCTCTCCTCCTCCCCTCAAAGGACAGCGGTATTCACAGGTGAGGGGCTGGAGAGGGCGGAGGAGGGAAGCGCATCTCCAAATGATTGATTAGAAATCGGAAGTGCAGTTAGCAAGGACAGCCAACACAAGGTCAATAACAATGAAATACCGATTGTGCAAATACATATAAACAAAAAGTAACAGCTTTATGAACCATAATGCACTCACAAACAGATCTGATGAAGCAAGACTGTCACAACAAACTCTAAAGCACTAGGATGGCTCATGCCTTCCTTCAATAGAGTGGGACAGTGCACTTCTGGACAAGAAGACTGGAGAAGACAGCAAATCTAATATTCCTTCCAAATTGTCTAGGTTCAGCAAGTGATTTTTATAGAAGTTACCAAGCTGATTCTAAATTAGGTGTGCATGTAAAGAGTCAGGAATAGTCCAGAAAATATTGAAAAAGAATAACAAATTGGGAAAGCTCCCTCCAACAACAAGATAAAGAATAAATCTACATTAATTAAGGTAGCATGAAAATTTCCATTAAGAAACCCAAATGGACAATGGGAAACTCCACGAGGTACAGGAGCACATGTAGACATGCAGAAAGACTTGATCGACTGTGAAGATTAAACTCTGAGTCAAACTGTAAGCTGCACAGATTTTCAAAAATAGGATCCATAGCAAGGTGTGGTAGCACATACCTATAATCCCAGCACTCAGGAGGCTGAGGCAGGAAGATCCTTGTGAGTTCAAGGCCAGACTAGGCTACATAGTGAGTTCAAGGCCAGCTTCCTGAACTACATAACAAGATCCTGTCCCCCAAAAAAACTACTCAGGG
>NW_004524768.1:2241647-2242332 GCF_000260255.1 Octodon degus | reverse complement strand
GTACAGAGGATAGAACCACCCAGCTAGTCCAGGAGCAGAAAATTTAGGCAGGGGGCACAACAGGTTCACCCCCAAGGGCAGCAGCAGGAAGGAACGGAGCACAGGAGCCAGATCCAAGCCAGGCACAGCTGGATAATCCAAACTTTGTAGAGCTGCACCTGAACTTCAGTACATGCTAAGATTATAACTACAAGGGAGATCTACAACAAAGGTCAGAAGAGAGTGCTACACAAAATGATGAAAAAGAACAAAATGCAACCTCAGAATGCAAGCCCACCCATAACAAGTGCAGAGGACACTAACACAGAACAAACTGGGAATCACACAGCTGAAAGCAATGAATCAACGGCTTCTGAAATAAAGAAACAGCTGCAGAAATGTATAGAGGAACTCAACTTGGAAATAAAAAAAGACATCCATGAATTAATAACATCTGCAGTAAAGAATCAAATGAAGAAACATATGGAGGAAACCCATGCCCACCCAGAACAAATGCAGAGGACACTAGCTCGGCTCAAATGTATGAATTAATAGCATCGATAGTAAATAAGCAACAGCAGAAAGTTATAAAGGAACTCAGAGTGTAATTCTTTTCTGAAATAAAAAAAGAATTCTCAAAACTCATAGCATCTGAAATAAAGAAGCAACTACAGAAACATAGGGAGGAAACCCAATCTGAAAAAAA
>NW_004524768.1:2229705-2232735 GCF_000260255.1 Octodon degus | reverse complement strand
CACAGAGAGCACATTGGCCAAGCAATGGCCATGACTCATCCACATGGCTGACACTGACAAAGGTTCTACAATCTGAGGTACAGGATCTCAGGATAACTCTTGAGGGGATTTGACTGACCTTATCAAACCCAAAAGCTACAAGTCTTGTTGCATAGGTCCTGCTTTACCTTGATCTTAACCATCCAGCCAAAAAGTATAAAAACGAAGTATAAGAAGTAAAGCCATGCTGTTATATTGAGCTGTAGGGGACTCAGGTCAACAATTTCTGACATTGCCAGTGAAGTGGAAGACCCAATAGTATTATGGGCTACTGGACTCTTTTACAATATTTTGCTGAGTTAACACACCTATAATATTCAAATAACGGAACTAAACAAAAAAAGAGGATATAGATGAGTGTCCATTTTGTATCTGTGTATTCAAAATGATTAGGATAGATATATAGTTATACTCTCTTAATGAATAGAGGGATTTGTTCTAATAGTGTTTGAAATTGGGTATCATGTCCAGATCTTGTACAGCAATTAACCACTAGGAAGAATGTATGCAATGTGTGAATTATTGAAACTGTCCTACCAATTTGATTTGAAACTGTCTCATTGCTATTTGTTTATCAATAAAATTATGGGAAAAATAACATAAATAATTTTATTGAGAAGCAAATAGCAATGAGACAGTTTCAAAACTGATTGCTAGCACAGTTTCAATTATTGATACATTGCATATTGTTGTCTTAGCGGTTATTCGTCGTACAAGATGCAGAAATGATACCCTGTCCACAAACACTATTAGAACAAATCTTTATATTCATTGAATTAAGAGAATGTAGCAGTATATCTATCCTAACTATTTTGAATATACAGATATAAAGTGATGATTCATTTTTGTCCTTTTTTTTTAGTTTTGTCAGAGAAGGCTATTCCATTGTCATTTAGATATTGTAGGTGCATGAATTCAGCAAAATATTCCAAAATAGTCCAGTAGTCCATAATAGCAGTGGGTTTTCCATAAGACTGGCTATGTCAGAAATTGTTGACTTGAACCTTTTACTGCTCTGCATATTGATATGGCTTTACTTTTTATACATTTCTGCTGGATGGTTAAGACCAAGATAAAGCAAGACCTATATAACAAGAGATGTAGCTTTTGCATCTGATAAGGTTATTCAAATCCCCTCAGGATATATCCTGCAACCCTGTACCACAGTTTGTAGATCCTTTGTCAGTGTCAGCCTTGTGTATGAGTGATGGTCGTTGCTTGACCAATTTGCTCTCTGTGAAAGCCTTAGAGAATGTTTTCTCTCCCTGTGACTCTCCTTAGGCACACTCTACATTGTCAATCACTTTCCTCTGTGGCCCCATAATTTCCTTGATCAGAAAATTTGGGACACAACTGAGTTCCACAATGTTACAGTACAGGTTCTCCTGTGTCCTGAGTCTTCACTGACCTTGAAGATTACTTTAAAATTTTTATCAATATATTATTATTCTCATTCTCGTTATTATTTTGCAGTGCCGAGGCTCAAACCCAGGAGCTTTCTTGTGCAATACCATCACCATCATTGATGCCACAGTTGGGGATGTGTGATGCAGCAACACACTGGCCCTGGAGTGTGCAGCAGAGGTCAGTACCTGTGTTCTGAGCCCAGAAGCAAGCAACAGAGAGGGGGCTAGGCTTCCAGCGCTGCCTTTGAAAGCACTCCCTAAACTACAGAAGACCCTAGACATAGCCCTACCTTTGAGGCTTTCACTCCACCACCACTATTTCAGGGGCCAAACCTTTAAGACACAAATCTTTGGGAGATATTAGACATCTAAACCACAACAGAACACTACCTAAGAAAATAACAACTTTGTTACAGACAGTAAAATTATCACCTTCAGCATCTGAAATGATGTATACTATTTAATAGTAACAGACACCAGTGACCTGCTACTATTCATTATACGCTGGAGGAATAAGTCAGGTAAGAATGAGTTCCTCTACCTCTGACCCAGAAACTTATCAGTATACTTTAAATTTTCTACCATTACAATATATTATTTTGGCATTAATGGAATAGTTAGATTTTTTAAAAATAGAGCAGATTTTTAAAAAAATAATCAGAACTTCAACATACAGTTCACAGACAAGCAGAGTCTGTCTTGATAAAAAGCCTGAGGCTCGGCACCCTGCCCACCAGTCTCTGTTCTATGAAGGCCTCCGCATGCCAGGATACAAAGTCAAGGCTCCTCTGCAGCCTGGAATTACAGGTCCAAGAAGCTGTTTTGTAAAACTGAGGACCCAAGGCTGGAGGAAAAGCCTGGTGATGGTGTCAGCATGAGAAAACCCCTGGGTTTGAACCTCAGCACTGCAAAATAATAATAATGAGAATGCATTGCTAAAAATGTAAAAGAGATCTTGCTGGAAAAACTAGTATCTTCCTCTGTTCAAATGTAAAGCACACAGGAGAGAGTGTAGGCCAACGTGCTCATGGTATTACAATCTGAGTCTTTGTTCTTTTCATCTAAAACTTGTAGGATCAACACTATGAACCAATTGCAGATAAAAAACAAACACAAATTAAAATAACACTGAGATTCCATCTCACCCCAGAAAGAATGGCTACCATCAAGAAATCAACTAATATCAAACGCTGGATTGGGGGCCATGGGGGAAAAGGAACCCTTCTCCACTGTTGGGGGGGAGTGCTCACTGGTAAAACCATCCTGGAAATCGATGTAAATATTCCTCCAAAAGCTAGGACTGGAGATCCCATTGGAATCAGCTATTCTGGGTACCTTCCCAGAAATGAAACATACTACAGCATTGTATGTGCATCCACAGTTATAGCAGTACAATCTGAAGTAGCTAAGTCTTAGAAACAATGCAAATGCCCATCAACTAAGGAATAGATTAAAAAAAGATGTGGTATTTTTATATAATGGAGTATATGTAAGATACAAAATCCACCATAGATAATGTAAAAGGAAAGAAACTATTCAAAGGAAAAAACAAAAGGGATGAATGAAACAAAAAAAGAACAGAAAA
>NW_004524768.1:2220789-2229424 GCF_000260255.1 Octodon degus | reverse complement strand
TTTTTCCTCCTTTTTTCTCTTTTAAAAGGAAAAGAAAAAGAAACGAAGTCCACATGGGGATCAGAAACTCTCACAAGATTAGACACATGGTGTTGAGATTGGGCCCTCTTCTTGGCAGTTTCAAAGCTCACGAACATTTTTCACAAGAAAGCTTCTTATTAATAAAAAACAGGAAGAAAGACAGTTGTGCCTCACTTGTTATTAGAGTAATTGACCAAGGATGGAACCAGGATGAGGCAGCCAAGGAGAGTGATGTGAGAGGGACATCGTCCTGTGATTCCCTCCACAGCAGGCTGTGACAGACAGGGCTGGCAGGCAGACGAGAACAGTGAAAAGAAGCTGCGTCACATCTGTGAGCTCCACCGAGCTTACCTCCCCACTATACAGAGCTTACCTGCACCTCCTGAGCAGGAAGTGACCCTTGTCACCTTCCCTGGCTGCATCTCATGGATGGACTGTTAAGGAGTGAAACAGAAAAAGAGACAAGTGGGAAGGCTCATTAAGACAGTCTAGGAAAGAGGCACTGGTGGCTTGGACGTGGCGGTGACCTGAATGCTGTGGAAATCTAAGCCCCATGGCAATGATATCAGAAGGTAGAGCCATTGGGAGATAAGTAGGTCATGAGGCAAGAACCTGCAGGAATGGAACTAGGACCCTGGCACAAAGAAGCCTGAGGGAAATCCGTTTTCCTTAACACTACGTGAAGGCAGGGAGAAGCCATCTTTTACAAGCCAGGAAATGTGTCCTCAGCAGACACCAATTCTGCCAGTTCCTCGATTTTGGGACTCCCAGCCTGCAAGTGTGAGAAAACCGTGCCTGTTGGATGCAAGCCCTCAGTCTTTGTATTTTGTTTAGTAGACCGCATGGACTAAAACCTATGTAAGCAGTCCAAATGCAGAGAGGACAGCATGGAGAGGAGTGGGGGGAATGTGATGTGACTGTGGTGATTAGCTGAGGGTGACGGAGATCTAGGGAAGATGGATGACATCAGTTTCTGGCTTGGTCCAAAAGGAATACCAGAGTGCTGAAGGGAAGGCTGGGGTAGGAACAGGAAGAGTAGGAGAAATTGGAAACCAGGAGTTCTATTGTGTTCTAGCATCCAAGACGCATATATAGAGACAGCAGATAAACAGTGTGCAGCAGCTGCAGAGGACAAAGGGCCACACGTGGCCCACTAGAGGGAAGAGACCAACATGTGGGGAGAGTCAGCTGCTGCACCGAAGACTCGTGAGAAGTTGAGGATGTGGAGCGACTGAAACTCAAGAGCGCATTCAGGACGGGGATGTCCTGGGTGCCCCTCAGCCTTTGTAGTGAGCCTGGATGGAGCCATCGAAAGGAAAACAAATGCAAGATGGAGCAGATGACATTGCAGCCAGGTTGGTGGGTGGAGTCCCGGAAGTGGAGGGAGTTTTATCTCACTCTTCAGACTCATCATAGGTAAATAAGGCCAAGTCATCAGCTTGCGGAAGCAGGGAGCTGGGAGACCTGCTGTGGGATGACTGAGAGACAGAGAAGAGTAGAAGGTCATGCCGGAGGCCAGAAGACCAGAGCTTTGTCATAGGATGACTTAGCAGCCTGAGAATTCAGTTGAAATTTTAAGCCAGCTGTACAGCACCAATGTGTTTTTCCCCAACAAGTCCAGGCAATCAGCTGCTTATTTGAAATAGAGAGACAGTTGACAAATATAGTAAAAGGAAAGTGAAGGGAGAGGGTCAAAGGTGCTTCCAGGAGCAGTTTAAGGACAGCAGCAGACTTCTCTGGGTAAGAAGGAGGAGATGAATCTACCTGGTCTCTTAGTTAATTCCCAGAACTGATCCAGTGAGCTCAGGCCTTGTGCAGTCCTGCCCGCTCCCTCTGGGTGGCGCCCTAGTCTCTCATTGCCATCCATACTCACTTTTTTCTTTTTCTTTCTTTCTTTCTTTCTTTCTTTCTTTCTTTCTTTCTTTCTTTCTTTCTTTCTTTCTTTCTTCCTTTCTTTCTTCTTTCTTATTTTTTTCCATAATTTTACTGGGAAACAAATAGCAATGGGACAGTTTCAAATCCGCTTAGTAGGAGAGTTTCAATAATTAATACATTGCATATTGTTGTCTCAGTGGTTGTTCATTGTACAAGATACAGACATGATATCCTGTCCACAAATACTATTAGAACAAATCTTTCTATTCATTGGATTAAGAGAATGTAGATGTATATCTATCCTAACTATTTGGAATATACAGCTACAAAATGGTTATTCATTAGTATCCTCTTTTTTGTTTAGTTTTGTCATTTAAATATTATAGGTGTGTTAATTCAGCAAAATATTCCAATATAGTCCAGTAGTTCATAATAGTAGTGGGTTTTCTGTAAGACTGGTGATGTCAGAAGTTGTTGACTTGAGCCTTCTACAGCACAGCATATTAATATGGCTTTACTTTTTATATTTCGTTTTTACTTTTCTGCTGGATGGTTAAGACCAAGATCAAGCAAGACCTATATAACAAGAAATGTAGCTTTTGTATCTGATAAGGTCAGTCAAATCCCCTCTGGTCTTATCCTGAAACCCTGTACCACAATTTGTAGATCCTTTGTCAGTGTCAGCCATGTAGATGAGTCATGGCCATTGCTTCACTAATTTGCTCTCTGTAAAGCCTGAGGAAAACTTTTCTCTCCAGGTGACTCTCCTTAGGCACAGTTTACATCATCGATCACTTTCTTCTGTGGCCCCATAATCTCCTTGATCAGAAAATTTGGGACACAATTGAGGTACATGATGTTATAGTACAGGTTCTCCTATGTCCTGAGTCTTCACTGACCTTGAAAGACTAGGGCCAAAATGTTGGCTGTTCTTGCAGCCCTCCTTTTTCTCTAATTTTTGGTCTGCAAACTTAGGTTGCTAACCCACCAGAAGAGAAACTTATTGTTATTACCCTACAACCTAGGCTGTTCAGTTTAACCTCACTATCTGTCAAAGTATCAAACATCTTAGGCATAACATGGAACAGATATTTTTCATCAAATATTGTGTTAAACTTTAAGTCCCTATAGAATATGAAGAAAAAAAATTTAAATTAAAATATATTTTTAAAATAGGAAAAACAGTTACATATTTTTACAAAGAAGTTTAGAAATCTAACCATATACAGCATTGTAGCAGGACCATCTCACAACACCTCTTTTTTTGTCTCCTGCCTTCATTTACCACCCACTTTCTTTTTAAGCAAACATTTACCCTAGAAACAGCACTGCAGCAACTGGCATGTCATGACAAGCAGCAAAAAATATGGAACGCTTCACGAATTTGCGTGTCATACTTGCGCAGGGGCCATACTAATCTTCTCTGTATCATTCCCATTTTAGTATATGTGCTGCTGAAGGGAGCACCATACTCACTTCTTTTTCTTTCTTTCTTTCTTTTTTTAATCCAGTACTTGGGCTCAAACTCAGGACCTTACGCTTGCCAGGGAAGGACTTATGCCACTGAGCTACCTCCCCAGCCCTTCATACTCATTCTTCTGGAGTCATCTGCATGCCACCTTTGCCCCAGTATGGCCTTTGGCTCTGCAGCTCCTTTGAAGTCCTCCTTTCAGCACTGGCAGAGCCTCTGCATTCCCAGGGCCTTTCTCAGCCCATCTGCCCATGATTCTTTCTGCCTCCCTCATTCTGTGCCCTGGCATAGCCCCATGTTCCCTCATCTTCACTGACCCATGTCACCTTCCCACTATACTGTCCCATGCCTGTCTCCTTCGCACCCTGAGCCCTCTTACCAGGGAGCCCCTGCCAAGGTGGCCTCTCCCAGGACCTCACCCTGAGCACCCAAGGTCCCTTCTGTTTTTACCATTTGGCTGTGACACTGACTCCCACACCATCCCGCCTGCAGTTCCCTGGGAATCTTTTCCCTAGTGATGCTGGGCCGAGACTTGGATCTTTCCTTTAGACATAGAAACCCTGAGCTCGGATTCCATTTTCACAGCTCAAAGTTATCCCTACTGTTGAGTGCCCAACCCAAACGCTGTTGACTTGAGGTAAGTTGTCTTTGTGTTCCCAGACCCTCACTGGCTTAGCACTTGTGGGACATCACATGGCACCATTTGCATATGACTCCCGTCTTTCTTTCTCACAGCTGGGACAAAACACTCAGTACCTGCAATTTAAAGGAAGAGAGGTTTGTTTTGGCTCACAGTTGCAGGAATCTTAGTCCTAATATGGTCAGCTGGCTCCCGATAGAAGTGTCACAGCAGAGAAGCATCATGGAGAGGAATAGGTGCTCATGCCGTGGTGATCAGAAAGTAAAAGACAAGTCAGGAGCCAAGGTGGAACATGCAGCCTTCCAGGTTCGTCCCCGAGTGACCCACCTCTCCGGACCAAGCCCTGCCTCCCAACAGCAGTCATTAGGGCGCGTGGTCCGACCTTCTTCCAAAAGCCCCGTCTATGGGAGCATGAAGCTCTTACACTTCAGCATAAACCACAGCAGCCCCCTTTCTCCACTACCAGTTCTCACTACAGAAAGAAGTCTGCCCAAGTTCAAGTCCATCTAGTGTAGCCTTGGAAGACCTTATTATTTCTAGAAAATTAATCCTGAGCAACAGACAATACATGCCCTCTGTGGACTGGGTAGGGGTCATTATCAGGGGTTAGATTCATACCTGGCTCGCCCCAGCTACAGGGGAAGCCCGCTCTGATCAGGCAGTCAGTGGTCAGTGGTCAGACAGGAGCTCAGCTCAGCCTGCGGAGAAACATCTCTAATGTAGATCCCTGGAAGTAGGTCAGTGTGAGAGAACTGGATTGCGAGTTGTTATATAATCACACAGAAAGACAGACAGATTTCTAACATGGCAAAAATAGCAGCTGATAACAAACATGTCAACTTTGATTTCCTGGGTAATATTGTTCTTTTTGTTTGGTGTTTATTGTGTGCTCACAAATGTACACCTGAAAATGTTTATAAAGGAAAATTTTTAGAGTACTCTAAACAATATAAAACTGAATACATTCTATTTTTGAATTCCTACACCTAGCTGCAATAGGAAAAAGCTTTTACATTAATCAGCAGGAATGTTCCAGATTCAAGAAGCAATTCAATGTCTTTTTATATGGATTGCTTTTTATAGCACATGGTTTATTATTTACGTAGGCTATGAGAACAGCCATCAATACCAGGGCCATGCCACCCTGTGGCAGGCTGCAAGGAACTCCAACTGGAGAAGAGAAAATCTTAAGGTCTGTGTTGTTTATCCACTGGTGAAAGCAGGTCCACCAGTCTGAGTTTATCCAACTCAAATCCTTGGTATTTAGAATCTAAGAGGCCTGGTGAACCCTCTCCTCTCCTGTGTGTGTGTGTGTGTGTGTGTGTGTGTGTGTGTGTGTGTGTGTGTGGTGCGTTCTAAGTAACTCAGAATAGAGAGACCAACATGTTCTCCACGTGTTAAAAGGTTGGCACTTTAAACCCACCTCTCCTAAAGTGGAAGGTGGAATAGAAACAGATGTAAAATAATTAGGATATGTTCACGAGCCAACTCTCCATGATGAAAGTGATCAATCAGGAATTTCAGACATGCACTACTAAAAATAAACTCTAAAACTCCACCCCTCACAGAACTAACAGAGCATACACACACACACACACACACACACACACACACACACACACTGAAGTAAAAATATCATGCAGAGCTACATGAATAAGTATAGCCATTAGGCAGAACAGCATTGATGTCACCCAAAACCTAAAAGTGGGACTTTTCTACAACCCAGGTATCCCATGCTGAGTCTAAGCCTCTCTTAGTCTGTGGTTCATCTGCCAAAGCTTCGTGTGCTTGTGAAAGAGGAGTCTGTAGATAATGAAATAGAATATGGGCCTCATTAGGTCCTCTGGTTTACCTTTACTAGAAGGAGTTAAAACTGTACTAGAATAATTCTGCTGGGAGTAATGTTAAGGAAGTAGTGGAAGAGAAAAAGAAAAACAGATAAAAAAGATACAGTGTAGTACACTTGGCACTAGGGACTCACCAGAGAGAGAGAGAGAGACCCCAGGCAGGGCACAGCGAAAGCCCAGCGCGCAGAGACAAGCCACCCTCACCTTCAGCAGAGCACAGGGAAAGTGAGGCAAGGAGTGACTCGCTTGGGGAAGGCTCCTGTTGAGCACATGCTCACACCCATGCACTGTATCTGCACGTGTATTCAATCTAGGGCTACTGTGTTCATAGTATAATTCTAGACTATAGTAGACACCCACGAGTCTCCTTACTACTTCTAAGCTAACCATGAATGAGACACCTGTTCTTCCATGGTGCCCATCCCAAAGACAAGACCCTGAAGAGAGGTCAAAGATGAGCAAACAGACAGAAAGGCGTTGCAAGCAGACAGCCAGAGGAGATGATGTAGACAGAGGTTCCCAAAAGCCACTTGGGGGATGCAGGCTCTGGGGAGGGAGCAGGCCTTCAGCCTCCTATCTCCTATAACAGCAGCCAGGGACACAAGGTTTACAGGTCTCTATCTTTCCAGAGTCCCTTACTCTGTTTCTTATCAGGGTATCCATCTATCTCCTGCTTCGTCCTCCTTTTCAGGGAAGTCTTCCTGGCTAAACGTGGCTCCTTGAATCCTTTCCTGGGGCACAGCTCACAGGTCCTGGAGAGCAGCTTGCCCAGCTGAGCAACGTGCCCAGCATTCCCGGATGTGATGTGCTGCACACTTGGTTCCCACGTGGCTGTGCTGGGGTGAGAACTTAGAGCAACTGACCTAGTGGGAGGTAGATGATTGGAGGAGTGCTCCCAGGCCAACCACACAATTTTCCATATTAGTTTCCACGAGAGTTGCTCTATATGACAGAATGAGGCGGGCCCCACCCTACATGCTGGCTTCTCTCTTTCCCACCAGACAGTCTGAGGCCATCCAGCCCAGGCGATGCAAGCAAAGCACCACAGATGCAATGGTCAGTCTTGGATCTGCAGCAGCCCAACCTGAAGGTAAGTCTCTTTACCTAATAAAGTACTAACTGCCTCAGCCATTTGTCAAAGCAATGGAAAATGGACTAAGACATATTCAAAGGAAATGAAATGGGTATTTGAAGAGCTATCTGGGTTCTCATGTTTGCTAAAGCTCTATTCACAATACCCAAGATATGGATGCCCATAAATGAATGAATGGAAAGAAAATGCCAATAGGTACACAATGAAATACTGTTGCTCAACTACTTAAGAAAGGCAATCCTGCCCTGATGACAATACAATTGAATCTAGTTTAAGTGAAATAAACCAGATGCAAGAGGACAAATATTGCATGATTTTCAAATATGTGTACTCTGAAGAAGCCTTATCTTGCACTTCAGTAGTCAATAGTGAACACTGGTGAATTTGTTGTTTGGTTATTGTTGGTTTCTACAATGTGGTTAGAATTTTATTTTTCAAGTGTCTTCTGTCCTGTGCTCATCACTCATCAGGTGGAGTAAAAAGTTTCTGCAGTGCTTAGAGCAGCAGGAGAGGCCTGGAAACCTGGATACCTTCAGAGAGAAAGGAGTGCACAATGCAGACTCTGAAGGGAATGCTGCTAGTGAGCACAGCCAGGTGCAGAATGCAACCGCGGGTCTGCATCTCAGCTGAAGCAGCAGAGAAGAGCATTTTCAGCCACAAACGTACAGGCATGTGGGAGGGCACAGACACATGATTCTGTTTATTTAAATGTTGACAAAAAATAGAGGGCTGGGGAAAATAAGTGCCTCCCTGGCAAGAGCAAGAGTCTGAGTTCAATCCCCAGTTCTGCCAAAAAAAAAAAAAAAGTTGAAGTCACCAAATATGGTGATAAAAGTCAGGAAACATAGGAGGCCAGCTGCTAGGCAATCCAGCAGGATCATTATTACCACAAGGAGAGTCAAGAGGTCCACTCCCTTCATAGCATGGACTTCATGTCAAATGGGCTATGAAGAAGGAACAATGATAGCTATGCCATGGCTGATCAAATAGCTCAGCAGATTAAAGCACCTGCAAGGAAGTACAGGGGCTGGGGGCTCAATCCCCAGGCCTTCTGGGCTGGCCCCATCACCGGGGCACACTGAGATGGCAATTGAGACTGGATGTGGTGGCATGCACCTGTAATCCCAGGTCTTGGGAGGCTGTAAACAGGTGGATCACTATGAGTCCAATCTAGTGGTGAGACCCTGAACACCCTGTAGACCCTTCCCTAAAAACAAAAAATGATAGCCATGCCATCATATTGAGAAAAATGAAGACACATTTTCCACTTCTGGGCTCAGGAGTAAAGAGAGTGGAGACAAAGGCCTCCTCTTGCCGTGGCGCCATGGCTTGTGTCTGGATTTTTCCCTCCAAAGATTCAAGGGGGCGGGCTTTTTGGAAGCACCTCAGTCCAGAGCTTGTGCTTGGCTCATTGTTTAGTGCTAGGATTGTAGCACGAGTGCTGCACCCTTCCTAGATTTAAGAAATTTTGGGAATGGCTTTTGGGAAGAATTTGGAAAAGGGGCCTGTGAGATAGCCCAGTAGACTAAACACATGCTTAACCAACTCAGGGACCGGAGTTCAACTCCCGGCACCACATGCCACACCAGCCCCAACCCTCCAAGCATGCTGAGCCAGCCACCAAGACCAGGTATGGTGGTGCATACCTATAATCCCAGCACTGGGGAGGCTGAAAACAGGAGGATCAC
>NW_004524768.1:2159597-2220649 GCF_000260255.1 Octodon degus | reverse complement strand
CCGGCCCAAAATATATTTTTAAAAAATGTTTGGAAAGGTTCAGAGTTATCACCTGAAAGAGTGGAGCTGGAATACATTATGCTGTTCTGTGTAGGAGACAGATTCTGGTCAGAGCTCAGAAGACCAGAAAACCAAGAAAGACCAGGTTTGAGAGACTTCTGCTGGTGAGAAGGACTTTTAAGTTCCTGAACACCAGGGTATGTGTGTTAGGGCTGGCAAAAAGTTTGTCTGAATTTTCGTCATGTCCAGATACTTTACCTGATAGGAAGATTAAGGCAATACACTAAGCAATACGGCAGAACAAATTTCAAGGCAGTTAAACGCTGGGGCTGTAACTTGGCTGCTATTGAGGATTTTAACGAGATCTGTGTTGAGCCTCTAGAGCAAAAACCTGGCAGAATGCTTTCAAATCTTACTTTGGCCAGGAAGGAAGCCCCAGTGAAGCTGTGGACTGTGAAGAGGATTGCTGAGAAGGAACGCGAGAACACAAAAGGTGGCCTGAGGGCCTCGTGGGAAGCAGCCAGTCTGCACTATCTGCAGCTCAAAATGCAAAGGCGAAAGCCCCAGAGCACCAGGTCTCCCAAGGGCAGCAGCGTAGAGAATTGATTCCTCAGAACTGGATTCAGAGTTCTCTGCAATCCAGCCACCCACCCTACAGCCAAGAGAGAATGGAGCCACGTCCCTGCTCCAGCTGGGCACAAACCGTGGCATCATCCATGGGGTGCTGGTTTAAGGCACATGCACAATGCAGGAGTTGTGGGCTCAGGAGGCTTCTACCCCAACTTCAGAAGGCCTGGGTGCTGGGTAGTACATAAAGCTGTAAGTCTGAAGCCAAAGGTCCAGTGGTGACCCCAGAAGTCTGGAAAAGCCAGGAACATGGATCTTCTGAGAAGCCTGCAAGAAGGGGCAGAGCCAGCTGGAGAGAGAAGCTGTGGGAGGTGCCACCGCCAGAAGTGCTGTATGGGTGGAGCTACCCAAGCCCTTTGGAATCTTGTCACAGGTTGCCTTGGATTCTATGCATGGAACTTCAGACTTAATGCTTGCCACACTGAATTTTGGGCTTGCTTTGATCCCAATCCTTTTTATCAACCTGTTTTTAACTTTTGGAATGGAAATGTTTATCTTGTGCCGTTGAATGTTGTAAAAGTGTTCAACTTTTAATTTGTACAGAGCTCACAGATAAGAGTTTGCCTTCTGTCTCAGAGGACACTTGGGACTTGAACTTTCTGTGATGCTAAAAATCTTAGATATGGACTAAATGCATTCTACATAAAGGAATGTACATGAGCCCTTGGAGGGGCACAGGTAGAATGTTATGGTTCTTGTGTCTGGATATACCCCTAGAGCCTCTCATGTGGTCAAGAAGGGTGGGATTTTCAGAGGTGCCTGAACCTACAGTTTGTGATTTCTTCGTTGTCTAGTTCTGGGATTGGGGGTAAGAGTGCTCTACCTGCCCTAGGATGCATAGCCTACATAAAATATCAGGGAGGAAAAGAGGCTTTCACTCTCCTTTTGCTCTTGTTGCTCTCTTTGTCATCTGCCACCATGAACTAGTGCCCCTCTGGCCGTAACACCCTGCCTTGGAGTCAATTGATTTTGGACTGAAACCTCCAAAAACTGTAAGCTAATTAAACCCTTTCTTCCTTAACTTTGGGCCTCAGGTATTTTGTCTCAGCAATGAGAAAACTAACTAAGACAAATGTACAATATTAAAGGAACAAAAATTTGCCAGAATATAAAAGTTAACATCTGTCTTAGTCCATCTTCTATTGCTGGTATCAGATTCAGAATATTAAAATACCTGGTATTGGGCACCTTACAAAGAAAAGGTGTTTAATTAGCTCATAGCAATCAGGATGAATGCCCCAAGTCATGTGGCTCTATTTGTTCAGTCTCTGACCCACCAGATCTTAGCAGGTAGTATTATGGTAGGGGTACAAGCCAGAGGAAGAGATCTATCATGTCTTATGGTGAGACAAGAGGCAAGGGCTCAGAGCAAGGCTTGTTCTTTTCGTGACAATCTGCTGTCACAGGAACGAAGTGGGGACCTGTGAAAACTTTATCAGTTCTCTCAGAGAGTGAAGCGCCCAATAACCTAACCCTTCCCATCAAGCCCTGCCTCTTGAAGGTCTCCCAACTCCCAACATTGCCACACAGATCCCCAAGACTCTGACACATGGCACACACAAGCCATGTACAAACCATAGCAATGTATATGGAGAGAAGGTGCTCATGGCCTTGTTTCTGTGGGGCGTAGTTGGAAGAGTTCAGCGAAATAGCAAGGCCATCACTGCCGCAATGTTGGACCAATGGTGATAGCTGGGTCGCATGACGCCAGAGTATCATAGAAATCAGCACTCCTAACCTATTGCAAGCATATGGGTTAGCAGTTCTGATCATGGATTCTTTTTCAAAATCAAGTAGTATTGAGTGTTGTATTATGACCAGAGTCAGAACTCCAATAAACAAATTCCAGAGAAAAACCCACAGAGAGACAGGGGTAAAAGACAGGGTATGCAGTGCCTGAAGATTAAATCCTCAGTAAAAAGACACTCAATCATCCTGGAGGTCCTGAGGGGCTCCAGTCCAGCTGAGCAAGTAACTAATCAGATGCTTGTGACCCAAACCATGCATATGGCCTGAAGCGGCCTCTACAGTATGTATTTCCTAGAGTCTGGCACAGTGTTAAAGTGCCAGACTGTGATCTGTGATCTGTGACAGGTCAGTCATCCTTTCTACTGGGAGACAGGACTCACCTGAGGTCTTCAGGCCTCAACTCTCCTCCATGGTGCATCCCCAAGGCTAGGAGCCATGCTCAGCCCCAGGCATCACCCTTTCTTCTTTGGCTTTCACTTAAGCCATGGGCCCTGTCAGTCATTGCTGGAAAATGAAGGATGGTTAGAAGAAATGGAAGCCCCCAAAATAGTCCTGGCTAAATCAGTTAATTTGGGTTTATTAAACTCAAAGTCAACGAATGACCAACTCATGAAATGAATGAGAGTAGATTTGGTTATATGTCCAACTTCCAAACTCTGGGAAGCACCTTTGTAAATCACTCTGGAGTGCTATCGTGCCTTAGGTGAGATTTTTGAACCATTGATTTGAGCCATTCTGGTACAAGTAGTCATGCACTTATCAGTTGAACATGCTACTAAACATTCCCTTCTATCCTAAGTCACAGTTATGCCATGCCTCTATGTGGCTATAGTCAAGGAGAAAGGCCAGATGTCCCGCTTTATTTCTAGTACTGTAAAAAAGAGAGAGAAGGGCTGGCAAGATAGCTCAGTGGTCTAAAGCACCTGCTTAGGCAAGCTTAGTTAGGCTCAGAGGACCACAGTTCGATTCCCTGCACCACATAAGGCACCAGCCCCACCCTCAGGGTGGGTTGAGCCAGGAGAGAGAGAGAGAGAGAGAGAGAGAGAGAGAGAGAGAGAGAGAGAGAGAGAGAGAGAGAGAAGAGCCTTTGCAATTATCTGTGAAAACTGATCAGACACTGGTGAGCTGAAGGCCATCAACTGATGTCAACTGGCAACTTCAGCAATCCCCTTGCCATCCCAGTTGAGTCAGTCATAGGGTTTCAGCCCCAGTACTTCCTCCGTGAGCATGCACTGAGCAAAAGACTTCATATCCCTGTTCCCTAAGGCTTGCATCTGCAGAGAGCACATGCCAAGCTTCAAAATGCACCAGGTATGACTTCTGGCCTTGTGGAAGTTCTCGTGATTCCCTTAACTATGTAATGTGGAGCGAAGTTGATGCTTGGTGACTTTTAGCTTGTAACTATCTTCCTTTCCTTAAGATACTATAAATCCTTAACAAACTGGTGTGGCTGCTTAAGATTTGCCTCCTTTCTCTTTCTAACAAACAACTTCTCTATTCAGAGCCACGTGTCAACCCTCATGTTCTTTTGTCACCCACAAATAGCTTACAGTCTTTGTGGTTATTTTAATGCTATTAGTGGATTTATGAAGGTGTCCTTTATTTGGTGGCAAGGTTAGGAATTATCCTGGATGATGCCAATTTCAAGATATGTTAAATTTTCCCTTTAAACTGTCAGTCCCTCTTACATCATTTGACATCAGCTGCAGTGGGTGTTGTACAATGCACATAGGTACAGAAGTTTGTCTCATTCTCTCTTTCTTCCTCTTTGTTTCTTCTTTTTTATCATCATATGTTCCTCCTCTTTTTCCTTTTCTTCTTCATCCTCCTCCTTCTTCCACATACACATTCATTTAAATATCACGTCTCCAGAGTCATTTAAGAAATAGGTATACTATTGGCAGGTGTTACAGCTTGTATCTAGGTTCCTCCAAAGCCTCAGATAGCTATGGGTAGAGCTTTGGGAAGTGGCTGGTTCTGGGGCGTGTGCTGCTGGGATCAGAGATGCAACACTGGGATTGATTCATGGTGTGATGCTAGGATAAAGGGTGTGAGTGAGCCCTGCACTAGGGAGCACAGCCTGGAGAAGATACAAGGGACTGCATTTGTTATCACTTGTCCCTTACTGATTTTGCTGCCTTCTGCCCACCATGATCTGTTGCTCCTGTGATGCCTGTCTGTCATGCCACCCTGTCTTGGAGTCAGCAAGATGCTACTGAAACCTCTACAAACTGTGAGCTAGACAAGCCTTTTCTCTAAGTTTGAGCATCAGGTTTTTTTTGTCTCAACAATGAGAAAAAATAAGTAATGAAGATAGTGATCAATGTTTGTACTAAGAAACACGGGGAACAAGTGAGACAGTGCCATAGAATGGCTGTTTGCTCTCTGGACCTTTCAGGGTCTAGGTAAGAAAGAGAAGATATCTTCAAAGATGATTTAAAGAAAGTTTGATAAGGTGACTTCAACAAATGTATGCATGGGGTTGGGGGAAATTGGTGCCAGCAGCCCCAACCTAAAGAGGCCACCAGAGGGAGGGGTGACCATCAGCAAACGCATTATTTCAAGAAGTCTCCCTGAGGGGGCTTGTAGGCTTCAGGAGCAGCAATGGCCAAACCAGTGTGAGGAACTAGGTTTCAGCTATCAAGTTTTTCAGAATGATTAAAATTCAGCACGCAAGAGAGGTCCTACCACAGAGAGAGTGGCGGGGACAGAAGGAGAGACGGACACAGAGACAGAGACACACACAGCGAGAGAAGAGAACAGAGCCAGAAAGAGACAGAGAGACAAAGTGAAAGAAAGAGACAGAATGAGAGAGACAGAGAAAGACAGAGTGAGACAGATAGTGACAGAGAACAACTGCAGAAGCAGGTGTTGTCTCACTGCTTTGTGTGTGTATGTGTGTGTGTGTGTGTGTGTGTGTGTGTGTATTCAAGGATAATACTCTATAAATTAATTGGTTACTTGCTGTATCCCTCTATTACGGATCCAGAAAATCATGCTAGACTAGGGCATTCACTTGAAATTAATGCCAAAGCTGACTTGGTGTTAACCCCTGACTTCATGCATCGTACTCAGGAGTGCAGGTCTGTGAGCAGTAATAACAGGAGGAAGCTCCTAACAGCCACCTGAGCACACACTCTCTAGCCAACCAGCTAGGATTTCCAGTCAGGAATGAACCGGAGATTTCCAGGAGCGTTGCTACCCATCACAGTCTGGATGTAATGCGCAGACGCGCCTGTCTGGTTGGGCAGGGATTGCTGCATGAACGCTCATGGAGGGCCAGCTTAGCCCAGTGCGGGAGGCAGTCGGCCTGCAATGGAGAAAGGTACTGATGGGCTTAGGACGTGGGCTGGGAGAAGGAGAATAATTAATGGGAATGTGGAAACTAAGGCTGAGAAAGAGAGGAAGGAAGAATTATTAATTCTAGTCTAAGTAGCCTGGGCTGCCATCTACCAAAGTAGGGGCCAGAGAGAAAAAAGAGAATAAATAAAAAGATTAAATAAATGATGGGCTTAGGATTCTATGTTAAAATCAAGTGGTTATGTTAAGAAGTAATCTGATTATAAAATATTTATCTGAAAGGAGGTTATGTCTGACAGTGGCCCATGACCTCCCAAGACCTGGATATGCATCATCACAGCATCGGAATTGATCTGAAGGGAGCCCCAGCGCTGTTCCTGGCATCTCTGTGGTTGCATAGTGTGAGGCTGGACATACACATGCACACATCGTGGGAAAGAGGGGGAGCAGCCATATTGAGAATTGTGCCCTCCACCCTTACTCCCTCCATCCCACAGAAATGCTTGTCATGGTTCTTAGGAATGAGGCTATTTTTACATCAGGAGAAACGCAGGCCTGGAGAACAAGACTTTTCAAAATTTGTTTTCCAGGAGACCCAGGCTACATGGTAATCAACAGTCCTGTTTTGATTGCTTCCACTTCCTACGCATGCAGGTTCCAGGGTAGGGACGGTGCTTCCTGAGTCAGCCCAGATGGAGCAGGTGCGGTCCTCGATGAGTCATGATTAACTGCCGGCACCGTGGCCCTGACTTGGAGGATCGTAATGACATGAATGCCAGCTTGGAAGAGGGGCAGCTTTCTGGGACACCAGCGATCTGGAAAGCAGGGTTCCGGTGGGTTTGGCTTCTGTACTGAAAGCACAGCGCCGTCCCAAGTTCCGAGAATTTCTACGTTAACAGATGGTTATTTGACTAAATCTATGACCTTTCTTACTTCCTGTTTTATTTATAAAAAGTAATGCATTCAAATGATAGGCTATTCACAGTTGTGCTCCCACTGGAAAGCCCACTTTATCGAAAGCATAAGCAGTTTTGTTCATGAAAGCTCTTTAATTAAAAAAAAAAGTAACTTGTTTAATATAATATCATTAAAACCCTTTCAATTCCTTCAAAATAAACATAGTCAATTTAATTACTAAAGTGACAAAAAAATACATAGAATATGTTGCACTTGAAAACTTCTGTCTTAAAATATCTTTAGAGGGGACAGCATTTTTGGGGAACTAAGGTCAAGAAATGAGGATCGGACCCATGTCAGGCCATCTCAGAATTACCAAGGAATGTTTAGACATGACATTGAGACAGCTAAGCCGGAGGTGCTGCAACGCCAGGCCTAGAAATAGAAATGGATTTAGAGACTTTTCCCAAATGTCCACTAATGAGAGCAGACTCACATAACAGGAAAGGAGGGTGTGTGTCCTGATTTAGGACACCCTTATAAATCACTGCTATATTCATCAGTTGACACAGCTTCAGTACTATGACACTGATGGAAGTGCTGAACAGAGGAGGGAAATCCTCTCCTCAGCTGCCACAGGGTAGTGGCAGCCTCAGGCCAGACTTATAGCTCAGCCAAGAGCTGTGCTGGGGGACACTGAGTCACGTTTGTGGAAAGTATAACTGTGGAGGTACGTTCAGGGGGGCACCCAGATCCTCACTGCTCTCAGCTCCCTCCCCCTCAGCTCAACATAGCCCTACTCCATCCTCTTTCTGGTTTTGCCATGGTGTCTGGCACAGCACATGGCAGGGTGAGGCTGCCAGCTGCTCCCCATGGGTCCCACCGGATGAGTAAGAGGCTGCTTTGCTGTGTCAGGACTGACAAGCTCTCCTTCCCGGAAATAGCCCAGCTGACAGCATCTTCCAGGACTCCTGCAAAGGAAGGCACCTGAGACCCAGGCAGAGGGCCACAGCCTCCCAGAGCTAAGATGACAGATGGTTTGCCTTGACCACAGGTTCCTGTTAGAGACTTAGTCATATAAATAAGCTAAGGATGCAGAAAAGGATGTAATTTCTCCCATTAATCTTCAATTCACACTATATGCCAAGGGCTTTTACTTATTTATTTCAGAGAAAATTCTTGGAAAAATGGAGCTTAGCAAAACCCTTGGAAAATTATGGAAGATATTAATATTTTAGTTAAAGAGGGTCCTTCCCATTCCTCACTGCAGTCCAGGAATTTTGCATTTGTAATCCTATGGAAAAGCATTAACTCTTGTCAAGTTAATCCTAATCTAAACTCCCAGTGCAACCTATGGCTTAAATAAAGACATAAAATATATCCAAAATAGTGGGAAATCAAGGGGTGCTGAGTCTGATAGGATATTGGTTGACTGAAGCAAAGGCCTCAACCCAGAACTGAACTCAGACTACTAATTTGTGAAGAATGAATGGTTTGAGGATGAGTGATGGTGAGAATGGTAGGCCGTGAGTGAGCCTGTGAGCTGGGCTAGGGAGGAGGCCTGGAATCGCCTCCGCAGCATGCAGAGAGACGGATGTGCAGAAAGAATAATCTGCGTAGGGCCTAATGTTTGGGGCTGGTGCTTCAGTTTGGATGTTTTATTTGGGAACGACAGCGGCCAAGGGAACCGCTGCCCAGTGTCTTTGCTTCACAGACTACAACATCAACACCTTGGCTGGAGCGATTGACGTGGCTTAAAGCCAATTGGAGGGAAAAGAAAACCTAGTACACTGCTCTGTAAATATCAATACATGGAAACAGGGTCCGGCTCAGCCAAAAGGAAGACAATGGCTGCTCCTTCACCAGAGTCACCCAGATGGTCTCCACGTTTAGCATTGCTAAGTTATGTTTGTAAACTAGAAACACTGAAGCTGCTGGTAAAAAACATAGGGGAATTACTCAAGGCATATGCACAAGCAAAGACTTCCTGATCAGGCCTGCAAACGCACAGGAAATAATGGCAAGGCCAACAGATGAAACTCCATGAAATTAAGATCCTCTGCGCAGTGAAGAAGTCATGAGAGAAGAGACAAATACCTAAATGGGAGAAAGCTTTGCTCATGACTCTTTTGGTAGAGAATCATATCTAGAACAAAGAACTTAAAAAGTCAGCCTCCATAAAATAATGAGCCCAAATGAACAGAATACTATAAAAAAAAAAAAAATTCAAGTAGCCAAAACATTCCACATCTCTAGCCACAAAAGAAATACAAATTAGAGTTACATGAAGATTTCATCTCTCTCCAGTTAGAATCATTATCATGAACAGAGAAAACCATGACTATCGACAAGGATGTTGGGATTAAAAAAAGGAACCTACCTTCATTGTTTGTAGGGGTGTACACTACTGCAACCACAATGGAAACCAGTATGGAGATTCCCCAAGAGACTGAGTATGGAAATACCACTTAACACATTCACACTACTCCTGGAGGGAATCTGAAAGGAATTAGGACTGCCTACTACAGCGATATGGGGACAGCCATGCTTACAGCTGCACAGGGCACAGCGTCTAAGCTGTGGAAACTGACCAAAAGCCCTTCCACGGATGGATGGATGGATGGATGGATGGATGGATGGATGGATGGATGGATGAAACAGTGTGGAATAGATGCATGCCACTGCATCCACAATGGCATAGAGTACTATTCCTCACAATGGTGCAGAGTGCTGCTCTGCTATAAAGTATAAATTTGACTCATCTGTATGAAACAGGTTTAAGTGCAAACCATTGTGCTAAGTGAAATTAGCCAAACTCAGAAAGTTAAATAGCATGTGTTCCATCTGCAAAACCTAGAACACATAAATTAATTTAAAATAAAAGAAATGAAAGAGAGATAACTGGAAGTCAGGAAGTAGACTCCTGTGAAAAGCTACAGCAATCACCAGGAAGGAGAACAGAAAGCTTGGTAATGAGATGGAGATCAATTAAGATTATTAAATAAGGGTGCCAATTTTCCAAAATTAACCCCATTGTCACATAGTATTAACATATGCTGGCAGCATAAAATAAAAATCATGTTGAAAATAATGTTTCATTGCTGGAGATATAGCTCAGTGGCCCAGCACCTGACTGGCAAGCAAAAGGTCCTGAGTTCCATTCCTGGTACCACTACTACAATTACTACTATTAATAATGCATCTTTTATAGTAATATGTTACTTACAAGAAGCTGTTAGCCAAATGCTCCAGCAGGGCTTACCTAAAATAATCAGAATCAGTTGTTTGGATATCCTGGCTGCCTAACAGTTGGGGCAAGCAATAGGTGAAACAAAGTGTATGAAAATAAAAACTAGGCAGCAAGAAGTTCACAGGATGCTTTAAAAATATCAGGTATTTCTTCAGATCTAGGTCTCACCTGTACCCCAGGCTGCAAGCATTCACAGGAAAGACTGAACTAAAGCCTGAAGTGTTCACTTCAGAATAGCCTCAGGCGCTGTGTCAGTCAAATGGGAAGCAAAGGCCAATCACCACTGCCTGGAGAGGGGGCCGAGGCAGGCCCCAGCGTGTGCACGCAGGGCGCTCGCCACAGAGCCTGAGGACTTCTTGATTTGCAGGAGATTTTCTGCCCAATCATTAATTGACACATAAACTATTAGAACAGAGACTTCAGTAACCAAACATGGCAATGAAAACAGATCTTACAGACTTCGTTATGAAAAGTCACTAAACAAAAAATAACAGCAGCAAGAACAAAGAAAGGGAAAAAATCAACCACTGGAGTTTTCACACACTACCATCTAAGAAGGCAGGTTTAAAAAAAATAATCTCATTGGGTGGGAAACAAGAAAGTACAGTGGAGAAAACTAGGCAGCGGGTGTGTAGATCAACCTCTGTGATGCTAAAGGTACAAGCAGGACTGAGAGCTCCACCGGAAGGTTGTGGGCTACTCCAAACAAACAGAACCTTCCAGTCCCCAGAGATTCTCTGACCACTCATCCCCTTCGTCCAGAGTAACGCTCTCTGGAAGTGCCACCAGGACCCCTTAGTATTTTAAATGTTCTTTCGCCAGGTCTTGGTTTGTAAAGCAGTTCCCTTCCATACAGTCATCAGCAGTCCTGACAGTGGAAGAAGCTACACCATGTCATCTTCTGAGAAGCTTCTAGAATCCCTGGGACACTTGGTAACATTTCAAGGCCAGGGTCCAGTCAGACCAGTGCAAAGCTTTTCTGATAGCTGTGACACCACAGCTATGGCATGGTGTGTGTGTGGGGGGGGGCGGGTTGGCCTGGCCTGCAGCATGGACCAACCCACCCTGGCAAGCAGGCTCCAAAGGTGCTTCCACAGGGAAAGCAAGTATGTCCAAGGAGGAGGAGTGCCCATGCGAGGGCTTTGCTTAGGATGGAGTTCTGAAAAGGAGAGGATGCTTTCTGCTTTCAACTCAGACACTAAACGGAGAACACATCGCAGGCCCATGTATATTTAAACCATGGAAAAAGCTGTGGAGGCCCGAAGGCAGATTCATGGCTGCAGGAATTCATGGCCAAGGATCACTAAACTCTTCCCCAATCTGGATCAAAATGGCATCAGTGAGCACTGCTATGATCAGTGCTATTAAGGAAAATGCTGCATGGATGGGAATATATTTCACCAGGTAAGGAGGTAAAGGTGTGTTGCTCAATATCAGACAGAAAGTCATGAAATTTTAGAAGATGAGAGATAAAAGCAGCTCCACATGCCCTGCATAGGGAAGTCAGCCTCGTACGGCCACCAGAAATGAAAACGTGGCGTGTGTCTCAAGTGTTCCCACCAGGAGCAGTGACGACTAATGAGACATGAACATTAGCTGAGCAGAAGTATTACAGCCCTACAACAAAAAGATGTATCTCCAGGTTAAAAGATTAAAATTTAACAGAGATAAATTTGGAAAACCATGTTGTAAGTTTGTCCACTTCCTTCCATATTTTCTAGTTGGTCACATCCAATGCGTGATTCATTAACTAGTCTCATTAGAAGTTGACTGAAGCCCTCAAAAATGAAAATTCTAATGTCACCTGGAGAAAAAAGTATAGCTCATGGTCCACAAAACCCTGACATAAGCGAGAATTCCCCCTCCATCTCCTGCAGCCCTGCGTTTCTACCATGCTCAGACACTGCTCAACTTCATTCTTTTGTCACCTGCAGACAAGCAGCGGCTCCCACATGTCCACAGCATTCTCCACCTGCAGATCCTCAGTGTGAGGATGCTCCACTGCAGCAGGAAATGAAACAACAAAAGACCACTTGGGCGCTCTGAGCACCCAGTTAAAGAATAATGTTCCCTGAATGGTCTGTGGGTTCCATTAGGGGTGACATGGACACTCAGAAAAGCTTAAGTGGAGAAGTAACTAGGCACATATGAGATATGCTATAGAAAATTAGAAACCCACCACAAAGCTGTCATATCGTGTTGGCCGTGATACAGGGCACTCATGTTAGGCGGTGGCCAGAAGCTCGGGACGGAAACACAGACTTGGGGCAGAGTCTCAGAACCAGTGATGAAAATCAGCAACAGAAGCTACAGCTCCCAGGACAAAAGTGCATGGTTCCTAGACTCTTAAACCCATAAATACACCTTATCAAAAAGAAAAATATTTCATGACAAATGAAAAATCTATGAAATTCAAATTTGAGTGTTCTTAAAGTTTTGTTAGAACAAAACTTGTGCTCATTTTTTAAAAACTTACATTTTTTTATTGGTTTGGTACAAGGTCTTTGTTTGCAGCTGGGACTCGTGGTGATCCTCCTGTCTCAGCCTCCTCAGCACTGGGTTTATAGGAGTGGAACACCACACCCAGTTTTACTGGCTGGCATGGTGTGCTCAGGGTTCTGGAGGATGGCATGGCACAAGGTTCTGGGGATCAGAACTCAGGTTGCTGAGCTTTCCAAGCAGGCGCTTAGACCTCCGAGCTATCTCCCTGACCTGTGCTCTTTCACTGATGCAGTGTCTCCAGCTGCTTGCAGACCTCCAGGGTGGAGGAGAGCAGTAGTGCTCCACAGCTGAAGAGTTTTACTACCTGGGGCTTTTCAGAGAAAGGGTGCACCGCTCCCTCTTCTAGATGGTGGCCTCAGCTGTCTAGGACAATACTTTTGTCCCAGTGCATGCTAAAGAACACATGCTCAGGTCTTTCAGAGAGGTTTAAATCTAACCAGAAAGAGTTCCCGAGCTCTGTATTCCCAAGTCTAGAATACTGAGCCACATGATAACATAACCGTGAGTTTAATCTTCCTACTTCACCCCAGTTCTCCCACGCCTACTTCTCTGAGTCCTGAGTATTTTCTGTGCTGGGACCTTGCCTTCCCAGGAAATGTGTACATATGTATACAGATGCGTACATATGCACACACAATAAAACACACCTCCCAACCATACTCTACACACACATGCACATGGACGCATGCAAATACACACACACTTGTGCATACCACACTGTCTCAGTTACTCTTTTCTCGTTGGTGGGACAAAATACCCAAATACCCAAAATGAAGGAAGTAAAAGTTTATTTAGCTCACAGTTAGTGGAGGTTTCGACCCATACTCAAATGGCTCCCAGGCAGAGGAGCACACGGCAGAGAGTAACTGCTTGTGGCTGTGGCAAAGAGCCAGAGCAAAGGGGGAAGCAGCAGCTTTGACAGCTAGTTGGCCTCTCTCCCCCGCTTACATTGTGATACAGATTACACCCCCCCCCGGGGTGTAGTGCTCACACATGCAACGGTCAGTCATGAGCTCCAGAAGCCGCCCCACAACTGCATAGGCTTTAGGGGACAAGTAGACACAGACCACAACACATACAACTGTGATCTCTGGAGTGTAAGAAGGTAGGAGGAAAATCATATTAAATAAAAGTCTGGAAGTCTTATCCAAATATCACAAATCTCTTCTTTCTCAGGGGAGCCTCTAGGGTTATTGAAAAAGATTATTGCTCTTTGAAATCTTGAAAAAGCTGTTACTCTTTGATGAGATTGGAGTGTAAGATCTCAGGAGGATCTTGAACTCATCGGTCTGTGTTTGGACCTGTAGGTGGCAGTGCAAGTTCACAGTTGGAATGCTTCAGGGAAGGGGTGCAGTGTAGCACGTCTGGTGTGCACGTGTGATATTGTTGTATGCGATGTGCCAACTGCATGTTCCATGTGTTACACGACATGTGCAGTATTGTGGTGTTGCACATGTATCTGCATGTGCACACATGTATGAAGCCCACAGTTTCAGGGGCTTCTGGAAGCCCTTTTCCTGTTAAATAGGGTCATGTTCCTCGCCTACACCTAGAGCATTGTGGGAATTAAATAAAGCACTTGGTGTGTCAGAAGACTTAGTAATTGAAAGCTTGAGTGTGGATGCTGAGGCTGATGGTACTAATGATGACTATTTCCTGAGAACCCCGCTGCATGTTCCATGTGTTACGTGACATGTGCAGTATTATGGCGTTGCACATGTATCTGCATGTGCACACATGTATGAAGCCCACATGTTTTAGGTGGCTGCTTGCTGAGTGTGGCAGTGGCCCCCTAGGGGAGGGTGGGGGTGGCAGCCTCCAGGGAACCTGCCCAGCAGGCCAGGTGGGATGCCCCACAGCACAGAGTGCTGATCACCAGGGGCAGTGACCGGCTCACCATCCACTCCCATCTTCTAATCCAAATCATCTTCTCAGAGTGGGTTGAAGGTTCTTTGCTGCTTCCCCCTAAGCTCCCCACTTTCTATCATCCTCACCAGCCCTCACAAGAACAATGTGTCTTGCCCATTAAATCTATTTTTATGGCTACTCATTGTTTGCAGAAGGGAGATAGCTGATGTATGGTAGGGCTGTCCCCTCCTCCCCCACTCCCGCAGACTTGGAAATGCTGCCTGTGCACAAGCTGCCCCGAGGTGGCCTCTCCGCTGGAGGCCTGTCAAGGGCGATTATTGCTTTGCCGAGCTTCTTTTCAGAAAACAATGGAAAAATCTGGCCCTAATCCTTTTGCCTGGAGCATCTGATAAAATAGTCCTGGGAGGTAGTTGATAATGAAGTTCTTCAGATTAAAATGTTCCTGGGTTAGCAGACAGTAAATCTTCTCAAGACAGGAAAGGCGGGACCTTCCCAGATGGCCTGGTGGATTTACTGAGAAGATGTTGCATGCACAGTTCAGGGGCTTCTGGGAGCCCCTTTTCCTGTGAAATAGGGTCATGTTCCTCACCTACACCTAAAGCATTGTGGGAATTAAATAAAGTACTTGGTGTGTCAGAAGACTTATTAATTGAAAGCTTGAGTGTGGATGCTGAGGCTGATGGTACTAATGATGACTATTTCCTGAGAACCCCACTCCAGACCCCTCCCCCTACTGGGCTGTTTCCCTGAGGACCTCAGCCTACTCCCCAGGCTCCTCAGGCCTTGCAGAACATGGTCACAAGCCCCATGCTGGGGCCCTCTCAGATGTCCACACCTGAGCACCCCTGAGCTTTCAGAAGGTGACACAAGGTAAACTGTAACAGCTCAGACAGGACCAAGATGTCAACACTTGCCGGTTTTGGTGGGGACATGGAGAAACTTGCCCCGGGGTGGCCTCCTAGTCATCCCATTGCTGGCATGTGTTTGTTTGTTTTCGAAGCCCAGGAGACAGAGCTTCACTCCCTCACCCACAATCCCAGCAGGAGCACACTGTACCCGTGGTGCCCTTTTACCTTGGAACATGCCTGCTCGTGCCAGGGTTCCCTGTGCTCAGCGCTGGGGATACAGCATGTCCCCATTCACAAGCTGGACACAGGCAGAGTACAGAGACAGGTCACCTTGACTGTGCAGCACCCCTTAGCTGACCCCTGGTGAACTTGACCTTTGCCTAGAACTATTTGTGTCATGCAAAATACATATTCAAATACCCTCAAATTCCTCTCAACTCGGGTCCAGGCCACAAGTGAGAGGGTCCAGTTTGGACACAGCTACCCCAAACAATTCTCACCAAGCTCTAGATTCTATTTTTAACTGGAGGGAACTGGTTCTGTCAGAAAAGCAGCTCTCCTGGCCACACTCCCCAGGCTGCCGAGGAGCCAAGACTGACTCACGCCAGTGGTGAGGGTTTCTTTTTAAGACAAACACCTGTCTTCAGAAACTGTACTGACTCAAGTTTCTTCACCCCTGGATGGGGCCAGAACTTTGCCAGATCTGCAAGAACTCCAAGTTCAGGTGCCCAGTCCTGGATTTAAGCTTATTCAAGAGCTGCCGGTTTCTGCATTGCTGCATAAATTCCCATCCCCTTCAAGGGTTCAGTGACAGATAGCGGGAACAAAGTGATCCACTGGACGGCCCCAGACCTGCAGAGGTTCAGAGTAATGTCAGTGTAAAACGAGACATAATATTTCCAACCTCTCAGATATAGGGAAATGTGTGCTGGGGTGTAGGTAAATGAACAGCTGAGATGCATGCAGGCCTGTTTGTAAATGGCATGAACACTCTTTCAACAACTCAAAGTGATCTTCTTCGACTAATGAATGAAAAATGTTCTGCTTTCTTATCTCCCATTCAGTTATTTTTCTGCACATGTACCAGTACTAATGTAGTAATAGAAAACTATGGTATTCTCCCCAACTCCAACCACCCAAGCAGTGGGGCTCAGAGGAGGGCAGGTGTGGTCCATCCAGCAGCAGAGCCTCTGATGCCCACGATGCCACCAACATGAAGAGACTGAAGGCCCTGTGTCTTCTCACAGTCATAACCCAGCGTGGGTTTCCGACATCACAGACCCCATGGTGAATTTGCACACATCCAAAGGCTCTGAACCCTTGTTTTGAAAACATACATGTTCAATGTCAAAACAGGATGAAAAGAGAAAACCAATGTGCAGAGTGCGGTACTCACTGCTTCATAATTGGCATTAAAACAGAGGTGGGTGTCAGTGCTTCATTGATCAAGACTTTTCTAAGTCCAGAAGTGTCTTTCTCTAACAGTTCTAGACCAATGTCCCCTGAAGGGGGTGGAGGGAGAAGCAGGAGCAGGTGTCAGGCAGCACCTGTCAGGCTTGCAGCAGCCGGCTTGGTTTACTGGTCCTGGGCAGAGCGGAACCACTCGATGCTGCTAGCTTAGTAATTTGTAGATAATGAGCTCCTGGAGCCGGCCTGTGGGTTTCAGAGCATATGCTGTAACAGATGGGGTGGCTTTAGCCAGGGTGGGGGTGCACTTGGATCTGCCAATCACAGCTTCCAGCTCCTGAAAGGAAAGAGAGGAATGGATAGCTAGGGAAAGTATTTTTCAGTTCAGGTTGATCTAGACCCTACGTATATGCCGGGAGCTATCTCTGTCTCCTAGCATCACACAGAGCCCCTCAACAGGCTTCAAATCACTCCCTAGATGTTTCATGCAAGGAAAATTCTTTCACTAGATCTGATTCTCCAATGGGGTCCCTGGCCCAGTAGCAGCACCAATGAGCTACTGGGTGGGAAACCTTGAGGGGTGAGGGTGCAGGATGTGGGGGACTGCACAGCCTGTGTTGCAACGAGCTTCTCCAAGGATTCTGAGGCATTCAAGGCTTGAGAAGCACTAAGTGGGCTTGTTATCCAGTTAAGGACCTCCCCTGAGTAGGATCTGAAATATCCCCAGAAAGTCCATATGGTGAAGGCTTGGATATTGGACTGTGGCACTCGGGGGAGGTGGTGCAACCTTTAACAGGGAGGGCAAATCTGGTAGATACCAAGTGCCCAAACCGCAACCCCTAAACCATTATTTATCGCAAAGTACCAACATTTCAAGTAAACCTGAATATCTGATGCTCAGCGGCTGAGATAACTTGGCTCAAGTGCCCACAGAGGACTCTGCCTACTGAAGCACGCGTGCCATAGTACGTGTTGTACTATACGAACAGGAAGGCAGCGGCAACCTAGTCGACATCTTTATATTGTATTTTGGCGTCAGATGCGGCCATTGGCAGCAGGTGCAGGTATCCCTGCCCTGATTGGACAGCTCTCTATGATTGACAAGTCAAGCCCCTCCTCCGACCTTCTTATGTCCTGATCTCCTGTTGTCTCAGAGCTACAGGGCCCAGTCACCAAGGACCAAAACTTCTAAAATGCTAGCCAGGCTATATCTTTCCTCCACACAGGTTGACATCCAGGTATGTTATAAAACGCACAATCACAGGACCAAAGAAATGTGTAATCCTCTTTTCTATCCCCTTGCCTAGCTTCCATGCATTACTGAACACAGAAGGTAATCTCAATAGACACTTTTGGAAGGGCTAGGGAAGGAGAGGTTCCCTCTTTTGGGGGGGCAGTTTCTTCCTGCTCACAGGCTGAGGAAGCCCTGGGGCACACTCACTCAGGGCTTGGAGGAGCCCACTGCGTAGTGAAACACGAGGCTGGTTTCAGACTTGAGTCTTGAGTTGATTCCACTTGGAGCATCAAGATTAGCCTGCAGTGTTATGCTTTTGGCAATTAAAAAACAAAGCAGAGCAAAGCAAAGGAGAACAAAACCCAAGCCCAAACAGGTAGTGCAGAGCATATGCTCTGGGCTGTGTTGTTCCTACGGACTTTGGAGAGAGCGACAGTGATCCCTAGAGATCCTGGACAGACACAGCTGCATGGAGCTCCTGCCTCCCTCCATGTGGAGGTCACAACCAATCCTGCAACAGAGGCCAGAGAGAAAAAGGATGACACCAACGCATGGCATGCTGAATTGGCATTCATTAGGCCTAAGATTTCTCTACAGCACCTAAGCTGATTGAGCTTTTAGCTTCTTCATCTGTAAACTGGAGCTATTAACAGTGTGCCCAAATACATTCAGTGGGTGTTCAATGAGTTGTGCCAACACAGCGCACCTGGCACACAAGTTGCAGTGGTTGTGAAGATGCGGCTTGCTGGCTGTCAGTGAGAAGTACAATCAGCCCCCAAAGTTCAGATTCTAGGTGAACTTGTTGATGAGTCTGAAGGATTTCCTGGGGGCTTGAATTTATATCTTCTCACAGCCAGATCTGGTGGTAATTTTACAGTGTTTCCTTATCATACTTAGTAAGTTTTGCATGACATTTTTGGTTCAGATATTTCTCAAATACAAACATATTTCTTGAAAACATAAGAAACATTGGGAAAATACTGTATTAGGCAATCCAAAGATATTTCTCTCATTACTTTTTTTATTTCTTCATCCCTACCTCTGTCTCCTTCTGGCACAAATATTAACAGTAGACACAGCTGAAAAGGGGTGAAGATTCCCCATTCTCCCGGCCTCATCAGGGCCAACCCCAGTGTGAGCAGCTGGCTCTCTGCTGTGTGGAAGGGAGACCATGGACCAGCAGAGATCGCCTGACAGGACCACAAGTCTTCAGGGCAAGGAACTGCACCACTGGGGAGGGCAAAGAGCATGCGGGGTGCCCTCCTTGCATTATCTTTACTGTAGTCTTCTACCCTCCAAGGAGTTGGAAAAGAACCCAAAATTTAGAGGAGATGTCAGAAAATGTGTGTGTGTGTGTGTGTGTGTGTGTGTGTGTACAAAAGAGAGCCATGCACACACAAAGAGGTATATGTGGGAGACAGTGGGGAAATTCTCACTCTAAGCTGCACCTCCCTCATTGTTTAAAAAGAAGAGCCATCCTGAGTGGCTTGCACAGTGTGAAGGGAAACACCAGGCCGTATGACGGCGCAGTCTAGATGGCTACTGAGCTGCAGGGACAAGAGGCTGTCCAATTAGCTGGAGCTCCTGTGTGGCCACCACTCTCACACATGCACAGTGCACAGCTGGACCGCTGTGGGAACAACTGTGGGGGGCTCCAGGAGCCCAGCTGTCACAGCACAATGGTTGTCATTCCATTGAACAATGACCTTGACTCCAGGGAGCCAGGACCAGGAAGAATTACTGCACACTGCCCTACCCAGTGGGCAAGCAGCCATCCATGTGGACATGGAGTCACCCAGGTCCTGGACGGTCCCCCACCTCCCTGGAGCAGCTGAGCTACAGCAAAAGCACAGACTGTGGTTCTGGGGCAGAGCTCGTCCTGGCCAACATGTAACCCCAGGCCTCCTCCTAAAGCTGGGCATCACAGTCCAGGTGCTGGGGGGACCTGCTCCCCAGGGCTGCACCCACCCTGGCCTAGAAGTACCTCTGGGCCTCTGCAGCAGTTTTAGACTGCTCTGAGGCCTGCTGCCTGAGAGAGGACCTGGAGACCTGCTCTCAAGTTCTTCCTCTCTCTGGCATAAATCAGGGCTGGGGGTGCTTTCTGGGGCTCCAGGTACCCCTTTCGTCATTCTTACAGAAACCCTGAAGGAAGCAAGATGTCTAGACAGATAGGAAACTGTCTTGTTTTTCTGTCTTTTCTTATTTATTTTGTTCCCAGTTGGCACTCAACAGAAATAAATTGCTGTTCATCTGAAGACAAAATTTCTAACCCCAAAAAACTTTCATTGCAAAGCCATTCTGAGAAATATTTTGAGGGGAAAAAAACAAATAAACCATGAAAGCCTTAACCATTTTGTTTTAATGCTCTGACTAAGGCAGGTCCACACTTCATTTACTTTGCATTGAACTTTTCATAACTGACACATAGAAGTGAAATTGTGCATATTAATGGGGTGATGCCATGTTTGGGGCATGTACACATTTCCTAATGTTTAAGTCAGACCTATCTGCCTTCCCAAGCACCATTTCTTTATGGTAAAAACCTTTAAATTCCTTTCTTCTTACTTTCTGAGATCTGCATTGTGGATCATCGCTGGCAGTCGCCCTTTGTGCAATAGTTCACTGGAATATTCTGTTGCTATCTGACCTCACTTCACACCCATGCCCTGCCCAGAATTTCTCTGCTTCTGGCAACTACAGTTCTACTCTCAACTCCTATGGGATCAACTTTGTTATATTCCGCATGTGCGTGAGACCATGCAGTACTTGTCCTCCGGGGCCTAGCTTATTTCACCTAAAACAATGATCTCTAGTTCTGTCCATTGTTGCAAATGGCAGGATTTCATTCTTTGCCAAGGCTGAGTGGTATTCCCCTCTGTGTACCTACCATACTTTATCTAGCCACTCAAAAGTGCTGGGCATTTCCCTTGTTCCAGTTTTTGGCTATTGTGAGTAGGGATGAGCACCTTCCCTTGTGTCAGCCCATCAACGTGTACAGTGGCTGCATTGGCAGGAAACCAATGGGGGCTTTGCACTAGGACATAAAATGGGAGGGGAAGTGTTTTGAAGGCTGTGGGAAGCACACTGACACGATGATCAATTCCTAGAAGTCTGCTGTTGAGATCCCTTTAGCTTTAATGTCCAACTCCATTTTTTCCAGATACGTGAGTCTAAATTTTTGTGCGGCTCCTAAGAACTTTTCATTATAAGTTCATCCATTCAAAAAAAAAAAAAATGAAATACTTTTCCTCATTGGAATCCCAGCCCGCACTTACTGCTCAGACTTTGATGGGCGCACGAGACATGGATGCACACATGAGTGCACATCACAACCACCTAACAGTGTGTGAAAGTGGCAGTGCTTAGGGAATACCATATGTACACATATTTGAGAACAGAAACCTAAAGAGATATTTGTAAATCCACATCTGAAATAAGCAAAAGACAAAAGTTACCCAAATGTTCATGGATAGGTAAAATGTCAAAAAAAAAAAAAAATGTGGTCCTTTCATAGAATGGAATGGTATTTGCCTTGAGAAAAAAAAAGACCCAAATTCATGATTTAACATCAGTGATGAATAAACTCTAAGGATTTTATATAAAATGACACAAATCAAGTGAAAATGCAGAAACTGTATCACTCCAATATATGCGAATCTAATGTGTTCAGATTTATGGACACAGGAAGTTGAACGGAAGTTGGTAGGGTCTGGGGCAAGAGGCCAACAAGGACGTGGTGTCTCGTGGGTGCAAAGTTTGGGTGGCATAGTCTTAGTTTTGCAAACTGTAAAGAGATTGCCGATGGATGTCCTACAGTTGCACACAGTGTGAATGTACTTAGTGCTTCAAAACTGTGCACTTCAACATAGTTAATATGCTAGATTTTATGTCTTATTATTGTATGACAATTTTTTAAAAGTTGCAGTGTGAAAGCTCTGCCCCAGACCAATTTGATCAATATTCCTGGAGGCAGGTCCCAAATTACCTCCACTCACCAAATGTAGTGTCTGAGAGTCATGATGGACCGGGCGGGGAAGGTGATAGTGACTAAGACAAAGTCCCTGTCCTAGTCAGGACAGACAAATGTATGAATATGCTAAGTTCAGACAGTGCGTCAGCATGTGGTCTCTTCAGTGGAAGAACCTCACCAAGTGCCAGGGAATGAGGACCGGGGCTGTGGGTGAGACCATGGAGTGTTCATGATGGGATTTCAGGATTTTTGAAAGGACCTTCCTGACCAAATACCATACTGAAGAGAGAAATGCATATGTAAGGACTACAGTCTAGTTAGTAAATTTGTCTCTTCTAGGTGTAAGGAGTTAGCAGTTTTAAAGCTATCAGGTTCCTAGGATTAAGTGGATCATTATAGACAATGAGACCTAGATTTTTCAACCACAGAGAAAGTTACAAACAAGCAGAGGGGAGAAAGGTCTGGAAGGAGCCTCAGCCTTTCCAGTTACAGTCAGAGGTTTCAGGAAGACTTGGTGTTTATTTTAAACATATAAAAATAAATATATGTGTGTGTATACACGGGTGAGCATAGTAAATGCTCTTCTTTTACCCCTGCTTGCTGAGAGAGCTCAGAACTTGTGTCAGCCCAGGAGCAGCACATAGTCCCAGAGTTAACTTCACAATCTCCTCTATCATGGTGACTTCTAACAGGCCAAGTGACATGTAGAGATTTTTCTGGCTGAAAAATGAATCAAACTGGAGGCATCTATTCATTGGATACAACCAAGGGTTAGAAGGGGCTAGTTCTGGACTCTTGGAGCTTCTGTTGCGGTCCCCAGTTGGGTCCTGATTAATGTTTGAGTTTTCCTTTTCAGATGCTCCGCATTTGCGCAGAAGCAGTCTTGCACACAGCGCAAAGCGGGCCTTTAAGGAACACTCTCACTCAGCAATAGCAAAAATAAAACTTCAAGAGGACTTCTGCCCTCTTACTTCAGTGCAGCTGACTCAATTGTTTTCTAAGCTTGAATATCAGTTTTAGTGCCATAAATTTCGCGGAGAAATGACCTCGAGAGGACAATGGGGCTATGGAGCAGTTGGAGCTGTTTGGCAGGAAAAGGACTGTTTTGAAGCTGGAAAGAGGTCCAGTGGTGATTTTAGAGTTTTTCATGGCTCTTGTTCCCTCTTCCTCCAAGGGGATTGAACATATACATGAGTGTGTGTGTGTGTGTGTGTGTGTGTGTGTGTGTGTGTGTGTGTGTGTTCATGGGTGTAAAGAGGAGAAAAAGGTAGTGACGTCCACTCCTGGCAGGGGAAAAATACAGGAACTCAGGGATCCTGGCTGTCAACTTAGCTTCACTGCAAGCTGCATCTCCTGGTAAACAATTCACTTCCTCACATATTCTGGAAGGGGGTTGAACAATGCAAAATACTGGGGATTTTGTTCTTACATTTAGTTATAACTTTAGGAGATAGCAGTGAAATTTTGTGAAGTTGAAAGTTAAAAATTATTGTATAATGTGGAATCCATCCTTTTTGTGTGTTGTATATTATGGTACCATTCCTCTGAATGACAGACAGACAGACAGACAGACAGACACACACACACACACACACACACACACACAGTGGGGTGAAAATAACTCAAGTGCCCCCTCCATTTAATTTTCTCAGTGTACTTAAGATGATGCTTGGCTGGTCACTGGTGTGTTTCCACACGATGTCAACAGCAACCTGTTTCACAACATGGGAGCGTGTGTGCTGATCAAAAGTGTCAGTTTGTTGCTGTGTGATGATCTCCCAGAATTGACTCCACTATAGAGAGCACTTTTTGGTCCTTGGCTGGATCTGGGAAGTTTCTATTTGTAATCCCATGGATAAGTTATTGAGGGCGGCCAGATAGCTTAGTGGACTAAAGCGCCCGCTTAGGCAGGCCCAGGGCCCAGGGCTCGATCCCTGGTATGCTATGCTAGCCCCACCCCAGGTGCATGCTGAGAAGGCAATTAAGACTGGGCATGGTGGCACGTGCCTATAATCCCAGCACTTGGGAGGCTGAAAACAGGAGACTCACTGAGTCCAATCTACCTAGTGAGATTCTGTAGACCCTACACTAAATTTAAAAAGAAAAGAAAGTTATTGAAATCTCATCAAGTTAATTTTAATCACCATTTCCAGTGCAACCCATGACAAGAGTAAGAACACTAAGAGATGCTAGTAGTTTTGGGGATCCCAGGGGTCCTAAGTCCAGCCATGATGATGGCTATCTGGAACAAAGGGCTCAACCCAGGGCTGAACCCCAGTTTTATTGGTTCATGAAGGAAGGAGTGGCTTGAGGATGAGTGATTGTGAGAAGAGCAGGAAGTAGGTGAATACTGTGAGCTGGGCTAGGTAGGAGGCCTGCATTCACCTTGCAATATGCAGAGAGAAGGATACACAGAAAGAGCAATCTGCATTATGCAACTGAGATAGTATCTAATGTTTTGGGGTTGGTGCTTTAGTTCTGATGTGTACTCCTTTAAGCCACAGGAAGTTATAGTCTCTATCTTGAGGCTCAATCCCAGCCAACAGCGTAGAGCATTGGCTCTTTGTCCCATCTCAACCTGGTTTACACTAGACAGCAGCAGGTGGGGATTTCTGGGGAAACACACCTGCCATCTTTAAAGACTGCCAATAGCACCTCAGCTAGATGGATATTCATTCATGAAGGAAGGAGTGGCTTGAGGATGAATGCCTGTGAGAATGGCTTCAAGCCAACTGAAGTGATAAGGAAAAGTCCTAGCCAGCTCTGTGCCTGTCAATACATGGAAAGAGGGCAGGCACAGCCAAAATGTTCTTCTTTCAAGGTGAGTTGCCCATGTGGTACTCCACACTCCACCACCAACAGTACCTTGGAATCTTCTGATTTCGTGGAATTCAGGTCTGAATCTCAGGATCAGCCTTGATCTCTTTCCTGTTCTGAGACAAGAGACAACCCAGTCATGATAGCATGTCATGGTATGAAAATCCCTGCTGGTAATTCAATTCAAAATGAGCTGCCTCTCCACACAGCACAGACTGTGGAAAGTTTTGCTTCCTAGTGACTATCCTCCCACCTTATCCCAGGACAAGAGCCTGGCAGCCTTGATGGGGAGGGCATAGGGTGGCTCATGTGGTGAGAGGAGCCCAGGAACTGGGCAGCTGTACAGTGCAGGGCTGGGCTCCCATGGCCTGGATCAAGGCAAAACATTAGGCCAAAAAGGCATGCCCCAAATCAATGCAAACTCAAGTTGGTTCATGAACAAAAACTGAACTACATGGAAGTACTTCAAAGAATCAACAATTGGAATCTCATCTTACTGAAAAATTTTTGCACCAATGAGATCACCAACAGAGAAAAAAAAGAAAACCCACAAATTGGGGGAAAAAATTGTAGTTAATGGTCCCTCAAACAAAAGACTTCTATCTAGAACATACAAAGAATTTAAAAAAAAAATCAGACCACCAAAATTCAAAGACTCAATCTAAAAAATGGGTATCTAAGATGAATATGCACTTCTTAGATGAAGAAATGCAAGTGACAAAAAAGCACATGAGAAAATGTTCAACGTCACTGGTCATTTGAGAAATGCTAATTAAAACAACACTGAGATTCCATCTCACCCCAGAAAGAATAGCTATCATCAAGAAATCAACCAGCAACAAATGCTAGAGAGGTTGTGGGGTAAAAGGAACCCTTCTCTACTGTTGGTGAAAGTATAGATTGGTATAACCATTGTGGAAATTAGTGTGGAGATCCCTCGCAAGACTAGGATTGGATCTCATTTGACTCAGCTATACCTCTTCTGAATATTTTTCTAGAAAAATTGAAAACATCTTAACACAACGATATAGGTGCACTCGTGTTTATACCAGTGCTATTTGTTACAGCTAAATGTTGAAAAGCACCCAAATGCCCACCAATTGAGGAATGGATTAAAAAGATGTAGTATTTTTATACAATGGAGTATTACTCAGCTATAAAGAAAGATAATCTTGAGGATTTTATAGGTAAATGGATGCAACTAGAGACCATACTCATAAGTGAAATAAGTAAGACCTGCATGTATAAACATATTGTCTGCCTAGTGTAAGAAACTTAAAAGAAAATCTATTGTACATCTTAAAGCAGATACAAAATGATATTGTGAAAGAGAAAGAAAGTGCTCAAAAAGAAAGAATAACTGGGATGGGGGAAAAGACAAAAGAAAGAAAGAAGGGGGAAATATAGATCTATATCTATACGCACATGCACACACACGATAGCTAAGACAATTGTACTCCTAATTTCTATTGATTCATTGGAAGGAACAGTTAATGCTTAATTGTTTGATCAATTCTTGATCTCTACATCTGGTAATCTGAACAACTGCTTTGAAGATAGCAATATACAATATAACAACGTTGCTAATTTCCCATCATCTTGTTTGGAAATTCTGTATCGTTTATATTGCTTTTTTCATTTTTTATTCTCTTTAAAATAAAAAAAGAGAAATGCTTTCTTCATGATTTGGTTTACTGGTATCAAAATGAGAATTTTCACTAGCAAGGGCCTCCAGGGAATACTCAGACACCAAACAATGCACGGACAGCAAAACCCACTTGGACACTTTTAAAGAAAAACAGACCAAGCCATCCACGTATGTAATTACGCATAAGTCACAGATGATTGAAAAGAATTAGAAGCTAGAAAATCGTGACAAAACAAGCTTGAAGTTAGTAAATGGTACCTTCAAAAGAGACACTGAGGCCAAATATATGAGGAGGAGCTCACCCAGGCTGCCTCAAAACATTTTTCCTTGGCCATAGACAGCTCCAGCGATGCAGATCCTTTGTAAGAGGGGCCCATTGCCCAGTCACAGGAAATCCCAGGCCAAGGCACACAGACAGGAGCAGGAGGACCTGTCAGGAGCACCGCCCCCTAGAGCACCTCCACGC
The DNA here is from genome assembly GCF_000260255.1 of Octodon degus. Taxonomy (NCBI): domain Eukaryota; kingdom Metazoa; phylum Chordata; class Mammalia; order Rodentia; family Octodontidae; genus Octodon; species Octodon degus. The sequence goes on along the minus strand of NW_004524768.1, from coordinate 2,194,065 downwards.
ATGCACGAGCAGCTGCTTCCGGTCTCCAGTCTGCAGTCTCTAGTGTCCACTGAAGTCCTCTAGGCAGAGGAGGGACTGGTGCGCTCAGGCCTAACAAGGGAGTCCATACAAATGTTGGAGGAACATCTAGATCTGGAGATCACCGTCCAACGTATCTCTTTCAAAATACTAGTGATGTCCCTCAGCGATGCTCTGGGCGTCTAGCATTTGAATTTCAGCTTTAAGCCTCCTTTGCATAGAATTACTATTTATCAACCCTTTAGCCATTCTGAAGATAGACTATGAAGTGTATTTTCCCGAATATCAGGACATAGTATAAATATAATATAAAAGACATAGTCTCTTTTATCAATTATTTACTCAAAATAATTACACCAAGAATTTATTGCTGGATGCAACTAGAGACAATACTCATAAGTGGAATAAATCATACATGCATGTATAAACCTTGAATTATCTCCCTAGTGTAAAAACCGGCAAGAGTAAATAAAATCTAAAAGCTACAATAGATACTGTGAAACAGAAATCATCTGTTCAAAGGGAAGAAACAACTGGGATGAGGGAAAGGAGAAAAGAAGGAAGAGAAAAAGAAATATATGTGCATATACATAGGATAGGTTGGATAATTGTACTGCTGATTTCTACTGGTCTAGTGAAAGGAACAGTTAATGTCTAACTTCTTCCTCTCTTCTTTTTAATTATTTGATCAATTTTGCATGTTTATATCTGGTAATCTGAACAACTACTTTGAAGACAATAATATGCAATAAAAAAACTGTTGTTGAATTCCTAAAAATAGAAAACAGAATTCATTGCCGCTTCCCCACTCAACCTTCGAGCATAGCAAATGCATACTTCGGATGGATGTCTGACATTTCATAGTAAAAAGAAAAGAAATCATGCTGCTTTAGGGATATTCATATTTACTCTAGGCAAAATCTTTCACTAATTGAAACTACATGATAGTTTAAGTAAAGGTTTTCAAAAGGCTTCTCATAAGTCAGTTGAGAAGAGCATCTCATGACATGAAAAGTGGGCGTAGTGCAAAGGTTGACATCAGTAAATAAAGCTTTACTGGTGCAGAGTCGTAGTTATTCACAGGCAGCTCACCCCCAGATCCCGTTCACGCAGACTGCTAAACTGAGCAAGCGTGGCTAAGGCAGAGGCCCGTGCGCTCTCCTGGCTTTGCACCACTGTGCCCTGCAGTGGCAACGATGTCTTCGTAAGGGACTGCTCTTCCCAGAGCCCCTGGCACTGCCAGAAGTGGACATTGTGGTCACTGCTCACCATCACCTCTGAAAGTCAGTGTTCAAGGCACAGTGGCACGTATTCTGCGGTTAGACACCAAAGCATCTCTTCCTCATGCAGCGACACTGTAGCTGGCCACGGGATCTAACATACACCAATACAACATACACTAATACAACACACACTGACATGATATACATCAATGTAACATACACCAATGTATCCATACACTGATACTACATACACTGATATAATATGCACCAAGACAGCATACACTAAAATAATATTCACCAATAGCATACAATATAACACACACCAGTGTAACATACACCAGTGTAACATATATCAAATACAATATATACCAATATAACATACACCAACAACAACATACACCAATACAGCTTACACCAATGTAACATCAACATACCCTAGTGTAAGGTATGCCAATACAACACACACCAATGTAACATACACCAATAGAACATGCACTAATAATGTACATTAATATTACTAGGCTGAGCCCTCAACACCACCTTCTTAACCACAGCCAGAAAAGTGAAGAAATGTGGAGTGTGATACTTCATCACACCAGAATTGCCTCATGAAATAGACACACGCTCATGCACATGCCCTCAAACTAAGTTTCCATACACCTCATTTGTTAGTCAAGCAAAACCTCTTACTGATGGTTAATTAATTATGCTGCTTGATTGCAGCGCTGAAAGAAATGCATCCAGAGAAAATAAAATTGCTTCAGGGGGAGGAAGTTCAATGTCAATTAGGAAGCAAGACAAAGTTATAAAACAATTGTGAGGCATTAGAAAAGCTAAAATCATAAACAATTAGATGATGATAGAAATTATCTTTGTTACACTGGGGATGAGAAAGCTTCTTAAATGAGATTCAAAAACCACCAGTCCATAAGTGGAACACATCTATTACATCATATCAAGACCTTAAGTTGTTCAAAATATAGTATCATTAAAAATAATGCAAATTAAAATGATACCTAGTAGACTGGCAAAAACCTCTCATTAAGTTGGAAAGACTAAGGTATCATCACCTAGGTTTTTTATTTTATTTTTAAATTTTATGTTTTAAACAGGGCACACACAGTCACTTGATTAAAAACTCAAAAATAACAAAGTTACTTTGTCAAAATTCTACCTCTCGTCAGGTATTTGTTTAAGACAAATGGAAAAAGCAACATCAGTATTCATTGTCCCCTTTCACTATTGGTAGAGAAAAAATGTTGATCCAAACAAATACCTTTATAAAGTGAATGTTGTAATACTCAGTACATTTTCATTTCTGGAATTTTAATTGCCATTTATTTGTACAAGATTATGTCTAAGACTTCTTGCAGTGGCAGAAACTGTAAAAGACCTGGTCATCCATCCAAAGGACACTTGTCACCTGACTTAGGGTGTAAATAAAATGTATGGGATAACATCTATCTATGGTGATGAGACGTTTGTTAAACTCCTCTGTATTAAAATGCATACGACTTCAAGTCACATGGATAAGAGAACAAAGAGTAAGCTAGAGCAACATAGTATATTCACAGTGGGAAAAATAATAGCAATAAAAATATAGCTACATGTCTTATGTGCATTAAAATGTTTAGAAAAATGCAATAAACATGGTGATTACTGGAGGGGGGTTGGTGGTGCTTGTTTTGGATGAATTTTGCTTAGTTAGACAAAGCTAGGTAGAATTTAAACCAAATTGTTTTATAACTTTAAATTAAATATGTGTTATATATTAAAATAGAAACGCTTTTAATACTAGATGACTCTAGCTTTGACACATGCAAAAAAGTTTAGCATCTACAATGAGTTAACTATAGGTTGATCACTAAGAAAGATCAGAATGCACTATAAATACCAAGACAAACACTAGAAGTCACTTGCAAGGTATGATTACAATACATAGTCAATATTTCAATTTTAAAAATTGTACTATAGTTTGGTCATGTTGTCTAACCAAAGCCTCAAGCAGTCATGGGGTGGACTTCTAGAGTTTGTGATTAACTCATGATCCACTGGGATTACGGGCGTCAGCGCAGCTGGGATTATGGGTGTGAATACTACACCCAGCCTAGGGGAGACAGCCTGAATGCAACTTAAGGGAGACAGACTTGCTCCCTGTAGCCATTGCTGCTGCTACTCCTTCCTTCTGCTCTTGCTATTTTGCTGCCTTCACCGCCATGAACCGCTGCCCTCTGCCATGTGTCACTCTGCCTTGGAGCCAGCTGAGTTTGGGCAAAAACCTCCAGGAACTGTGAGATAAATAAAGCTTTCCTTTTTTCATCTTGAGTGTCGAGTATTTGTCCCAGCAACGAGAGAAGAATAACGGAGACAACAGTAAAAGATGTATTACCAACAGTTACAACCTTAATGCTCCCCTTCACACCAAACTTCTTGCCACTCCATCATTCTTGCCACTTTCTGAAGCAGCTAGTTCTGGAAGTCTTCTTCAGTCAGTCTTTAGTCGTGCTTCTCTGGCTTCCTCAATGTCCAGAATGCATTCAAAATGTCACTTTGATTTGAGTGAAGAGCCGGGAGGTGTGCAGTGCCAGATCTGCTGAACAAGGTGGACAGGCCACAGGGCTTTTACCGGCCTGCATGTATGGTGACGGCGAGCAGCAGCAGCACTCATGGCCCCTGACTGTGCTTTCAGGACCTAAGAACACACTCGGGACTGCTTTAGGAAAGGATGGGAACAATATAATAAATGTATAAATGAGAGGAAGTATTTTGAGGAGAACTAATATCAATCTTCCCTTCACTGTAATACATTAAAAAAATAACATGCTCCATATACTTCAGCCATATTTGCCTGTTAGTTTTTCATGATTAGAACAGCATAAAAGAATTAACAAAGGTCATCATATTATTGAATCTCACTAAAAATCAGGGACATACTTGAAGAAAAATGCAGCAAACATGCATAGTGAAATACCACTCAACCATGAAGAAAGAAATCTTGTTGCTTGCAACAACTTAAGTAGAACTGGAGGACTTCATGCTAAGTGAAATGAGCCCGAACAGAAAGATGAAGAGCGTGGAACCTCGTTCGCCTGGAAACCTAAAAACTTGACCTCATAGACATGGAGAGTACAGTGATGGCCACCAGAGGCTGGAGCATTAGGAAAGGAAGGCAGGAGCCAACTGCTGGGAACTGCGGGGACCAACAGAAGCCGAAGTTCTGATGAGCCGCTGCACACCGGCATGGCTGGAGGTGACAATAACTCACTACAAGAGAAGGTTTTAAATGTTTCGCCACACAAAAATAGTAATTGTTTGAGGAGAGAGATATCTTAACCAATCAAAACACTAAATAATAAATGTGTGTATGGAAATAGCATGTAGTAATATATAATATATGATATATGATATATAATATACCATATATAGAGAAAGAATGTAACTGAGACAACAGCAAAAGATATATTACCAATAGTTATGACCTTAATACTCCAGCATGTATACATAACATTATATATATATATATATATATATATATATATATATATATATTCAAAATCCAATTCCACTTCATACCCACCAACTGGAAACCATTGCAAAGTTGTCAGGGAGGACAGGAATTTGGGGGGCTCTGCTACTGAGTGTAAACATCGATCCACTCACTGCATTTCAGAAAACAAATTCCACTCCTTGATGCACTCTTGATAAATGTGCCTGTCCCAGTATATACAGTGCATACGGAATGCAGGTGATAATGTCAAAAGCTAAACACACCCAGATGCCTGCAGAAGTAGAGCAGATCAATAAATTGGAGTACATTCATTCTGTGCAAGAATTCTATGCAAGAGTGAAAATGAATGAAATAAATAAACCTCAAAAAGGAAATGAGTGAAATAAAATTATAAACAACAGAGATGAATTTAAAAGCACAATATTTAGATCAACACGAAGTATAAATACATATGGAAGTATATTTATATACAATTCAATATATATTCAAAACTGAATGTCTTTTGTAAAGTACTGATTTAGTATGAGAAGTATAAAGGAAACAGAAGAAAACAAAAAAGTAGAGTAATGATTTATTCTGGGGAAGAAATGACGCAACATACTGATGGGAGAGTGGAAATACAGCAGGGCAAGCAGAAGCCTAGGAATCCAGTTGTGATTTTATTTTCATAACTTGACAAGTACAAGCTGCAGATTGTCTTATTAACCTTTATATATTCAATAATTTTATAAAATTATTTATTCCATCCATTCCTTAATAATATTATTTTTTAAGATTTTTAAGATACTAACTTAGTAACCTTGAAAATCTCTTTTTATGGAAAATAGCTACTTTCATTCAGTCCCTGCACTGGGGACATGGATGAAGGGTGAAGAATTATTGTCCCTTTTGTACATGAGAGGACACCAAGGCTCCGGGTAGAAACGCAGTGGTCCAAGGCAGGTGCAGGGACTCATGTGACACAGGGTGCTGACCCCTGTGCAGGCGCCTGAAGGGCAACATCTCCTTACTTATGAAACTGGACAGAGCAGTGACTTGATGACAAAGGATGATGGAAGAATGTGGAGGAGCTCCCTGTGTTTGTTGGTGTAGGGAGGTTTCATCCCCAGGACTGCCACCCCGGTCAGCACCTACAGCTTCTTTTCAGCCATGCTGAACAGCCTCCAAGAGGAAATGCATGTTGTGACCACTTCACAATGTTTTCTTTGAGGACCACACACACACTCATTTCAGGCGGCCCTGCCCACATCCGTCACTGAGGGCCACAGGGAATGTGGTCTCCACAGTAAATTGTGATGGTGACATTGGACTCTGCCTTGAGTCCTTTGGCCCATGACAGATAGCAACAGACCCAGGGGACTTGGCCTGGCCTCCAAGAGCAGAGTAAGGGCCACATTCCTGTCTTTATTTTGTACACCGTGGACCATCACCCAGGAAATGACTGGCCTAAAGGTGTTCTCGGTGGGCACCTGGGAACTTGCTTGTATGTAAAAGCACAAAACACGCATGCACTCACATATTTTATTTACACACACATGGATCCATTGCATTTTTTAAATCAATGTGAATGAAGAATGTGTTGTTTATAATAGCACTATAAAATCCTTCTCTTCTCTTCTTTTCCTTCCCTTCCCTTTCATTCTTTTCTCTCTTCTCCTCCCTTCCGTTCCTTTCTCTCCCTTCCTTTCCCTCTCCTTTTCTTAAGGACCTTCTTCTTCCATCTTGAAACAGCCCTGATGGGGGGCTGGTCCAATGCTCTGCTCTGGCACGGCCTTCCTGAGTGGGTGCTTTGACCAGAGGACAAGGCCTTAGTGCTCCTGGAAGAAGCCTCCTCATCTTGGGGAAACTTCAACAGATAACACGACAAAGCCTAATCAGAATGTCTTCTTTCCTGGCAGTCACTGAGAAGGCCAGGCTCCTGGGATACCCTATTGGAGCTGTTCCTTTATTCTCAGAGTTGCTGGAGGTGCTCCAGGTCTCTGTGCACTGAGCAGGACTGGTCAGAGTCCCTGGTTTGTGTGAACTTGGCCAGGCTGTCCTGCCAGGGTGGCCTAGCAGCTGAGACACTGTCTGACCTTAGCATCTGAAATGTTTGTGCATCAGGATAGTTTAAAAGAATAGTTTATAAATACATTCACAGAATATACATTCATTTCTTTAAGCATTATAAGAGTGGTTATTTATACAACCATCAGAGCAATAAGTATATTCATAGAGTTCTCAACCATCAGTATATTTTTACCACCTCAAAAAGGAATCATTTACCTCTCAAGTACCACCTTCTGTCTTCCCTTCTTCGTTGTTCCATAGGCGATTGCTATTTTCTTAACTTAATCTGTGCCTTTTCTAGTCTTTTTACTGCTCATTTTGTCCTATTTATTTTTTCCATTCATGTAGAAGTGTGGTACATGCACATTCAATTTCATCATACATTATTAAAAATATGCAATCTCAGTGATCAGGATTTAACGACACTTAATATGTTTAGTGCTTCAGCTATAATGATCTTAATGGAAACCAGTGTTTCATTTATTATTTTTTAAAGCTTCCTGGGGCGCTCTAGAGCACTTGAGGTCCTTCCTGCCTTACCCTCCTGCACAGTTGGGAATCTAAGTGCAGCTGACACTGGCATTTTTATTGCAAGTAGATGAGAGTGACAAGTAGATCCTCACCAGTAGAGTTGCCAATCTCTTTCTTTAAAATTAATTTTATTGAAAAAAAATCTTACTGAGAAACAAATAGCAATGAGACAGTTTCAAAACAGGTTAGTAGGATAGGTGCAATAATTAATACATTGAATATGGTTGCCTTCATAGTAGTTATTCATAGTACAGGATGCAGACATGATATTCTGTCCAAACACTATTAATACAAATCTTTCTTCTCTTTGAATCAAGAGAAAGTAGCTGTATATCTATCCTAACTACTTTGTATATACAGATACAAAATGGTTCTTCATTTATATTCCCCTTTTTGTTTAGCTTTGTCAGAGATGGGTGTTCCATTACTATTTAAATATTGTAGGTGTGTGAAATCAGCAAAATAATCCAATATAGTCCAGTAGTCGTAGTGGGTTATCTGTAGGACTGGCAATGTCAGAAGTTGTTGACTTGAACCTTTTACAGCTCAGCATATTGATATGGCTTTACTTTTTATGCTTTGTTTTTATACTTTTCTGCTGGATGATTGAGACCAAGATGAAGCAAGACCTATATAACAAGAAATGTAACTTTGGTTCTTGAGTCATTTCAAGATACCAACATTTTTGCCACTATTGCTTTAATATTTTCATTGCAGATGTCAACACAAGTTATTCTAGGATAAATCATAGCATTCAGGAAAGTTAACTAATACTTGAATAGCTCAGCACCATCCTATTCACAAAGCAAGTATGAAAATCTTCTTTGATGCTTATTTGTTGCTGATGTGAGCATCTGACTAGGTTTTGTATGTAGAGTATATCAAAACTCTCAAAGCTCACTATCAAAAATGACAACACTTCAATTGAAAATAGGCAAGAGATAGTAAAATATATTTTACCAAAAGAATATATATTTAGCAAATAAATTGTGAAAGAATGAACAACATCACTAGCCATTAACAAAATGCAAATTAAGACCCCAATGACAAACAACAGATATTAATGTGAATGATTAAGAGACAAATGGTGGCCAGGGATTAACTCAGTGGCTAAAGCACCTTCCTGACAAGCACAAGGTCCTAAGTTCGATCTTTGGTATTACAAAAATAAATAAATACATAAATAAAATGAAAGATGAATGGTGAAACGATCATATATTAGTCAGGATGTTAAGAAACTGTGTTTTATTCTTTTGGTAGAACTGTGAAACAATAAAGTTACCCTGAAAAACTAGCTTGAATTCAGTATTACCCTGACATCAAAGCCACACAAAGATACCACAAGACTAGGAAACTACAGGCCAATAAACCTTATCAATGTTGGTGCAAACACACTCCACAAAATCCTAACACACCGAATTCAGCAGCACCTTACAAGGATTACACACCAGGACCAGGAAGGCCTTGTTCCTGGAATGCAAGGATGGTTCAACATGGGAAATCAGTGCAACGCACCAATTTAAGAAAGGGAGCAGAACACAGGTTCCATCTCAACTGATGCAGAAAATGTTTTGAAAAGATTTAATACTTATTCATAATAAAATACTCTCCTAACTTAAATTCCTAAATCCTATCACACTATTAATTATGCATGCATGCTTATGACTAAAGCATACTAATATGACTTCTATTGATAATCACATACACACTATCCACATGGATATTGTACATTCCAAATACATGGAAGGACTGAAAAGACACTATCCAGATCTCCCAAGCCCATATTCACATAAAGTTATTCTATACTCTCATGCAGAAGCACACACCACACACCACACACCCACAGCACTACAGTGGACACCCAGCCACTTCATTTCCTTTATACACTTATCCTCTTTCTAGCACTTAAGTGCAAGTGTCCAGATGCCAAAATATACATAACCACCACATTCCCAGAGATCCAAATGCATACATAGCTATACACATTCCAATACAATTATATACAAGATCTCTATCTATCTATCTATCTATCTATCTATCTATCTATCTATCTATCTATCTACCTACCTACCTACCTACCTACCTATCTATCTATCTCTTGATTCTGGTACTGGGGATTGACCCCAGGGCTTTCATACTGATCTATATCCTCAGCCATTTTGGTTTTTCATTTTGAGACTCACAGAATTGCAAAGCTAGAGCCCAGCTTTCAATCCCCTGCTCTAACTCCCAGAATGCTGGAATTCCAGGTGCACACCTCCATGCAGAGCTCATAAGTTTCATCTTGAAAAACTGAAACAGAATCTGTTAATACTCTCTGTGGAGGACCACCAGAATGCTTTCCTTGAAAGAAGAGAAGTTGGTCTTTGTTTTGGCTAAACCTGGCCCTAGTTCCATGTACTGCTATGCACAGAGAGGCTAAGATTTGCCTTTTCCCCTCAATTGACTTTAAGCAATACACACAGGTTTATTTAAGGTGCCGATGTGTAGTTTTTAATTCAGTGTGACAGGTCAATGATGCTCTACCTGTAGCTCCCAAGTAGTGTGTCTGAGCTAGGCCAAGTGATGCCACACTGTTAGCTGAGGTTGAACTTTGAGAAAGAAGTTGTGACATCTCAGGACATGATGATTACAAATCAAAACTGAAACACTGACCCCAAACATTAGGTACTGTCCCATTCTGTCATACGCAGATTACTCTTTCTGCATATCCTTCTTTCTGCATTGCAGAGGTGATTTTAGGCCTCCTACCTAGCCCAGCCCACAGCATTCACATATTTCTTGCCTTTCTGTCAGTCACTCATCCCTGAGTCATTGCCCTCTTTAAGGATTAATAAAACCCACATTCAGCTCTGGGTCAAGACCTTTGTTCCAGTTGGCCACCATTCTGACTGTCCTTAGGACCCTCTTGGATCCCCACTATTTTAGACACATATTTATGTCTTTATTTGCACCATGGTTTCTATTGACAGTAGTAAATTGGAATTAACTCACTAGAATTCCAGTAACTTTATATTTCTGATTACAAATATAAACTCCCAGACTGCAATGAGTTCCCAGAAGGCCTTTCTGTACTCTCAACTCATATATACACAACTCATAATTCCCAATTATAGACCGAGGCACCCCACATACACACTTAGCCACCTCACCTTCTCAAATTCCTCCAAGCCAAACAATGCATGCCCACAGTCTCATGTTAGCACATTTGGTGTATGTAAAATTCCTCTATCAAGCATACACAGATATTACATACAACACATGAAATCACTATCTTCTCCAATGCATGTACAAAATTCACAATATCTCACAATGTCCTAAAGATACAAAGAATCACTCCCTAAATACATACATACCATGCACAGATGCACACATAACTACTCAGAGCACTAACCTTCAAAATCCCGAAATATGCTAGAATAAGCTCCAGAATATATTACACTGTAATACAATAAAAAAAAATCACCTCTACTTTCCTAAAATAGCAGTCCTAACACCAGCAAATACACATTTAGCCCACATGTGTATGGGCTAAAATATGCACACATACAAAACCCATCTTAACTATATAAAATATGTATGTGACGCAGAATACATACACTCACCATTTCACTCCTGAAACAAACATGGAGGCAAGACATAGCCTGGAAGCAGGAGCAACTTAGAGCAGACAGGAAGAATGTGGTCCAAAGTGAGAACAGAAGGAAACATGAAGGATTAGCTCAGGGTCTCAGACTGTCCACATCTTGTCTCCTACCCCTTCCCCATGGCACCCAGCTATGGACACAGCTACATCCCTAGCTACATACACACACACACACGCACACATGCACGCACACACACTCGCACACACACACACACACACACACACACACCCCACAGGACCCCATGCTGGGCACACTGGATACTGCATCCTGGGAAAGGGTGCCTTGGCACTAACCACTTCAGTTGTCCTTGTATCCCAAAGCAAACTTGTATCTGCAAGCTTCTGCACACCACTCATCCCACACAGGTGCTTTGCTACTTTTTGAAGAGGGAGTCTTCTATTTATCACTGAAGAAAAGGCAAATCATTCACAATCAAGTACTCTAAGTCCTAAGTATGACCAAAGATCAGTAATCTCAAAGTACAACTGTGAAAGACAAGAAAGAGCAGTGCCGCCATCCCCAAGACGATCTGAGAATGAAAAAGATTATAAAACAGTGGGCTCCTGTCTCGGCCCCTGCCTCTTCTCTAAGCCACAGTACCTGACACCTACAACTTAAATTAGAGGAGCTTTATTTCAGCTCACGTTTCAGCCCATAGTTGGCTGGCTCCAGGCAGGATGGCATGGCGCAGGAGCAGAGCAGAGGAAAACCTGCTCACTGATGGCAGAGAGGCCGCGGAGGCCGCAGGGAGAACAAACCCTCTGGATCCTGCCCCCAGCGCCCAGCTGCTTCTCAGCAGGCTCCAGCTCTGCACAGCGAGTCAGCTCTCAGCCGCCATCGTCCGTTCCACCGGTAAGAGCCCAGCCTATGAGCACACACAGATCTTGGGGACACATACTGGTATATAGCTTGATATATTCTTAAGGAAGTTGTAGATGGCATCTTCACAAGCTGGAAACAAGAGATTATGTAACAGGCAAGCAGCAAGCTCTTTAAAACTAAAAACTGAAGAAGAAGAACTGGCAGTTTCTATCTGGCATATAAGGAGCTTGGATGTTGCCAGTCTATCCTAACAGGGAGTAAAAAAGCTGAAAAAACTTAAAAAAATCAGCTCTACTTAGATTCGTCTGAGAATCAAAGTCACAGGAGGAACTGCTGCCTTCCCAGATTGGAGAGCAAGACAGGCACACACAGAAGGTTACAATTTAATCAGAATTCTCCATGGGAACCAGGGCTCATTTGACCATATTTCTGTCTTTTACTGGTGTTGCATCTATTTTAAGATTTTGGCACCTATTTTAAGAAGTACAATGTGCCCATAGGTTTTATTCCTTCCCCAGCTACTTTAGGTGGTCAAGTTAACACGGTCTCAAGGAGCAATGAACTTGGAATTTTCCCTCTCTCTGGAGAAAATTCAGAAGCAGAAATCAACGCTGAAATTATATGGGCTGAGTTCTTTTTACAAAACAGCAGACTTTTAACATGACTTTCTTTTAGTTTTGTAATTTTAATAATGTTCTCCCATATTTTATCAATTAATATTACCAATTCAGCTATTTTTAGGAAACAATCCACCTCATTTGAACCTTCAGATCTGATCACAGTCTGGTAGATATCCTTCCCCAGATGTCATAGGCTCATCAATGTAATAAAATCTAAATTTCTATTGATTGAAAGTTACGTCACTGTTACACAAATCATGAAGAAATGATTAAAGCTGATGGCTGCCAGTTATCTGTAGCACATGTGCTTAGGAGAGTTCATTTTTTAAGTGGTTCAAGGAGATCCTGTGTTCAAGCTTCATTAGATATTCCTGCAATGACAAGCTCACATACTTGAAGAACAAACACACTGGCTGGGACGTTCCCAAGGTGACTTCCCATCAGAAGCCACTGCTCTGAGTCACTTCTGAACAGCTCCCTTATCTCTTCAGTCCTTTTGGTTCCATTCCTTCCCTTCCTGTGATGCCTCTCAGCCCCTGGGCTTTTCTCAGAGGGCTATCTGGTCCTGAAGACCCGAGTCTCACAGGCACTGCATCCTGAGGCAGATGTGTTGAGCATAGAGGAAAACTCAAGCTCCTTTGCGGCAGAGTTGGCCTCCTAATGTGCAGTCTGCTGCTGGCATCCCTGGGCCGCGCAGGCCCACTGAGGGGAGCCGTCTGGCTGGCACACGGCACTCTCCAGGTTTGCTGTTTTCCTTATCGAGCAGGGAGCAGGAGTCTGACTAGTTCACAGAATGGACTGTGTTAGGAGAGCCCTTTGTTTGATAGAAGTGACTCTGAATTACAAAATGGTGACCTCAAATGACCTAAATCATTTATAAAAGGCAACAAAATACTTGGAAGGAAGAAATTAGTTCAGTGTTCTGTGACATAATAGAGTAAAGTTACTCTGTAACTTTAAAAGGAAATAAACCCCCCAGCTGATGCCCATAATGGAGCAGTGGGACCTACTTTCTAGGGCTACTTTAAGGAGAGTTATTTTGTTCTTAACAAATGACCAACAAACAGCGGAAGTCTTCTTGTGCAGGCATTCAAGTTTATTGCTGAAGAAGGTAACATCTGGAACACTGATGTACAGTGTCTTTTTTTTTTTTTTTTTCTTCATGAGTTTGGGACAGGGTCTCACTGAGCAGCTCTGACTCATAGTGACCCTCCTGTTTTTCAGCCTCCCCAGCAGTGAGATTTCAGACATGTATCACAATGCCCAGTCTTGGTTGCAGGCTCAGTGCTCCCTGGGGGGGGGGGGGCCGGCACGGCATGTGGGAGGAGGAATCGAACCCTGGTCTGTGCTTGCCAAGCAGGCACTTAGTCCGCTGAGCTCTCTCGCTGGCTCTACAGTGTCTTATCTGAAGGGTACATGTCTTTGTGTTTTGGGGACTCTCTCATATATACCTGCTGATGTGCCTTGAGGGGACCACAAGACTGCCCTACTTAAGGGTCAGAGGTACAAATGGAGATCTAGAAGAGTCCTATACGTAAGGGAGCTGCTACGCTCTTAGAACCCTTGTCCTAGGGGCCAGAAGACGGCTCCGGGGAGGTCATGGTGGTGCTAGCTTTGGATGATGGTGTTGAGCACTGACTTAGTTAGATGTGAGGCTGTTCAGTGTTTGGCATGCTCTTCTTGTTTTATTTTGCTTTAGCATTTTCATGTGCTTATGTTTTTCTTTATGTTGACCTATGCATGGAGGACCCGATCCAGGGTAGGGGCTAGCACACCCTACCCTCAGGCAATGAAGATGAAGGTAGGTCCGACCCAGCACTGCCAACTAAATGGAGCACAAGACTTTAGGATTGGGAATAGTTGTGAGTATTGTGGAGATTCCCAGGCATCAGAATGCCACCGCTAACCCCAGCTCACCACGCTGTGGAGCACTGAGCTTGGAGGAGCCATCTGTACTGCTGCCTCTTTGATGCCTCCTCTAACACCGTAATCACTCCACAAGTGCTCACCTGTAACTTTTGGAATAATATTCACCTGGTGCCAGTGGACTGAATAATGATTGTTTTGGGTGTCTTTATAGTCAAGGCTGACCAATGTCTGGAAATGTTGTACCTTTCAGGACAAACTCCTTAAGCTTTCCTAATACTAATGTGCCAAGAACACAATTTTATGGGGGTTTAGAAACTTTGATTTTGCCTTTGGTTTTCATTTATAAAAGGCAACAAAATACTTGGAAGGAAGAAATTAGTTCAGTGTTCTGTGACATAATAGAGTAATTTTACTCTGCAACAATCTGTGTCATATTTCAAAGCAACCTGAAGAGTGTATGAGCTCTCAGCACTCGTAAATAATTGAAATTTGAAGAGATGGGAATATTAATCACCCTCATATTGGATACTTTTGTTGGATTATCATAGTGTGACCAATAAATATATACAAATATTTATTAATAAAATCATTATAAGGATGAAAGTCACCATAAATGAAAACAGCATAGTATAAAGTGACAATGAATTTTATCTAAGATGTGGTTGCACCTAAATTAACTTCAAATAATAAAAATAAGCTTAGCCTAATAAGGTGCAGTTATGGTTTATTTATGCAACTATAATTTAATGTGTGAATGCATTTAAAAGCTAGAAAATTAAGGTGGATGCTATATGAAGGCTTTTTTAAATTCACTAATAAAACGATAATTTGCCTTGAGCTGGGAAATGCACAGTTGCAGAAATGAAGGCCTGACACAGGCTTCTCCCTTTCTAGTGTTGGAGCACTACAGGCTTTCAGCAACCAGTAAAACTCACCTCTGGGATTTGGTGGCATTTGCCAGTGTACTGGGTTCCTAGGGATGCTGTGCCTCATTACCAGGAACGTGGTGGCTTACAGCAACAGGACTGCATTTCACGGCTCTGGAGGCGGAAGGTGCCACCAACCTGCTCTCTCCGCAGGGAGACCCTTTCTGCTGCCTCTCCCAGCGAGTGGTGTTGCTCAGCTTTCTTGGTTAGTGCTCACGTCACTCTAATCCCTGCCTCCATGGTCCTTTTCCATGGTCATTTGTGGGTTGTCACTTCTGTCACTTACAAGGGAACCTGACACAAGAAATGGGACACTGATAACCAGGATGATCTCATCTTAGTATTCTTATCTTAATTATGTGGACAAAGAGCCTTTTTTCCAAATCAGGTTATGTTCACTGGTTCCAGGGGTGAGGAGATAAACTGATAGCTTTGGAGACTACTATTGCACCCTTCAGTCTGCCCTACTACCCTCCCATATACAAAACGTGTTTAATTCAAGGCAGCATCCCCCCATCCCAATCCATTGTAGTATCAACTCTAAACCTAAAATCTCATCCAAACATCATGAGCTCAAAAGTTCCAAAGCTCACTATCTGATCCTGCAAATCATATATGAGTGAGGCTTGGGGTAGGATCCAACCTGGGGTAAATTTTTCCTTATGTGCACACACTAAGCTAGAAAACAAGTTACAATATTTAGTTCCAAGATACAGTGTTGGATCGGCTTCAAAACAACAGTTTCATATATGCCTACTTTAAAAAGAGAAGCTGGAGGAGCCGCTGATTGGTACTGAGGAATAGCAAAATTTGGCAGGAAGTAGTCCCTAGGCTTTAAGGCCTTCGGCTCATCCTGCGCTGCTTGTGGCGCCATACCCACGGCTCTACCCGCTGAGGCTAGGGCTCTGCTTCAGGATCCATCTTCCCCCAGATGGATGCCACATGCTTGAACGTTAGCACGTGGCCCCACTTCCTGCCAGGAGGACCCTAAAGCAACAGTCTGCCTCCCCCTATGCTAGCTCGGGTTCTTTCAGCCCACGTGGGTAGGGCTTCTGCTGATGCGACTTTCTTAAAAGTCTTGCAGTGCTTCTGCTGCATGGCTAGGGTTCTGCGTCACAGGACAGGGCACTGCTCCTCGCCATCCTGGACAGCCTTGTTCTGTCTCTGTCCCTGGAGAATGGCTGTGTGGAGCCAGGCATCATAGGGCTCTTCAGCAGATGCTGATCCTGCTTCCCCGCTGGCCTCCTCTCCAGAGCACCTTCCTACAGTGGGCTTCCTACTGCTAGCATCTTGGGCAGCTAGTTTGACTGTAAAGTACTTAAATCATCTTTTTATAAATTCATTTTGCTTAAAGCTCCTTCCTTTATTTTTTCTTTCCTTTTGCATTTTGTAGAAGCAACAAAGACAAAATCAAACCACACCTTGAACACTTCACTTGGAAATTTCCTGAGCTAAATATGTGAGCCTATCACCTACAAGTTCTGCTTTCCACAAAACAGGAAACGGCTCAGCCACAGCCTCTGTGCTATCAAACAGGATTTGCTTTCCTATGTTTTCCAATAGCATGTTTCCCATTTGCTTCTAAGCCATCACCAAAAGTAACTTTCATGTTCACATTTCTACCAACATTGTTTATTCCCTAGGACTGAAACTTTTTTTACTGTCTTCCTCAATTTCTCCTGAGTTATTGATCGCAGAGCCTTTAACATCCATAATTCTATCAATAATCTTTTCAAGACAATCTAAACTTTTTTTTTATCTTGGAATTTTTTGCATCTTGAAACTCAATACCACAACTTGTTTCTTACCATCTCAAAAAAAAATCATTTTTAATTTATGTATCTTGTACAGGTTCTCACTATGCAACTTGGACTCCTAGTGATCCTCCTGTTTTCAGGCTCCCCAGTGCTGGGATTATAGGCATTCTCCAACATGCCCTGACTTGGTCACAGGCTCAGTATTCCCAGGGGCAGATTGAACACTGGTCCCTGCACTTGCCTAAGCAGGCGTTTAGTCTGATCAGCTATCTAGCCGGCCGTGCACCTCAAAATTAACTCAGCCTTCCCCACTGCCCAGTATGTCACTTGCACATGATTAGATGGTTATTATAAAAACATCACACTTTTCAGTCCAAAAGTCTATGTTAGTTTCCTATGGATTAGGTAAGAAATTATAATAAACTAGGTGGATTAAAACAATGAATGTGTACTGTTGCCATTCTGAATGCCAAGGCTTTGACAAGCCCACCTTCCCTACAGGTCCCAGGTAGGCTCGCTTCCCCACATCTTCAAGCTTCTGGTGTTACCTCAGCTTCCTTGGCTTGAGGTTTCATCAGCCCAATCCTCCACCCAAATTCATGGTGCCTTCATGTCTGTGTAGCTGTGCCTTCCTCGCTTCTTGCTCTTACAAGAGCACTTGTTGGACGTGAGGCCCAGCAGATAATCCAGGAGGCCATGCTCATCTTCAGATCCTTAATCTAAGGACATCTGCAAACACCCTTACAAAAATAAGCAAAAACTCATTTATAAATAACTCTTTTATAAATAAATACACCTACTACTGGGGAAGAAGATTGAGCCCACCACACAAAGGTTCTAAATTGATAGTTTTAAGAGAACAAAAAATAGTGGAAAAAAAATAAACCTATTAGAAATGATACAGCATTTCACTAAGCAAAATGATAGGAATTCAACAATGGTTGCTACATCTGAATTGATCTGCAATCAAGATACACTTTTGTTTTACCTGAGACCATTCAGAAAATGAGCCTCAGCACTTGGAAAGTCACCAGGAGGCACAACTTAGTTGTGGGCTGAGTTCTTTCTCTTGAGCTCCCAGGAATGTTCCCCAGGCAAGGCTTGCCCAGCTTCACTGAGGATAATGGGTGTCCAAGTGGCCTGACAAATGTGATGGACATCTTTTCCTCACCCCACATTTCATCATTCACTGCCAGCTTTGGACCTGACATGGTTGTCTTCCAGGGACATAAAGACACACTTTTCTTCTGAGAGCCTTTCCTAGCTTTCTTTTGCTCCCCACTCCCTTGTGGGTTTGCTGCCCGAAGTTTAAAACAGAGGTCAGGAGGTATGAACCATGTTAAGACCCCCTTTTGAAGACTGCAGAATCTATACTTTGAAGACGATGAATGTTAAACCAATGATTTCATGAGAATTTCTACCTTCAAACTCAAGGGTCTCTCTTGACATGGGAATTACAAAGGGAAACGACTGGTGCTCTAGACCCCTGCAAGTGTGTAAGGCCCTCAGAGTTGGGTTTTGGCTTCAGCAAGATTTCTGTACAATTTCCCATACCCTCAAGCATCTTTACAAGGGACGGTAAAGTCACCTGTTCTTGTGATTGTTAAATTTAATTAAGCTAGATATGTCCCTTCCCTTTCTTTTCCTTCCCTTTGGTTCCCTTCCCTCCCCTTCCTTTCTCTCCCCTTCCCTTCCCTTCTCTTTTCACTTCATGGCCACAATCTGGCAAGCACCTTTCCACATCATACACTCTTCTTCATGATATATTTCCCTACCATGGACAAAAGGCAACAGGGCACAAAGACCAGGGACTGCAGTCTATGAATCTGTGAGCCAGTATAAATCTTTCCTCCTTTGAAATTTACTATGGTTTGTGTCTAGTTGTCCCCCACAGTGCCTGATGTAGTCATTGCAGTGGCTTCTACAGTTTATGATTCATTCATGCTCTAATGCTGAGATTATGGGTATGAATGTTACACCCACCCTGGGGTAGATAATCTGCATATAAGTGTAAGGAGGGGAAAGAGACTTGTTAGCAGCAGCTGCTGCTCCCCCCTTTGCTCTTTTCTTCTGCCACCATGAAGAGCTGCCCTCTGCCATGTGCCACTCTGTCTTGGAGCCAGCTGAGTATGGACTGAAATCTCCACTAGCTGTGAGCAAATAAACCTTTCCTTTCTTAATTTGGGATGTAGGTATTTCATCCCAGCAATGACAGAAAGGTAACTAAGACAAAACTGTTGAGGAAATTTTGTCAAGGGGACAGAAAGTTTACTTAGCATCTCTTTCCAAAATGGAGGAGCCTCCCCCTTTCCTGTGGCTGCAATAAGTGGGGGACATTTGAGAGCCATAAGCTTGGTGCTCAATGTTCTAGATCTTTCCTGTAGGGCAACTTTGCTCATCCATCCTTTGAGCAACAGATATGTTCACAGCAACTGTATAGGAAGCCAAGTGTTACGGCTTATATCTAGATGTCACCCCAGAGCCTCATGTGCTCAGAGTGGGGCTTTTGGGAGATAACTGGATCATAGGTGGTGGTACTGGATCTGTCCACTGATTAGTTTAGCACATTTCTGCATATGGACTTACTGAAGAGGGAAAAGTCAACCTCGGTATGAATGGCATCTATCAGTATGTTATTACCAGGATAGAATAAAAGAAAAAATAAAATGAAGGGCTGCTGCCTCCTGCCTGCCATGCCTTGAAACATTTCTTTTCTCCCATGCCCCTCTGCCATGCTGCCTGGCCCTATGTCCTGGCTGACTGAGCACTGAAAACTGTGAGCTAAAATAAACCTTTCCTCCTTTAGCTTGTGAGAGTCAGGTATTTTGTCCTAGTAATGCAAAGTAAGGGCCTCTTCGAGAACATGCCAGAATCCATTCAGCTATGAGGACAACATGACTTGGTCTACCTTGAGAGCAGTAGTGAGTGACATGGAGTCCTTGCAATGATAAGACAGTTCCTGGGGCTGCAGGAGACAGCTCCAGCCTCAAATTCCAGAGAACCTGTCACTTCTATGACTTTTGTGAACTTTGACAAGTGTCTTTCTTCTCTGAACCTCACTTGTATAAAAGCAGAGGAACAGTGCTGACTACTTCATGGTGAAGATTTGAGCAGTGAATGGTGTCCTGTGAGGTGTCATAGTGGCAGGTATTCAGAGTTATCGTGCATGCACTCGAAATAACATGAGGGCCTGAGGAAAACTCCTCATGCAGTTAAAATCATTATCCAGTTTACTGCAGAAGTATCCCATGTCACTAAAAAATAAGTGGATTTCTGAGTGACATCCTCCTTCTTCTCTCTTATGAAACTTGATAATTTAAGTGAGAGTATTGCTTAAATTTGTCATGTTCAATACACTCACTTCCTTGTCAGTGATGTCAGTAACTTTCCAAAACTGAATAGATAGTAGACTTTTCCTCAGCCTCATTTTATCAAATCAGGATTGCACTGAAAGCAGAGGTTGACAGGAGCCTGGCAATAATCACCAGAATCATTAGAGAGGAGTCCCTTTACTAAAGGTACTTGACAGTACTGATGATTATATGCTTTGTCATTAAACTGTAAGGAATGCAGGACATGAATAATTGCATCCTCATATGGGCACACTGATGGACTGCCAGAGAGTAATGGCTTCTCCCAAGTATGCTGGAACTTTTAGTATGTCAAGACAAGCTTTGAAGAACTTCTGCATGTGCATGTGGGCACCATTATGTGGCATATTCTCCGGGCTATATTCTTTGTGCATAAGTGGGCAGTATTAAGGGACTGGAGCATTTGTGGAGTATTTTATGATGATGTGTATTGTCCTTGTGGATTCTAGGATTTGTGTAGTGTATGTTTCAGTGTTTGAGAGCAGTTCTATGAATAATTTTGAGGACTCATAAAATGAATATTAGTAGTTGTGGTATAGAGTTTATGTGAGTCTTTTTTGCATAAATTGGAAGTAAGTCACAATTTGTGACTAGTATATGCAGGTAGTGTGGACTGGCATGTATATTTGGGGATAGAAGGTGATACATTTGTATATTTATGGTGGAGGATGGGTAACTTGGGTCTAGGGTGGCTTGGGGAGATCTATTTATTGCATTTCTGTATATATTCAAGGAACATGGTGGTTTGGATTAGTATTTTCTGTGGCTGTCTGTACTGTTCAGCAGGCAGTCATAGCATGCATTTGAAAAGGTGAAGTTGTATGTTTCTACAGGGAAAGATAGGAATTCTAGATATATTAGAAGTACTGTTGCTAGTGTTCAGGGATGTACAAGAAGGCTTTTACTAGCTCAGGATAAATAAGAGATTTTATAAATGATATGTTTGACATTTTATATCTTGGACATGTATGTGGTTTGTATGTATATTTATATGGGTGAATTAATTATACTAATTTACTCAAGAGTATGGGATTATAAGAAGTATTCTAGGTGTCTGTCTTAGTTACTTTTCTTTCATTGCTAGGCCAAATATCTGACACTCAAGCTTAGGGAAGGAAAGATTTATTTAGCTCATAGTTACTGAAGGCTTCATAGCTTAAAGCAGCCTGAATTACATAGCATGACCTTGAGACACTACCATCCCATCCTACAGGGTTTGAAAGAGAGGCTGGGGCTCTGCTGTGTCCAGGATGATCCACTCCATACCTCCAAGAGAGGCCACCAGGCCTGGCGGGCAAGATAGGGAGGTGCATGCTGCCAGTTTAACCGTTGGAGCCTCTCTGGCCCCGCCCCTCAAGCCACAATCTGCTCCTCAAGCAGCACCCACCCCTCCACGATTTACAAGGCTTTGCGGGGACAACTAGATACAAACCATAACATTCCACCACTGAACCCCCAAAGTCTCATATACACCTCTTTCTGTAAAAGGTGTTTTAGTCCATCTCTAAGAGTTGCTAACAGTCTCAACATTGCTGAAAAGTCCAAGTCCCAAGTCTCCAAGATCCAAGGCAAACTCTCAACTGTGAGCCCCTGCATAAATGAAAAGTTAAACACAACCAACATTTAAAGGCACAAGACAAACATTGCCATTCCAAAAAGTATACACTGGAGGATATAAACCAATGGGGCCAAAAGAAGTCCAAAATCCAGAGGGGCAAACACTACGTCCTATAGTTCCATGTGGAACATCTGAAGCAATCTGTGGCAAATTGTGAGCTCCATGTGGCTCCACCCTGATGGCACTTCTGGTGGTTGTACTTCCCATGGCTGCTCTCTTAGATTGGCTTTGCTCCCTCTTTGCAGTTTCCCTTAGATAATTCATGTTCCTGCCTTTTCCAAATATCTGGGATTTCCACTGAATAGGGTTAGGGTTCTCACTCACAGCCTCACTCACTGACCTCTCAGAGGCATACTGCCTGGCCTCCCAGGCCTTCTTCTGAAATTGAGGTGGAAGCCTTCTTAACCTCGGAACTCCTGCATTCTGTAAGCGCCTAAAACCATTGCCACGTGGATGATGCCAAGGTCTGTGCCAGCTGAAGGAGTAGCCAGGCTTTCCTCTCTCTTGGCTGTAGGAGTCCAGTGCCTGGATCACTGAGCACTCTGAACTTGATTCTGAGAAACAAATTCTCCATGTTGGTGCCAATCTGTAATCTAGTGTGGCCGCCACCTCCATTCTGGAACCTGGTATGGCCACTGCCTCTTTTCTGGAACATAGGGCTCTGTAGCTTTCTCCTCAAAGCAAAGTCTCTCACCCTTGTGATTCTGAGGCTGCAAGGGAAGAGAACCTGACACCTCCTGTGATTCCCTCAAAACATCTTTTCTACTGTCCTGCTCCTTCTCAGTAATAGAGATCCTCTCAGCTCTACCTTTGCATTCCACAGTTTTATTGAAGCTTTCTGGCCAAACTCATATTTTAGATCATTCTGCTAAGCTTTTTGCTCTTCATTCTCAACATAAATCTGACTAACAGCTCCCCACAATAACCATACCACTGCCCCAACATTTGACTGCTTTGAGATTTCCTTTGAAAGATTAGTCAGTCTGCCATCCTTAATCTCAGTCTCAGGCAAAGTCTGTGGACACAGGTAAAATTCAGACAAACTTTCTGCCAAGCCAAAACACAAATGATTTTGGAGTCCAATAACTAATGCAGTCCTTCCCCAGCCTGGGAAAGAAACCTCCCCAGCCTGGTCTTTATAGATTGGCTTTCTATCAGTCTTCTGGTCTGAGCTCTGAACAGAATCTCCCTACAGAACAGCCAAAGCTGTTCCAGCACTTTGCTTGTAGGTGACATCTCCAAACCTTTCCTATCTCTTCCTATAAGCCATTCCCTAAAGCTTATAATCCACATGGTCAGGTTTAGCCACAGTAATGACTCCACTCCTGGTACCAAATTCTGTCTTACTCTTCTCTTGTTGCTGGGACAAAAACCTGACACTTAAGCTTAGGGAAGGAAAGGTTTATTTAGCTCACAGTTACTGGAAGTTTCATAGTTTAAAGCAGCCTGAATTACATAGCATGACCTTGAGACACTGCCATCCCATGCTACAGGGTCTGGAAGAGAGGCTGGGGCACCTCTGTGTCCAGGACGATCCACTCCATACCTTCAGGAGAGGCCACCAGGCCTGGAGGAAGGGGAATAGGGAAGTGCATGCTGCCAGTTTAACCACTTCAGCCTTTCTGGTCCTGCCCCTCAAGCCCTGCCCTTGTCCTCTGGCCCCACCCCTCAAGCCACAAGCTGCTTCTCAAGTGGTAACTGCCCCATGATTCACATGAAGCTTTGCGGGGACACCTAGATACAAGCCATAGTGGTGTCTTTAGGACTACTGCAGTATTAAGATTAAAAGACAGTATTCTCAAAGTATGAAAAAATGTCTGGTGTTTGGTAGAACGCATGCATTCAAGAATTATTGTTTGCATTTGTGTGCCCATAGATGTGTGGTAGAAGTGCATGCATATTAATAACAATCCAGATGTTCTTAGTGTTTTGTCTACATTTATCTGAATGTTTGAGGTGCACACTCACGACATCTATGGGTGTGTTCTGAGAGTTTTGGGAGTATAGAAGTGTGACTGTTGATTGTGTCTCCTTGCATAAGTGACATGGGTGGGTCATCTGCAGAATGGTGTGAAAGGAAAATGAAGAAGGAAGGATTGCTTCTGTTTCCTTCAGAGGAGCTCCAGTTTTCGCTCTCACCTTGGACAGTGCCTTCTTGGTTCCAGGGCAGACTCTTCAGCCTCCAACACTGACCCTTTGGCCTGCTGATTGGGACTTGCGTGGGACACTACACTGAGACCCAGGCCTTTGACTGAGTCCTTTGGATGCCCTGGAGCACAAACAGCTCTTCTGCACTCTTACATACCTGACTCTGGGCAGCCATAGTAAACCAATCTTGTCAGTCCTTGTGTATCTGTATAGGTTATGTTAAATCTGTTTTCTCTAGTAAGCACCGACTGATACAGCAAGGGACTCAGAGGTTCACTTTTTGTTACTGTGGAGCATAACATTTGAGTTCTGTGCAGTCGTGTTTGTGTGTGGTTCTCACGTCTGTGGCATGGTGTCACACATTTGATCAGTGTAGGAGGGCATTTGGCTGTTCAATTTCATGAGATCTATACATCCTGGAAGTATAGCATGTCCATCCTGTGTGTTTAGAAACAGGTTGTACAGTGTGTGTGTTTTAGAGTTGTATTTTGTACAGGTCTTTTGGGGTGGTATGTGAGGCAATGGTTTGTATTATTGTTCTTGGAGTTTGTGTCTCTAGAGTTTTGTTGTACAGAATTGTATTTATGCATTTTTTTTTCAGAATCAGGGATTGAACTCAGGCCCTTGCCAGGCAAGCGCTTATTTACAGAGCCATCATCCCAGTCTTATGCATGTATTATATGTGTACACAGTTGGAGTGCTATGAAATACTCATGGTGTTATTTACTTCTGTGATATGTACATAGTAACAGGTAGTATGTGCCCAGGGAGCAGGTAGCAGTTGTACAGTGCATGTGTGCAAATTCTGGAGACATGTAGGGAATTTTATTTTATATTTGAGACTGGAGTCCTACTTTGAGACAGGTGAATTGTATACATAGATTCTTGTAAAAGAACACGGTGCACTGGAGCTCGGTAGCACTGGCTGGGATGCCTGGTAATACAGAAATCCCCCCAGCTGTGTTCAGTGGTATCTGGTTGATAGGTTCACATGAATCATGTTGAGATATTTATCTCAATTGAACAACCAACATCAAGGTTTTTCTACCTGCTTCTGCGTTCCTCTATGGTGTGTGTGTGTGTTCAGCATGTATGAACAGATGTGTGAGTGTGAAGCAGAAATAGTCAGGTGACAATGAGTATATGTATTGAATTATAGGTGAATCAGGATGTTGAGAACTGTGAACCTGATGGGTATGAATTGATCTTGGTCATTCTGAGCCATTGCATTGATTTGATCCAGGGTTATTCATGCTTTAATACCAGAGAATCTCCATAAATGTTGATGTCCAGCTCCTCATTGTGAGGATGGATACAGGAGTATGTGCACTTTAGACAGACATTATTACATTTCTGTAGTTCTAGCACATGGGTTCTATGATACCTGAGCCTGGTAGACATCCACAGAGAGCAGAACTTTGATAGGTGATGTCTCCGTGGTGGACAGCAGCCAGAAAGTGGGGTTTCCAGAAGAGGAAGTCACCTGGGCCAAGTCCTTTGTCATGCAAATCCTTTGAGGATCATCCAGGCACCCCTCACATGCTGCTGACTTCCCTGCAGCACAAGCAATAGACAAGGACAACCCTCCCCCATGGGTGTGGCTATTGAAAGCCTGAAGAACCTGCACCTCCACTACTGTCTGCCCCTGGCTGGTGGGTTCTGCTGTGTATCAGTGAATGATGTTGTTTCATTTTTGTGTGGGATGGAAGATCTGTGTCTAGATTTTCAAAGAACTTCCATCTCTTTCTTCCCATCATTCATGAGCCCTAATTTTGGCCATTTGTGCTTTCTGTAGTCCTATGATGAGGCCCCGCCTTTTGGTGTATTGTGCCCCAGGACTGAGAATATCACAGCTGCTTCATCCCCAATTCCTCAAGGGGTAGGGTGGCTTCATCACATTCTCAAGGCCCCGGAAAGAAAACTTGGGAAAGTGGGGTTCTTCCTATGAGCGTTTCCCTTTCCTACAGTTTTCAGTTCACCCCTGAGCAATGCCAGACACATTTGAGGGTTTTCTACCTCACAACCAGAAGGGCTTATTATGACACTGCAAAGCATCTCACCCATTCAGGAATGTCATTAATTAAATGCCTACATTAACGCATTAGTACATCTTAATAAATTCCTCCAAAAAAAAGAAAGCGGTGATTAATTTAATGTTCATTATTGTTGTATAAACAAACCAAGAAATTCAGGATAAAATACATCCTCTAAACCCAAGAGAATACACACTAGAAATTTGCAGTAGAATGGAATGTGACTGGAGGTACCATGACAAATATTTAACCTAACAACAGGCATTCCTTCCCTAAAACAAGAAACAATCATTAATATAAGAAAAAATGAAGCAAAATATTATGATTTGCAACCAAGCATACACCTTTCAGTCTAAGAGAATCAACTAAGTAATTCTTAAAACAATCTACTAAGATGGCTAGATAAAGTTTGAACACAGTAACTTTCTCATATATTAAATTAATTTTTCCAGTACAAAATGTGAAATTAGAGCATGAAAAGAATATTTCATGAATAATAGCAAACAGAAAAAGTATACAAAATTCTTAGGAAAAAACACAATAAAATATATATGTGACTATGAGGAAAAATGAAAATTTTCTTGACAGAACATATACTCGGGGATAAGGCTTCTAGCTAAAAAAATCTCCAGCACTGACTTCATTTTTCTGACAAAATAGTAAAAGAACACCTGGTATGGTGGCACATGCCTGTTACGCCAGCACTTGACAGACTGAGGCAGAGGCATTGTCATGAGTTCGAGACCAACCTGGGTTATAAAATGAGTTCAAGAGCAGCCTGAACTGCATATCAATACTTTGTCTTAAAAAGATAGATAGATGATAGATAGATAGATAGATAGATAGATAGATAGATAGATAAGCAAAAGAAAATCATCACCCTTCCGTGTCATTAGCTCTCTTCTTAGCCCAGCCTGATTGCTCTTAAACTTACTTGAGCTGAAGCAAGTTCTCTATTTCAGTTACTATGAATTTATTTCTAGAATATTTGTTTCATGTTTAAATTTTTTTTCGTATTCTGCTAAAGGACTCAGTTCAATTTTAATGCCTCCAACATGATTTATTTTGATGCCTATGGTAGCTAAACTCATTATGAGTATCCTGTGAATCTCTTCATGTTGTGTAAATTTTCCACTTGCTGGGTAAAATTTTCACTTCTTGAGTGCCTGGCTATTTTTGAGTGAATAGCAAACATTGTAATTATAAATTACAGTGTTATTCACAGTCTCTTGATGGAATCTTTCTTCAGATGTTGCCTCTACCAGGGAGGTGGAGCATCAGCACTCGTGGATCACTTTAATCTGTTCAGGACATCGGGGATTGAGGATATCTGTATCTCAGGAGAGGGCCATGGCAGCTCACTCTCCCTCCTGGGGCAGAAACGGTGGACTGTCACTGGGGACCCTTCTGCTTGGAAGCTCCATGCACACATGAGCACTTAAAGAGGGTAGGCTTGGTGCTGTGTTCTTCTGCTTCCAGCTCAGGGGTTCTGTGGGGCTCACAGATGAACCTTGCAGTGAGCAGGGCTCGTCCCCGACTGCCCATGATTTGGTGTGATAGATCTTCCCCTTAACATAGCACTCTAGCTGGGTCTGACTGGGAGCTGCACTCCCAAGTAGAAGTATAAAGAAGTTACACAGGTAGACTAATATTTTGTAGTAGACAAATTATTTTTAAAAAATCACAAGAAAGTGGCAAAAATAACTGTGATGGTGTGCAGATGTTCCTTGACTACAGCATGGTTATGTCCTGATAAACTCATCATAAACTGAATATATGAAAAATTAATTAATACACCTAGCCCTCAGAACATCCTACTCAGCAACACAGTAGCACCATATTCTGTGGAGTATTGGTTGTTTGTCCCACTGACTGGGTAGCTGGATAGGAAATGTGGCTCCTTGCTACTGCCCAGTAGTGTGAGCAAATCACACTACATACTGCCCTCTCAGGTAAAGATCAGAATTCAAACTCTGGAGTAAGGTTTCTATTAAGTGCCTATCACTTTTCACCATCATAACGTTGAAAAATCAAAACAAGCACCACTGTAAGTTAAAGACTGTTTTAGTTACTTTTCTCATTGCTGAGGCAAAATATCAAAGTTAAAGGCAAAAAAGTTTATTGTAGCTCATGGTTTGTAAAGGCTTCCAATCCACTGCCAGCTGGCTCCAAGGCAGAGCCTCATGGTGGAGGGGTATGGCGGAGGAGAAGTGGTTCATGGCCAAGGAGGGCAGGCAGAAGGCAGCAAGCAGCCCCAGGTAAGCAAAGCTGCAGGCCAAAGCAGTGGCCTTTTTCTGTCCCTTATATTCTATCCTGGCTAGGTGTCCTTGGGTAGCGCTCACACCCAGGGTGGCTTCCTGTGATCTACACTCAGAACTATGCCAAGCCAGCATGGCACTAATGTAGTCACTGCACACCCTTAATCCCAGCATCAAACACTCTATATCCTGCCACCTCTGAAAAGCTCCACTTGTGACCACATGAAGCTTGAAGGGACATCTAGACACAGGCCACTCCCTCTGTTGTTTGTATTTTCTTTAGCTCAGTAATTCCCAACTATTATTTCAGCCCATAAACAATAAAAAACTTGCTGATAATATATTTTTTTAAATTCTTTCTTTGAAATCACATGATTTTAAAATCACAGTTGGGATGAGTCACCTGGGACTAGAGCCCCTGTATCAGAACGTTATGACATGAGCTCAGGACTAAAGCAAAAAGCTGCACCAACGGCGTGGAACCTGCCAAGAGATCATGCAAGCAAAGCAGCCAGAACTGGCCCTTCTACCACTTCCAGGGCTGGCAGAGGAGAGAAGAACTCATTAGAAATCTGATGCACTGTTGTCTTTCACTACAGAGGATGAGTAGGGCATTCAGTCACGTTTTCTTGAGAATCAGTTGGGTAGAAGGGCTTTGGGAGGCCATTGAGAGAGATGACCATGACTCTCCTGGGACATGACAGCCATGAGATCTGTGTCCTCTGACTTATCTGGAAAAACCTCCTGTTAGAGACAGTGACCGAGCTGCCCTGCCTCATGAAAAGAAAAAAAATGGCAAATTTTAGGGCAAGATATATGTCCACTTGACTTTGAGGCTGACTAGCAGATAGAAGGTAGAGAAATGAGGCCCACTCACAGTTTTCCCCATTCCCTTGTTGTATTCTGGTGCCTGGGATGGCAAACAAGACAATTTTACAGTATAAAGGTATCTGGAGTTCAATAATGACATCGGACTGAGCAACACAATTACTGCGATGAGACTGTTCCTGTATCCAAAATGAACCCCAAGCCATAGAACCTACCTGAGATGTTAGCTGAGAGCTAAGTGGAGAAGAAATGGGTTCAGGCTAAGTTTCCTGTAGGAATAAGACACGGCATGTTTCTCTGAGGTTTCCCTATGTCCTGTGTTTCATTTTACTAGTTTCCTGGGGAATATTTGCCTTCACCTTGTGGTGGCCTCGAGTGGGCACCAGGATGCGGGGAGAAACTGTGGATCAGAGAAGGTGAGAAGCTGGTAATGCAGAAAGGGGCTGCTTTCCATGGCTCATGCCCTTGAGCAGGGGGAACCTCATGGCACCGTGGGAGCAGAGCTGTCCCTGCCCCCTCCCCAGGGGTCCACCCATGCCCATGAACCAGCCATGTCCTCCATAGGTCAAGTTCTGGGGCACCTGGTGCTTCTAGCCTTTGGAAGTCACTCGGGTCTGTGGAGCCTTCTCATGGATCCTGACAGGGGTGGGAGGGAAGATAGGAATCCTGGAGAGAAGCAAGCAGTAACTTCCATGCAAAAGTTTTCTTATTTATTGTTGAGAGATTAGAGAATTTTTTTTCCTTTTATTTAATCTAAACAATATAAAGTATGTCCTTCCCTCCATCCAACCTCCATCACAGGAATCCAGAGGAAGATACTACCAATTATTATAAGGAATGCTGAATATATAGACTCAAAGCATGTTAAAGAGATACTGGCATTTAGCATTTCCAAATGAAAAAACCAAAGGATAATCTTTGCAACAGAAGCAGAGAATTAGACAGAAAAGCAACATGAACCATGAAAGAAGAAGCCGTCGTAACGGAAGTTTGGACAGAGACGGGACCTGGCTTATGGCTTGGGTACCATTTTGTTTTGGTGAGAAAAATTCAGTCAAACAATTGTAGAATGTCTCAAAACTAACAAGTAAAGGAGCCAGTAGAATGTAAGGATGCTTGGCTTCTAATTTACACATTTCCTTTGTTTTTATTTTTGTTTTTCTACCAGTAGGCCATGGCTGTTATTTTCTTTCAAGAAATTATCCCTTTCCATTTTCTTGCTTTTTTTTTTTTTTTTTTTTTTTTTTTTTTTTTTGTCATTCAAAGACAATTCAATGCTCTGCATCAAGCCTTGGCTTGTTCCTGCCGCCTCAGGTCATGCTGAGGATGGCCCTGTTTTCAAAGACAGAAGCAACAAGTGTTATGGATAGGTTTGTACAATCCTACACCTTACTGAATTCATACATTGGAACCCAAATTTCTAGTGTGGCTTTAAAAATAATGTTTTAATTATTTGTTGATTTATGTATCTGGTACAGGGTCTTGCTACACAGTTCGGACTCCTAGCGATCCTCCTGTCTCAGCATCTCCAGCGCTGGGATTACATCTGTGTGCCACCATGCCCAGTTTCAACGGCCAGCACAGTGCACCCAGGAAACAAGGGCTAGCATGGCATCCAGGACCAGGGATTGAACATGGATCCTCAAGCTTGCCAGGCAGGCACTTAGGCCACTGAGCTATCTCCCCAGCCTTCCAGTGGGGCTTTAATTGGAGTGGGGATTTCTAAGAAATTATAGGAGTGTGTTCTGACCTGATAAAATTACTGTCCTTATTTTAAAAAAAGAAAAAGAAAAAGAAAAAACCCTCTCTTTCTACTCCTCATTCTCTACCTTGCAGTCTGCCCCTCTCCACCTCTACCTGTCAGAACCAAAAGTGGTCGTCAGATCCTTGATCTTTGACTTAGAGCCCCCAGAACTATGCAACATGGATCTCTCTTCCTTCTTCCTCAAGCCCCTCATATTCTATTTTGATAGGGCTAGTGAATAGTGCATACTCCACCCTGCATGCTCTTCTTCACCATGTCTTCATGACCACTCTGTTCCTCATTAGAGTTGGTATGTAGTTGCTCCCTTTGGAGTTGGCTGGCCTCAGAACATGGTAAGAAAAAGTATACTCTTCCGCCTGGCTCTCCTGGCACTGCCTCTGAAGACACTTCTCGAAATGCTCCTTCTTGGTGCAGAGCTTTCGGGCTGTGAGAAGCCCATAGCACATAGAAAGGCCACGAGCAGGCCAAAGCTTGGAGGAGGCCAGTCTTCAAGTCATTCCACAGGAGTAAAAATCTCCCAGATGCTTCCAGCTTCCAACTGGCTGAGTTTCAGGCTCTTCCAGCTGAAGCCCTGAACAGTGTCTGAAGTCATCTCTGCAGCACTCGTCCAAATTCCTGACGGCAGAGTCTGGAGCCCCAGGAAGATGATGGCTGGTGTCACTGAATGGAGGATTTTTTTTTTCGTATGCATCAGTGATAACTAGAACATAAAATTTATTTCAGTATAATTTCCTCAGTGACTGTTGTTTCCTGATCTCTATAAATTTTTGTCTCTGACGTGAGACGGAGCGAGAGCCAAGATGAACATGGGAAAGAAACTTCCCGTGGATGAGCTAAGGACTACTTTTGACCTCCACAGCCTGGAGTTTTTGCTTCCTTATGCTTCTTCTCCCAACTTTAGTTTCAGTGACAAAAGATTCCAAATTGCTAACCTTAACCACAAGTGTCTCTGAGCTTCTCACTGTGGTTGTGTTTAAGATTATGCTTAATAATCACAACCACTTAGAAAGGTAAAATGGTCAAATCTTCAGAGTCCTTCAGCCCAGAACTTTTGTCCAAATCAGACCAGCCCAAGGGGCCTAGTCTCACTAGACAGAAGCCAGAGAGCTTCTAGGGAGGGAAGACCTCAAGGGGAGATCAGGAAAAGCAAAAGCCGGCTTGATCTCCCATTAAGAGACGACAGCTCAAAACCAAACTCTCATCTACCTAGTACTTTATTATCCAAATGAGAAATAACACTATTGCCACTGCAGCCACAGGCACAAACTGTGTGATTCCTTTCACATACATCCTTAGGAAATGCACAGAACCATGCAGTGACTGAAAGTGTGTAAGTACCGACGTGCCTGGGGCGGGGAGGGCCAGGCTGCGAAGAAGAGGTACAGTGGGGCACCAGGAGGCTTTGGGGTGATGGACATTTTTTTGAACTTAATTTTGGTGATGGTTTCCAGGTGTACGCATGTCAGGGCTTTTGCAGTTGTTCTCTTAAAATACAGTTTACTGCTTGCCAGTTTCACCTCTATACTATTAAGAATATCTGCATCCAGCCAAGATTGTATCACTGGATGCTCTACCAGAGCCCTTCTGTAAAAGAAATACAACTAGTGCAGGGACATTCCTTTTTCACTCTCTTCACCATTGTTGTTTTCTCACATGCCATTTCCTAAAAGCAAGTTCTGTGAAGATACTAGGGCACATCTTTTTCACAATTTTTATTAATGTTTTTGAGAAACAAATAGCAATGAGACAGTTTCAGAGTTGCAATAATTAATACATTGCATATTGTTGTATTCATAGTACAAGATGCAGACATGATATCCTGTCCAAACACTGTTAGTACAAATCTTTCTTCTCATTGAATTAAGAAAAAGTAGCTGTATATGTATCCTATTTTGTATATACAGATACAAAATGGTCCTTCATTTGTATCCCCTTTTTTTGTTTAGTTTTGTCAGAGATGGGTGATCCATTGTCACTTAAATATTGTAGCTGTGTGAATTCAGTAAAATAATCCAATATAGTCCAGTACTCCACAATAGTAGCAGGTTATCCATAGGACTGGCAATGTTAGAAGTTGTTGACTTGAGCCTTTTATGGCTCAGCATATTAATATGGCTTTACTTTTTATGCTTCGTTTTTATACTTTTCTGCTGGATGGTTAAGACCAAGATAAAGCAATACCTATATGACAAGAAATGTAACTTTTGTCTCTGACAAGGTCAGTCAACTCCCCTCTACAACTACCCAACTGTAGCTCCTTTGTCAGTGTCAGCCATGTGGATGAGTCACGGCCATTGCTTGACCAATTTGCTCTTTTCACAATTTTATTTGTATTTTATGTGTCCACTATGTTTACTTTTTGGGGGGTTAGTATATTTGTTCTGTTCAAGGACAAAGGTACTGGGAAGCTACCTTTGTTATCTGCAGGTTTGCTGTCCCACTCTGAGCCTTGGCCACTTGGGTTAGGACCTTGATGCCACCGATCTTCCTCTGATGAATTCTTTTCTTTCCTTTTTTAATTTTTAAATTTTATTTTTTTAATTCATTTATTTTGGTTCAGGGTCTCACTATGAAGTTCAGACTCATAGTGATCCTCCTGTTTGCAGCTTCCCCAGCAGCTGGGATTACAGGAGTGTGCCACCATGCCCAGACTCCATTGCCAGCTCAATGCACTCCAGGGCTGGGCCTGGCACGGCATGTGGTACTGGGGATAAAGCACCAGTCCCTGCACTTGCCTAAGCAGGCGCTTAGTCTGCTGAGCTATCTTGCCAGCCTTTCTTGTTTGTTTTTAATAAAGCAAATTTAAAATAAATCGGATAGATTTCAGTGCCGCTTCAGAAAGACACACGGGTGGGAGGCCAGCTTTCCCATCCCACCCTCAGTGTCCGAAGGGGTATGTTTCTGTTTTTCACTTGCATGCGATCAAGCGACCTGACCTGCATTTGTTTGTTTTCAAGTGTACTGCCTGACTACAGGCAGACACAGCAACTTTGTTTATTCCTGGGTCAGTGCTGTTAGTTTAAGCTGCCCCCCACCTGCCTTATTCTCTCTCCGTCTTTTTCAACCTATTCTTAGCTTGCATAAGAACAGGATCTAAGGCTCTAAATATGTTTTCTAAAGACACTATCCTCTGCCAGCCCTGTTCTTCCATTGTAGATAATGTACATTTTTCTTCTAGAAATTTAAGTCACTTTGATTAACTCCCAGTCATCTAAGATTGCTTAGGATGTGTCTATAATAATTAAAATAATCAATTTGTTTATACCCTCTTTTTCTTTTATTAACTCCTAATAAAGAAGATATCATATCTAGATTGTTTGTCTGTGTCTTTCATTTTTCTATTATATTTCTGACTATGAACTGGGAATTTTTAGATTTTTAAAATTAGTTCCTGGCCGGGGAGATGGCTCAGTAGAATAAACCCTTCCCTGGCAAGCACAAGGGCCTAAATTCAATCCCTGGTTCTGGGAAAAAAAA
>NW_004524768.1:2151911-2159497 GCF_000260255.1 Octodon degus | reverse complement strand
CAAAGTTTTTAATGCCTTGAGCTGGTTCTGTTTTTCTATATTTTTCCTCTGGAAGAGTACTTTTTTTTGGAGGTCATAACATTTACCTTCCTGGTTGGGAGTTCACACATGTGCACACTACATCTTAATTCCTGTTTTCCCCAGATTCCCTTCCCTCCCTCCCTCCTTCCCTCCCTTCCTCCATCTCCCACCCATCTCTTGATTCAATTTCTTTCTTTTCATGTGTGTGTAGTACGCAGTGTCTACATTCCTTGTGTGGAGCTGGTGCACATACACCGTGCATCTTGATCCTTTCCTTCCCTCACCCACTCCTCGCCTCTTGATCTCCACACCCTTGGAGATCCACCTCCCTATTGTCTGTTAGCTATTTTCTGTTTTGCTCTCCATTATACTTGAGGCTTCTCATATAAGATACATCGGGTAATGGATGAGTAGTCTGTTTTTGATTTATGGACGTCAGGTCTTCCCCTTGAGTTTGGACTACTGCTTTAGCTACTTCTGTTCTCTGGGCTGTGTCTTGCATTTGTGCATTTTCAGGAGAGTCTCTCTAGTGGCTCAGGCTGCTCCTGGCTGCTGGGCTCAGGCAGTGCTCCCATCTCAGCCTCCTGAGTGCAGAGCATGCCGTGATTATAGGCTGTCTGTGGCAACTTTGTTTATTCCGGGATCAGAACTATTTGTTTAAACTGCCCCTTCACCTGTCTCGTTCTCTCTCTCTTTTTCCCTTTGAGTTTTTCTTCGATTGTTTGTTTATAACTAAAGCTTGGGGCTGGCCAGATAGCTCAGAGGATTAGGCAGAGGCAGGGGCCCAGGCTTCGATCCCCTGGTGTTCTGTGCCAGCCCTGCCCTGGGGAGCACCGAGACAGCGATTGAGACTGGACATGGTGGTGCAGGCCTGTAATCCCAGCTCTTTGGAGGCTGAAAATGGGAGGACTACTACTATAAGTCCAATCTGTGTAATGAGTCCTTGTACTAATATATATATATATATATATATATATATATATATATATATAGCTTGAAATTGAGTCATCTGCACAACCCACAGGGATTTCTTCTACCATAACTCTCAGTTTTTCCTTCTAGGATTTTGAGACTTCTTACAAGCTCTATAGGAGGTGAGATATTTTAGGGGAAATGCTCGAATCTTCTAATGATACACAACAACAGTGAAAAAAAGTGTAGGCTTAGCCTTCACAAGCTTACAGCGTTGATAGGTTGGCCTGTCTCAGGGCATCCGTTATCTTAGGAAGTCTAGCTCCTCCTAAGCAGGAGGGTGCCATGTCTAAGCAGGTATTTCTGCTTTCAGTCGAGGAGTAGCTACAGGTATTAGAGAAGAAAGGTGGAAGGGCTTACCATGATTCCAACCTTACCCTTAGAATTGCTGTAAACTTT
Organism: Octodon degus; assembly: GCF_000260255.1. Lineage (NCBI taxonomy): Eukaryota > Metazoa > Chordata > Mammalia > Rodentia > Octodontidae > Octodon > Octodon degus. Next base: position 2,158,105 of record NW_004524768.1, on the reverse strand, counting down.
CTCTTTTAAACATTTCAAACTCAGAATAATACCTAAATAAACTACCTGTATTTGTCAGCTCTTGGGTCTGCCCCTAGTTAAACCGAGGCTCAAATAATTTTCTGAATTGAACACTTGATCTGGGAACCCAGAGGCTTTCTCCCAGGAGTTCATCAGCTCTATGTTGTCTATGTATCACATAGAACTTTCTACATTGTTACGATTTGTGTCTAGTTGTGCCCCAAAGCCTCATGCAGTCATGGGATGGGAACTTCGAGAGTTTGAGATTAACTCATTATCCACTGGAATTATAGGCCTTAGTACTTCTGGGATTATGGGTGTGAGTACTACACCCAGCCTGGGGCATATAGCCTGAATGCAATTTAAGGGAGACAGACTTCCTCTCTGTAGCCCTTGCTTTTGCTGCTCCTCCCTTTTGCTCTCTGGTGTTTGCCACCATGAACTGCTGCCTTCTGCCATGTACCACTCTGCCTTGGAGCCAGCTAAGTATGGACTGAAACCTCCAGTAACTGTGAGCTAAATAAACCTTTCCTTCCTTCATTTTGAGTGTCGGGTATTTGTCCCAGCAATGAGAGAAGAGTAACTGAGGCACACATTTACAGGAAAATGGAGTACATAAGCTTCAGTGCTACCAGAAGCGAAATGGTCACCTTGTGACCTTTCTGGATGGCGGTCTTCCTGGACCGAGCTATACCCTTGGTCAGTGTCTTCCTTTACCCATCTCATCTCTGCCCTCCAAAACAAAGCCAGGAGAAACATAACTCCACAGATGAATAAAGTTCACTTCCATTTGACCTCTATACCACTCCAGTTTTTATGGCAGGAATAAAGTAATGAAATGGTGTGTCATTATATTATTTACCAAATATTCAAACAATGGATTTGAATATTAATCATCAATTGATCATCTATTAGTGCCAGGTCCTTAAGAAGATAAAAAAAAATCCATAATCTCAGTCCATATCATTCAAAAATTATATCCTCTTTAAAGGCCCAGAGAAGATAACTGTGACATGAGAGATTGTACCCAGGGGGACCCCAAAAAGAGAGAGCTCACTGTACTGGGAAATGTGCTTAGGAAAACCTCAGGAGTACTGTCTCAGATATCACTCCACAAGTTAATCGAAGTCATTCCTATCACTAGCTCGGCTGAGAGGGACAATTCTAAGATACACTGGAGGCTAGGCATGGTGGCACACACCTCTAGTCCCAGAACTCAGGAGGCAGAGGCGGGAGGATCACCATGGATTCACGGCCAGTTTGGGCTACATAGTAAGTTCAAGGCCAGCCTGAACTATGTAGTAAAACCCTATGTTAAGAAAAGAAATACATAGATGCATACATACATACATGCATACATATGTACGTATGTACATACTGATGGAAGAAACCTGAAGAGCTACTCGCAAAATGCCTTTCTGGAAGAGTGCTGGGTTTGATAACTCACACACACTGCTAATATAAATCAAGGAAGGAATGAGTTAGCAAAGCACAAGGCAGCAAAGAGAGCTGAATTTTTCTAAGAATATGGGAATTTAAAGAATGTATTTTAGTTTTGTTTATTAGTACTGAGATGTTGGGACAGAAAACAGAAAAGACAGAACTTTGTTCTGGAGGCAAAAGTCCCAGTTGGCTAAAGATGGAAAAGGTCATTATTTTATTAGGAGCACAGATGTATAATATTTGGTTTAAAGTTGTTTGTAAAATATGCTGGTTGTGGCAGCGAAGGTTGGAGTCATCTTGTACTGGGTCACAAGAGCCAGCCGTTAGGTTACCAGGAATTTTACAAGTTGGTTGTTATACAACAGTTATTCAAGATTAAATGGGAAAACTCCCAGTTAAATCATATTAAAAATAAAGAAAATAAATATCCAAAACTTAGGGGGGTCCCAAACATTTGGCCACACTGTACATATTTTTTCTTAAAGGTACTGAAATCTATCAAACATATGTTCTGGAACTTCTATACACTATAACAAAATGTAGTGACATAGCAGACACGGATCGCTTTCTGACTAAGGTCAGTGATGCCAAGCAGGTAGCTTGGAGGATGGCACCACAGGATTTGGCAAACCTGCACACCAGGTGTTTTTGTTCAGATAGTGCATAACTGAACACTTACCAGGACTCCGTGAGCCAAGGGCACAGTGCCTGGACCTGGCTCCTTGAAGTTTTAGCTCGGCCAGTTATGGGCTCCATAGTGTGGACACATGCTGAGTGAGTCAAGGTATGTGGAGCACTCACAGCATTACCTGCTGCGGTAGTCCTCCCTTATCTGTACTTTCATTTTTTTTTTACAATGTTTTTACCCCTGGCTAACTGTGGTCCAAAACTCCTAAATAAAATATCCCCCAAATAAGGGATTCATAAGTCCTCGATTGCCCGGCATTCCGAGCTGCACGATGAAGTCTCATGGCATCCCACTCTGCCCCAAGCGCATCGGGAATCTTTCCATTGTCCAGCGAAGCCATGCTGTGGGTGCTACCTGCCCATTAATCATCTAGGAGCAGTTTCAGTTACCACGTCAGCTATCACTATGTCATGGGGCTTGAGTTCAAGCAATACTATTTTACCATGTAATGACTCAAAGAGACAAGAACAATGATGCCAGCAATTTTAGTTTACCAAAATCTAGAAAATACTTCCCTTATGTGAGAAGGTGAAAGTTCTTCTCATTAAAAATGCAAGACAAAACATGAGGAGGTTGACAGGAAGGAGATACGGTTCCGTAGGGCCCAGTACTTGTGGTTTCAGGCATCCATCCACTGGGGAGTTTGGAATGAATGCCCACAGATGAAGGACTGCAGTGGTGTGGAATTGTTGACAATTATTTATGTTGTTGCCATTGTTACATTGATTTGTATAGTGACAATAATACATTTATAAAGTCATGAAAAACACATCTTCCATATAAATGTCACATATCTTCCTAAGCACTCACAAGCACACCCAAAGGCTCAGCTTTCCCAGGACTGTTTCCTGAGGGCATGGTCCCGGAACCCAAGTGTTTCCTGGGCACACAGGCCTCTGTCACAGGACAGCAGTGCCCGTTCCCCTGACAGTTCTGAGCTGGTACAGTGGGACAGCTGCCCATGACCTTCTTTATGAGGTAACTGAGTGGCAGTGAACTAGTCAGCTTTCTTTGACTCTGACAGTATCCCTGCATAATTAATGTATAAAGTCTTAAAAGCTGTGTTTTGGGTAATGGTTTAAGGGATTCCAGTCCTGTGGATCCATTGCGTGTAGGTCTCTGGTAGGACCAAAAAGTAGCCAAGCAAGGAGCGCATGGTGGGTGGAATAAGCTGCTTAGCTCCTGGGCAGAGCAGATCACCACTGGGAAGAGAAGGGCAGGGTCACACTCCCATTGTGGGGAACACCTTGAATGACCTAAGTGCACCCCGCTGGGCTTCGGTTGCACACCTCTAGGCAGTGTCAGCCTGGGGACAGAGTCTTGAACACAGGCCTCAGGGGAAAAAGAGGAGCACCAGGGCCTAAGGGGGGCAGGAGGCCAAGGGAGTGATGAGAAGATTTGAGCAGAGGTGTCACAGTGTCTCTCAGGAAAAGGCACACTCAAGGAAGAGCAGACAGGTTAAATAGGTGTAGGGCTGGCTACTTTGAATACCTCCCCTGGCCTCCAGCTCGGAGGGTTACCTAGAGTCACCTGCTGCCTGCAGTGGGGGTAACTGGAGTAGCAGAATAAAGCCTGGGTACAAGAGCTGGATTTGTGGAGAGGACTGCGGGTGCATTGGGTCAAATCCGAAGGGCACATTCACAGGAATACGTAGCTGTCTGTTAGAATTAATGTACACCGGGACAGTTCTACCCTGTCAGCAGGACCCTGGGCACCAGAGCAGCAAGGATAGAGACAGAAAAGACCTAACCCAGTGGAGCTTAGAGAACACAGTGCTTCCGCCTTGAAGGAGGACCATTTTGTTTAGCAGTCTAGAGAGTAGGTCGGGTACATGCAGACACTCTCATTTTAGGAAGGAGGACATGAGTGGGGACTGGAGAAGGAGCAGGTGGCAGGAACTGTGGGGCACCACCACGGTCCACTGCAGAAGCTGTGTGGGGCCCTGGAGGTGGAAGGCTCCTCCTGCTACATGGAGGAGCCAAGACGACACACTTGGGAAATCACTGAGCAGACCTAGAGAGTTCCTGGGCCTCGTCTCAGTGCAAGACATTTATGTTTGTAATCCCATGCATAAGTTATTGGAATCCCATCAAGTTAATTCCAATCTACCACTTTCAGGGCAACCCACAGCAAAAATAAAGACACTAAAGCATACTTATAGTTATGGGGAGCTAAGAGGTCCTAAGTCCAGCCATGGGGATGGCTATCTGGAACAAAGACCTCAACCCAGACCTGAACCCCGGGGTTTATTCAGTCATGAAGGAGGAGTGGCTTAAGGATGAGTGACTGAGAATGGCAGGAAGCTGGTGAGCACTGTGAGCTGGGCTAGGTAGGAGGCCTGCATTTACCTCTGTCAGATGCAGAGAGGAGGATATGCAGAAAAGGTGGTCTGCATTGCACAATTGAGATAGTATCTAATGTTTTGGGTCCAGTGCTTCAGCTTCCTTGACAAGGAAGGAAGACGAGGAAGCCACAGCCTCTGTCCAAGCTGACAGCATGGAGCATTGGGTCTTTTTCTGGTCTCGACCCAGCTCATGTTAAAGAGCAACACGTAGGGATTACAGAGGAAACACACTTGCCATCTACCACCACACTACCACTGGCACCTCGGCTAGGCCAATATGCACTGCTTAAAGCCAATTGAAGGGATAACATAAGTCCTAGCGAGCTCTGTACCTATCAATACATGGAAACAGGGTCAGGCTCAGCCAAAATGGAGACGATTGCTCTTCTTTCAAGGAGAGCTGCTCAGGGGCCATCCTGATTGTTCAATGGACTAAAGCATCTGCTTAGGCAGAGTGCAGCAGCAAAGGTTCGATTCCCAGCTTGCTGTGCCAGCCCTGCCCATGGGGTGCGCTGAGAAGGCAATTGAGACTGGGCATGGTGGCACACGCCTGTAATCCCAGCACTTGGGAGGCTGAAAATAGGAGAATCACTACGAGTCTGATCTACATAGTGAGACCTGTAAACTCTGTCCTAAATACAGAAAAGATCAAAACAAAAAGCACTGCATTTAGGCTGGTGGCGATAGCTCAGTGGACAAAGCACCTGCTTTGGCAAGTGCAGGGACCAGGGTTCAATCCCCAGTCTCACAAGCTGGGCACACTGAGCCAGAGACAGAATCCAGGCCTGGTGGTACATGCCCGTAATCCCAGTGCTGGGGAGGTTGAAAACAGGAAGATCTCCCTGAGTCCAATCTGTGTGGTGAGACCAAATACACAAATGAAAAAAAAAAAAAAAAATCATGGAGATCTGCTCAGGTGGTCCTCCACAAACCCAGACTTCAGCTCCAGAGCTTGTCCCATCCTAAAATCTGCTGCTTGCAGCTGGTGCCGGGTGGACTTCTGTGAGAAAGGCGGGAGGAAAGCCGGGGCTGGCTCAAAATTCCACGTGGTGTTGGACTGGTCCATTCAGACCTGGGAAAGAACTGTGATGGTGGCACTTTAAAGTGATGATGGACAAGAGGGAAAACAGAACGAAGAAAACTGTTGCATAAAAACTAGCCAAGCACAAGCATGATGAGGGTCCAGAGAATGAAAAAAAGGAAGAATAAGGATGCTAATGAGGTTTTCTTGGGAAGCCTCCCACCCTTGGAGCATCCATGACCAAGACAGCTCTGAGGCTGTACTACAAGTGCTATGAGGAGAGGAGGCCCAAAAGAGCTCTCCTCACATCTGCGTGACAGTGCAGCACAGGTCCCTGTGACAGCCCACAGGCCCGAGGCCATACGCAGTAGTCGGACTTCCAATGTCGTGCATGATGACATGACCCAGGATCCGTGGTTCATCCTGTAATCCTTGCCACTCACGGGGCTGAAGGAGGAGGATCAAGAGCCAGAGGACAGGCTGGGCAATGTAGCAAGATCCTCTCTCAGAAACAACAAAAGAAGAGCTTTTCTAAAAGGCTGGGAGTATAGCACACTGACTGAGCACAGTGGCCCAGCACAGCTGTAGGGCACAGTGGCAGGACACAGTGGCAGGATGCAGTGGTAAGACACAGTGGCAGGGCACACTGGCACAGCACAGTGGCCCAGCACAACTGTAGGGCACAGTAACACTGTAAG
>NW_004524768.1:2146737-2151335 GCF_000260255.1 Octodon degus | reverse complement strand
CTCTCTTGGTCTCTGTCTCTCTCTCTGTCTCTGTCTCTCTCTTTACAATTGCCATGCTTGTTTATTATTTTCATAATTTAATTATGAAAAATGGAGACTGTAAAGTTCAAAATAAATGTACCTGTGGCCACACAGCTGTAGCTGATGGGGCAGGTACCACAAGCACACTTACCATAGGGATGAACAAGTGGGGAGATGATGTTTTCAGGGGAGCTAAAATCTTCCTGTAAATCTGACTTTAAATCTTTACCTACTACTTAAACGGTCCTCAGAGCTCCTCCTAAATTACCAGCGACTCATTTTACTCCCATATTTATAAATAGAACTGACCGCTTTACCAAGGCAGAATATGGAACAGAACAGATAATCTCTATAAAGAGAGGGATAAAGTTATTTTTTGCATAATCTTTACTGAAGGACCTAGATCAAAAATTTTCATGACATCTTGGAGAAGAGTTTATTTTGGAACAGTGGCATTCTGCATGAGGCAGGACAACAAGGTTGCTGAGGCAGAAACGCAGCTCTGGGCTGTTTATCCACCAGATAGATGCGAACCAGCCCCCCAGAATGTCCAGCTGTGCTGCTGGTGGAGACGGTAAGCAGGCCTGGCTTCCTGGGAGCTTTCTCCCAGCGGGGTGCAATCAGGGAACCCCTTGTCTGTGTTCTCTAAGCACTATCCACAAACAGCTGGGGTCTGCCAGCAAGAAAGGCCCAGCTCTCCATAGCATGTGACCACCATTTCCCTGACCCCTGTCACTGGGGGCGCTCTGAGTGTCACAGCAACTCCACGTTTCCCTGAACCGAAGGCAGTGTCTGTCCGAGGCCCTCCATGGCAGCTGTCTCCTTGGGTCAGATGATGCCCGGCTTACTGTGCCTAAGGAGGAGCTTAGTTCCCAGGCGCCCGTTATCAGATGAGCCAGTGTTAGCCCAGCGCTTTCTGGGTCAGCAGGGTAATAGACCTCATTTAGTAGTTCCCTACTATCACTTCGCTTCTGAAGGTAATGTGCGCGTGTATTGCCTGTGTCCCCCAGGAGGACAAGAGCACAAAGCGGCTGAGAACAAGAGCCTCATTCTTCCACATCTGGGGTCAGGCAGTCGGGCTGCACCCCGCTCCAGCTTCCGATGCAGGATCTTCCCTGCCTCTTCCAGCTTCGGTGGCCCTGGGTAGTCCCTGAAGCAGCAGCATCCTAGCCACTGCTCCCCCTTCACACGGTATCTCTTGTATGTCTGAGCTTCAAAACATGCCAGCCACTGGACCTAGGACCCACTGTCACCTCGTGTGACCTTACCTGCACCTGAGCGCCTCTGCAGAGATTTCTTTTAAATAACATCCTGCTTGCAGGTACTCAGGGTCAGGAAAAGAACACACCCTCTCAGGGGACACAGTTCAGCCGTACCAGGCCACAGTCCTCTGTGCTGGCCCAGGATGGGGAAGCCAGCTCCCGTTGTGCATTCCACAAAGCCACTTGCTGGGACCATCAGGGATTCAGACTGCCACCTACTCCTGAGAAGCAGACAGGATAATTTTCTGTGTCTTTCACTCCACTTAGGGCTTCTGTAACAGGAGGAGGAGGGGGGAAGAATAAGTGAGTTCTCTGCTATCCAGCTGAGTCCCAGGTTGCTGTGCTGCTGGGAGCAGAAGCCAGTTCTCTGACAGCTGCCCTGGAGCTCCAGGATGCTCTGGCAGCCCCTCCCTGCCCTTTGTCCAGGTCATGAAGAGCAGAGTTCACACAGAGGGCTGGCTCACTTCAGGGCAGCCATGGGTGACTGTCAGCTCAGGGCCTGGGAGCAGTGGCTCCCATCTTTTCAGAGGAAGAGACTCCCCTGAGGGCAGCCCTACATAGACCCCCGCTGTGAGAAACTCCTGGAGGCACCTGGTGCTGTAAGCTGGCATTTCTTCCATGAATTCTGTCCACCTGAGCCCTTGGGAAGCCCCTTAAGTCCCTCACTGCCCAGGCCTGGCACGTGCCCAGTGTGTCCCACACAGCCTCTGTGGCAGGCACTGGACCCTGTCACAGGGATGGCAGCACCCATTCTGGGTCATCCCTGCTGCTGAGTGTCTGGCCTGACTGAAGCTCTGATTCTGTGAGGGCACTTCGCATCTTCTAGCAGCCACTGGGCTCACAGTTAGCAGGCTGGGGCATGCACAGGTACATGAGTACATCTATGTGTATGTGCATGTATGTGCATGTACACCTGAGCATACATGCATGCATATGCACACACATGGAAGTGTGTGTGTGTGTGTGTGTGTGTGTGTGTGTGTGTGTGTGTGACTGCCATAAATGTGTTTGGTCACTTGTCCAGACCAACTCAGAAGAGAAGAGCTAATAGTGATGAAGAGGGAAGGTGACCAAGCCCTGCCCACCACTACCTGCCTGGGGTAGGGGTGCTCAGCTGCACATCACCAGATCATCTGCTATAAGGAATGTGCTGGGATAAATCCTTCTGTGTGCAGACTTGAACCTGGGACCCCTAGGCCTGGTCTGCAGGAGGAAGGCACTGAGATGGAGAGTTCAAGTCCCAGGGGTTTGTGGAATTTCAGAGCTCTGGAGAGGAATGCTCTGACAGCTTCAGAGCGTGGGGTCCCCCGGAGTGCTGTGGCCAGACCAGGTGCCCACCAGTGCACAGCATGAGCAGCTTGCCTTCTGTGCTGTGACACTGTGCAGGAGACTGGGGAAAGCAGGGTGCCACTGAGGGGGTCCGCAGTCAAACAAGCCACCCAGTGGAATCTCGCATTTTGCATTAAGGTTAGTAAGACATGACCTAGATGGGACCAAGAAGTCTACTTGAAATTCAGATTTCACTGGGAAACCTGCACACTGATACACCAAACATGACTGTCCCGCCTTTGTAGGGTGAAGACAGGCTGTGTGTGGGCTCACCCCACTGTCTTCCTCCCATCCTGGAGTGAGGCGAGGGTGCGGGGCAGTTCCAGCTAACTCTCCAGACACCCGGAGCCTCAGCACATACTAGTGGCAAGAAAGAAAGAGGGTGAGAAATCCAACCCTGCCTTGTGCTGGCCGAGGAGATAGTATCACCCACTGTGGAAAGAGAACATGATTTATCAGAGCTCATAGGTGTGCAGGGAAGGGGAGGTGGGGGCCCTGGATGTCACCTCAGTTGTTTATCTGGTGGCAAGCTCTTTGGCTGTTCTCTTTGGGTTCTCCACACTGTAGTTTCCTATCTTCTGAGGGATCCGGGGTGCGGCCAACCTACCTCCCAGGCCCATGGTCCTCACCGCACCCCTGAGGGCCAGTCCAGCATCCCAGTCACAGTTAGAGAGGATGCAACTTGATCGTGACATTTTCAGAGACCACCACAAGGCCTGGGGTGGGCAGAAGCCTGGGCCTTAGTCTGTTTTCCAGAAGAGCGGATTTATGTTTTTTTTCTGGGACACTGTGGGACTCAAAAGCCATTTTTGCTCAAAAAGCTATGATTCTTCACATGGGCCGACAGAGACCCGATAGGTAATTTCTACGGGTCAATGGAAAGAAGCAGTTAATGCTTTAATTTGTTTTGTCTCCTTTTTCCAATTGCTTGTACTTTTTCTCTTCTTAATTTCTTATACATTTCTTTCTTCTTCCAATTTTACACGCATATATCTGTCAATATGAATACCTGGTTGGAAGACAGCACTATATTACAACCAATACTGTGAAATTCATATTACTTTGTTACATGAAATTCTGTATCACTTGTAATTTTTTCAGTTTTAATTCTAATTTGTACTCTCTTTAAAAAAATTAAAAAAAAAACTAAATGTAAAACAAGCTTCACTCTGAGTTTGCCTCCTTTGTTCCTAAAGCTTTGGGTCACATCCATTCTCGCCTCTGCATATGTGAATCATTTAAGGAGCGTCTGTTTTGAAGTTGGCAAAACAAGGTTGATTGCCCATGAATTTATAGGATGTGACAACACCAAAGGAAAAGATATACGGGGCCTCTGAGCAACCCCTACAAGTCTCCGGCCACTGTCCTGCACCTGTGATCACCAGGATCCCAAGAGATGCAGAGCCCTGCATGACCGAAACAGCCGGAGCCAACCCTTTCCTGGGCAGGGAGCCCACCCTCAGCCATGAGGATTCTGGAGCTAGGAAGCCAGGCGTCTGTGGCTGTGGCGGGCACCAGAGCCCAGCCACCAGCCTTCCCCACCACAGCAGGGCGTCTGAAGCAGCATCAGAGCGCCCCCCTCCAGCCGCCCAAGCTGGAGTCCTTGCTGCTTTTCCTTACCGTCGTGATCACTCAGCAAGGGCTAACCTGATCTTGGCAAGTTCCTGAAACTAAAGGCTCTTACCACTTTCTTTAAAAAAAAAAATTGTATTGAGAAACAAATAGCAATGAGAGAGTTTCAAAACTGATTAGTAGGGCAGTTTCAATGATTAATACATTGCATATTGTTGTCTTAGTGGTTATTCATTGTGCAAGATGCAGACATGATATTCTGCCCACAAACACTATTAGAACAAATCTCTCTATTCACTGAATTAAGAGAATGCAGCTGTATATCTAGCCTAACTATTTTTTTAAGAGTCAACAGAAAATATTTTATTTTAGCTACTTGTTCTCTTTTCTTTTTCTTCACTATTTCTCTTTTTT
>NW_004524768.1:2114988-2143422 GCF_000260255.1 Octodon degus | reverse complement strand
AACAGCAGGTAAATAATTTGTGGATCATAAGTCAATGCATTTCAATTATAACTATCGATGTAAATGGACTCAATTCACCAATTACCACTTTCTGTTATTCTCTAAGCAAAGCTTTTTCCTTGCAAATCTGTGTTAATTTTCACTCCCAGTTTGACAGAAAGCAAGGATCCATGCTGGCCAGTGACCGAGAGCAGTACAGCACACTAGGTGGCTGCTCTGGTGGGAAAATGCGGAGCGGCCAGTGAGAGCACAGAGTGCTGGAACACAGGGAGGCAGCAGGGGTGGGGGGGGTGCTTCCTGAAGATGCGCTGCGTCAGCAGAAATTCAGAACTGGACAGGACGTGCTCAAGCGGGTCTGGGAAGAAGAAGTGACAACACCAAGGGAAAAGACACACAGGGTCTCAGCAATCCCTCCTCCCAGTCTTCGGCCACTGTCCTGCATCTGTGATCACCTGGACCCCAAGAAAAACAAAGCCCCACAACAGGAAGTATGGGGAATCCCAGGTACAAAGACAGATAGGTATAAAGGGACTGATGGATGTGCAGGACACTAGAGTACCCCATGAGAGATGTGGAGGGCCCTGGAGGGCTGGATGAGTCTGAGCAGTCAGAAGACCATCAGGGCTGAGTTTCTGGCACTGATTTCATCTCAAGAGGAGCACAGCCCATCAGGCCTCAGGGTTGTCCTCTCCGGCCGAGGGCCTGTGGCTGGGCCCCATTATGTCTGCACCATCCTTAGCTGCCCGCTGTCCTCATTCAGGGCAACCTCAAGGCAGTGACCTCCTCAAGGCCTGGGCTTCTGTCCAGTGACCCTGGACTGGCCACTGTGACAGAGGCTGTCCTCCCCCGCTCATAGGTCTCTGGCTCTGGCTTGCTGGTTTCCGCTGGCTCAGGCACCTATTCCTTCCTCAGGCCTAGTCCCTCGAATCCAAGCAACCACACTTCCTTGGGAGGCCTGTCTGGGACTACGGAATTCCTAATGCATTCTCACTTTTCAGAACAGAGACAGAGAGAAATGTACAGACATTTTTTGACTGCTTCTGTGGGAAAGCACCCCTTTTCTAACACCGCCCACAAATAGCCAGGGTCCACCAACGAGAAGTTCCCAGCCATTCACGGCATATGTCCACCACTTCCCCTAGCACAGTAGTCTGTGTGCCACATAGACTTCACATTTCCCTGAGGCAGTCTCTGTCATGGGACCTTGACAGTTCCTGCCACCTCCTCCCCAGCCTTTGGATCAAATGATACCTGGTTTACTTGTCTCGTTAGGAGCTTAGTTCCCAGGTCCTATATGATGGGAAAGTCCTTGAAACTCATGCTGTGCAATTACCAGTATGAAGTGTTAGGAGGTGGTGGGTGGAGGTGAGGCCTGTGGAGAAGTTAAGGTCAAGGGGACCACAGGGGTGGGGCCCCAATCTGATGGAGCCACAGCTCTGGAGAAGAGGAAGCATCAGTGCTCAAAGTCTGGCCAAGTGGTACCTGGTGCCCCCTGCACAGTCCTCACTAGTACAAGCCCTCATGGGATGTGGGTGCCCAGTTGTGAACCTCCCAACCTTCAGATCTGTGAAGATGTGAGTGAGGCCATCCTCTCATCTTGATCTGTCACCCGACCTGTGGCATTCAGTTATAGTAACAGAACCCAGAGTAAGACAGAGGCCGCACAGAGGTGCACACAGGGGCTTCAGGAGAGAGCCCCTGTTGTTCTGACAACGGATGGGAAGATGAACTCCAATCCCAGCAATGCTGCTGCTGCCTGAATGGCTGCCCAGTGCTCAATTGCCCCACCTGTAAGGTAAGGTCATCCAGAGAGCCCAACAAACAGACCTGATTTGAGGATCAGATACAGTGACCACATGGAACCCTGTACTCATTCCTGCATTGTGGTCTGCAGCCCCCTGCAGCTCTGAGGGTAAACTTAGGGGCCAGCTGTAGCCCAAAGTCTTCACGAAAGATGGAGTGTGGATTGGAGCTTGCACATTTCTACTTTTCTCTGTTCATCAAGCCAGAGAGGAATTTGAATACTTCAGGAGAAGCCAGGAGGATGGGAAGACATAGGTTGAGTGTGGTAGTGAAGGAGAGGACATAAGGAACATCATGTGGTCAAAGAAAGCAGCACCATATAGAAATGAAGTGTGGGCTGTGTCGAAGTCCAGCCCTCAGTGAACTATGAGAATTGCAACAGTTTGTAGAAAAGAGGTGAAAAGGATCTGGACAGCGGTCAATCCACCAGGAGGCTGTGACCAGGAGCTGACCACATGTTCCCCTGATGTCCCAGGCCCATGCCAATAGATGAGTGAGAACAGGACCCGTCCCCTGCCTCATCCAAGCCCTGCTCCAGGAGAGCTGCTTCTGTAGGGAATGCGGTTCTGCTGGGTGTGGAGGGAAGAGAGGCAGCAAGAACACTACCCATGCTGACAGCCCATTTCAGCTGCAGGAAGATCCTGAGGTGTATCCTGTGGTGTTACCCGACAGTTCCCAGGGATGAAGACAAAAACATCAATGCCTCTGTCTTAGTTACTTTTCACTCGTTGCTGGGACAAGTACATGACACTTAAAATTAAGAAAGGAAAGGTTTATTTAGCTCACAGTTTGTGGAGGTTTCAGTTTATACTCCCCTGGCTCTGAGGCAAATGGCAGCAGTTCATGGCAGCAGAAAACAATGAAGAGCAAAGGAAAAGGAGCAGCAGCTGAAGTGGCCCGGCTGCAAATATCAAGCTCCTTCGAAGGGGCCCAAGGAAGCCGGCAACTCTTTCCTCAGCCCCTTTTGTATAGGCTTTTGGAGCTGAGTCACTCTGGGGAGGGTGGCCAAAGTGGCCTAGGGCAGAACAGACTGGGAGGGCAGGAGCTGATCCAGCCAGGCTTCCAACATCTCAAGTTGACACAGTGTATCAACTACCACAGCACCCCTTACCACAGTACAAGGACAGGGACAGTGCCAGTGAGAGGAAGAACATCTCTGACTCACAAGAAAGTCAGGCCCATGTAGGGGCTGCCCCACCTGTGCCCAAGGCCAGGCTGACAGGGTCCAGCTGCAGGAGGCGCATGAGGTTTGTGCTGGTGTGGAAAGCAGAGGAGGTGGGATGTGAGGGGAGAAGAAGTGTTATGCGTGGGGCAGAGTGCCTTGGGGTGCACTGGAAGTGCTGCTCGGGCCCTCTTCTGTGGCTGCAGCAGCGCAGATGGCATGGTAGAGCTGGGCTGAAGAGCAGATGCCATGCAGGACAGGCAGCAGGAGGCTGCAGGGAGAGGAGTAGGGGCAGGGCAGGGGGAGAAAACCTCCCTGCACTGCAGAAAGATCCTGAGGCAGAGGTGGAAGCTGTGACTGCACAGAAAGACTGGGCTAAAAGCATGAGGACATCTCTCATGTGTCAAAGGATAATAGAGGGAACACAAGGAACAGGGAGCCAGAAAGAGACCTGGGAACCTGGGCCTGCTGCCCAGTAGTTCCTTCTGCTGAAGGATGATTGTATCACTCACGGTGGAAGTGTTGACGATGCACTCACCCATCACCAAGAATATGACTGTGTTTGTGGACTGAGTCACTACTGGGGCAATGATCAAGTAGAGTGAGGTCCTGAGGGGGCCCTGGTCAAGCAGGATGAGAGCCTTGGAAGAGTAGCCAAAGACTGAGATGGAGAGGCCGTCTGCCAGCCAAGGTGGAGGCGCTGGGAGAAGCCTGCTGTGCTGACACCTTGAGTCCAGACTTGCTGCTCCTTGGACCGTGAAGTGACAGGTGTGCCTGCGCAGGCGGCCTTGTCTGTTGTGCCAGCTAGCACGACAGTCCTCAGACAATGGCAGCCCTCTCCTCCTGGCCAAGTGTCGGCCTCCTCCGACCAGTGGCTCTGTGAAAGAAAGCACATGTGACATGAGTCACCTCAGAGATTCAGCTATTTTATTTAGTGAATATAATAAATTGTTGCTTCATCTTTTGTTACATAATCTTTTGTGTATTAAATACAGCTAAATGAATATAAAACTCCCAGTACACATTGTCCAGACAAAGGAAATAATGAAATGCCTCTTGTAGATAGCAGGAGAAATAAAAGCTGAAAAACCTTCTGTCATCTAGAGGCACCAAATTTAACAGATCATTCTCCCTCGAGGATTGTAATCTCTTCTGCAACACCATTAAAATTATATTGTTGTTTCCAGGAATCATACATCAGCCTCATGAGAGGACAGCCTACTCTTTAGGCTTTCTTACCCTTTGTATTTCTCCAACTGGCATGCCCAGCTACAAAAAGAAAACCTCTGAGAGAATGGATTGCTGTTTTGAGCTTTGCTGTGCTGGAGAATGTTTGCTGTCCTTCAGCTTATTCAACTCCCAAAACTCTTGCTTTGAGAAAAAGACATTCCAATATCACACGGTTTAAGTCTGGTTGCAAAATGACCTTGTTTGACTTCTGCTCCTGGAAAGATGGAGTAGATAAATACTTCCCTATTCTTTCTAGTAAATACAGCTGCAAACCCTGG
This sequence comes from Octodon degus, assembly GCF_000260255.1. Classification (NCBI taxonomy): domain Eukaryota; kingdom Metazoa; phylum Chordata; class Mammalia; order Rodentia; family Octodontidae; genus Octodon; species Octodon degus. The sequence goes on along the minus strand of NW_004524768.1, from coordinate 2,138,949 downwards.
ACATCATGTGAGAAGCAGCATAAAGAGACTCCAAAAGCTGGAGAGAAGGAAGACACCTGGGTCACAGGTCCCTTCCAAGGCCCACCTCCAGCCCTCACTTCTTGCTGCCGGCTTCCAACACCTCTCAACAGTGCCTCAGTCAAGGCCCAGCCTCCACCCAGAGGGCCTTTGGAAGACATTTCAGGCCCATATTTGTCCCATTTGTCTCCCTCACACCAAGACAGCAACTCCTGATGGAGACAAGGAAATGCATTCGGTGCCTGCTGCCAGCGGGGAGGACCTTCCTCCAGCCAATGCGATCACCCTTGCCTGCTACCTCCATCCACCCATCAAGCAGGAGGCCCCACTCACAGATGGAGGAAAAGCCTTGTCAGAAAGGATGGCGGCCAATTGCGAAGGCACATGTACCCTTCATTACGCTGTGAGAGCCAGGGGCCCACAGGGAGCCATAGTAGGACCCATAGTGCCTCCTGGTGTTTGGACTCATGACACAGGAACTAGTGACTTCTAGTAAAATGCGTGCACCAGAGAACAGCACACACAAGGATGGAGTAGCAGCGCCATGTTGAGCCACATGAAGGCAGGACCATGCTTCGCACAACCTTCCGCTCTCTCAGTCACTCTCCAGATGCCTCCTGCCACCCTAGAGCATCCTATGGGGGGCTCTGGCCAGACGTTCATCACTCCACCAGCCCAGCCGCTCACCCAGCGTCTGTGAAGAACTGGATCCAGGGTGAGCAGAGGAGAAGACCAGCCTCCATTCTCCTCCTGAGGTGACTACAGACCCACCAGCCCCAGATGCTGCTAGAACTACACAGCCACTCCAAGCCTGAGTTTCTAATCCTCAAAGCTTTAACATACCCAGATTTGATGCACAGTAACAGATCAGCAATTCTATTATGCTAAGTCTTAAATCACCTTAAAAACCATTTGCTCCTACTGACACACTCCCATTGACACAAACCAAGAGGTGATGAGAAATTGCCCACCTAGCACCCACTGTCCTCCACAACCTCTGCCATCTGCTTTTCACTCACAGCCCACGAGGCCTCTTCTGCTTCCTTAATCCACTTTCTTATGCATGATTTTGTGTAAATGGGACTAGACTATTGAAAACATGTTTGTTCGCTGGTGCCCCTTAGATTGCCAACCATTAATCATGGAATTTCCTCTGTTCCTGGGTGGATGGGTCACTGTGTGTGGGTCCCCAGGACAAGACAGGCCCTGAGTGAGTCACGCCAGCCCGGCTTCCTGAAGCCTCGGGGGTGAGCGTGTGGGTGGTGATCAAGGACCAACAGCAGCAGGAGAAGCCCTGCTCTCTGCAGGCCAAGCACACGGGAGGCCACGATCCTCTTCTCATTGTGTTCCCCGGACTCTGGGACTGCAATTTAGCTTTTCATAAGCTTTCTAGTCCACAGGCTGCCGTCATTCCGGCCACTTCCTGTGTGTGTAGGCACAGTCCCGGTGGACAGGCACCAGTCACCCCGCTGTCCTTTGTGTCTCTGCCGCCTAGGATCCACACCTAAGAGATGACTAATGATTCATTTTCTGTTTTCAATCACAAGAGACAGGAGGAGGGTGCTTAGTCACCTTCTAAGCCAGCTTGAAAACAATGTTTTCACAGACACTTGGCTTTTCAATTCTATAAGAATGAAATAAAATGTTGGCACCATAAACTTTACCTTCTTGCCACTTTTCAGCAGTGGCCGTAAGTGCATTCCTGCTGCTGTGCAGCCACCACTGCCATCCATTGCTAGCATCCCGCCGTCTCACAAAGCTTCAGCTCGGCACCCATTTGAAAAGAACTTTCCATTTTCCCTCCTGCCTCCAGCTCTTGCTTCTGTCTTGATGATTCTGACTAGTCTAGGTAACTCAGAAGGGGTGAAGTCGTGCAGGATTGGCCCCTCTGTGGCTGCTCACCTCACGTAGCAGGCCCATCCGCACTGCAGCACAAGTCAGATCCCCTCGCACACAGCTACTACATTTTGTTTATCCACCTCTCCGCTACCGCATTTTGTCCACCCATCCGTCTGTCTGTCCATCCACCCACCCATTGGCTCATTGATGGAAACTTTAACTGCTCTCACTTTCTGGTTGTGCAAATAATGAATATGGGTTCTTTTCATGGAGAATTTAAAAAGACAGAAGGTATACTTGAGCTCCACCAATCCCTCAAGCACTCGTTGCTGACCAAGGGAGTGTGGAAACAGTGTGCATCTTTTGGGAGTGAACTGTTCTCTTCCTCTCTCCCTGTCACACATCAGCCTATGACTGAGCTGGTGGTAGAGACCAATGGAAAGTCACAGTGTGCAGTGCTGTGTGCTCTAGGGCCATACCAAAGACTGCCATCTGAGCTCCAAGAATGTGGTGCAGCTCCCCAGAGGCAAGGGAGGTTGGGAGAACCAGCAGGTCCTGGTCAGCACAGCCTATGGCCTTGACAAAAAGAACCTGTATTAGTCACTTTTCTGTCACTGGGACAAAATACCAACCCCACCAATTTAAAGGAGAGGTTTGTTCAGCTCCCAGATGGCTCCAAGGAAGAAATGGCGTGGTGCAATGGCACAGTGCAGGAAAGTTGCTCATCCTGTGGCAGCTAAGAAGCAGAGCAAGAGACAGAAGCCAAAAATAAGCACTCTTCAGGCCCCACTCCAGTGACGTGCCTGCAGCCAGGTCCCACTCCAACTAGCACCTCTGACTACTGAACTCCTCAATTGATGGATACCCCAGGATCCAGTCACCTTCCACACAGAAGACTTCTGGGGCCCTTTTCAATATAAACTATAACAAGGTCCAAGTTCAAGTCTTTTACCATGGTTTGGAAATCAAGGTAGGCTGGGTAGGAAATGATACTGCTTGCTGAGTGGGGAGGTCTAAGTAGGAAGGGGAACAAGGGGCCAGGTAGAAAGGGGAATATGGTCACATCGAGACGGACTCTGCAAGCCTTATGATCATAGCCCATCCAGGCCACATCATGTCATGTAAACCATTGTCCACATGATTGCAAACTTATATTGAAGCCTTGAAGTAGTGTGGAAGCAGCCAAGCCACCACAGCGCAGCTCAGTGCTAACGTTCATCCTGACACAAGGGCGTATGTGACAAGCCACTCTTGTCCCTCCTTCCCGCCTTGCCCACATGAACCCTCCATGGCCTGGATCCTAAACCAGCAAGGGAACCATCACAGAACGGCTGCTGAGCTCTGAGTGCTCTGAGTATGGAGGGAACAGTGACATACCCAAGTCAACTTCATAGTTCTGGCAAATGCATGTGATGGAAACCCAGGGAAGCCTGTGAAAACTCAGAAATGACTTGTAACTTGTCTGTTAAATCTCAAATTATTCTAAAATGAAGTGTTTTTTTATTTTTTTATTTATTTGAGAGAGAGAGAGAGAGAGAGAGAGAGAGAGAGAGAGAGGTGTGTGTGTGTGGCCAGCTCAGCCCACCAGGGGGGCGGGGCTGGCTGGCATGTGGTGCTGGGGGATTGAACCACGGTCCCTGATGCTTTGCTAAGCTTGTTCTAAGTAGGTGCTTTAGACCACTGAGCCATCTCTCCAGCCCCTGTTTTTTTTTTTTAAATTGAAGCCTGAAGCATTCATGATCTTCTCCTTTGATCAAATCAATATTTCTCCCTTTTTTGTGTTTTGCTCTGCTATTTCTCTTCATTTTTATACATCAAAAGAGATACTAAATACACATTATAAGTGACCATTTCACTTAACAGTTTGCTTATATTTCTCAAGTTTTATTCCCCTCTCCTGGTAATGCCATCATGGAGCCAGTAATCATGGCCTGATGTGTATTTTGTGAACAACCCACACAGCCTGTCCCTAGGACTAGCATGTGTCCACATATGAAAGGTAGAAAATGTCATTATTGAGTTCTACAAAAGAGGGACCATATTTACATGTCTGTGAATTTTTTTTTTCCTTTCTTTATAGCTTGGGCATCCCTCGAGTTCAACGGCTATAGAAAAACTCAATATGTTCGATATGTGAATAATATTCCATATTGGGCATGTAGTCAATTATTCAAGCATTTCCTGTAGATGGAATATGGAGTTTTGCTCTGGGACTCACCATTATACCCACCAAGGGCGTGTTGTCAGATTTTTGTTGCTGTAACACCTACCTGACGTAATCAACTTACAAAAGGGAAAGATTTATTTTGGCTCCCAGAGCTGAAGATTCCACTCTGTAACTGATGCAGGTCCTGCTGCTTTGGCTCCATGGCCGCGCAGGGCATCATGGTGGGAGCATGGGCGTAGAACTCTCTATCATCATAGGGAGGAACAAGGAAAAGGAAAGGGAGAGACCAAGTTTCTCAAATGCCCGCCCTCCAAGGTGATGCTCTGGGACATGAAGCCCTTCTCTGGTCTTAGAGGTTCCACCACTTCCTGAAGCTCACACGGCTTTAGACATAAGGGCCTTCAGGGGGCGTTCCACATCTGAATTCTAGCACCACCTACAATGCTTGGCTTCTATGGACCAGATGGCAAGCCGTGTGAGAGGGTGTGCATGTGCGCCTGTCCATGCATTAAGGCATTATGAACAGCCTGTGACGTGCTCTTCCCTTTACATCCTTTCCCACCTTGAATTTTCTTCATACGATGCTTTTAAAATATGAGATACAATTCCTGGGCTCTATTTGCCTAGCCATACTCCCAGGGGAGCATCGATTCTACTTTAATGTGCTGATCAGTCACCTGCCTTTTCTCCTCTGCAATTTGCCTATGAATGTGCTTTGATATTTCATTTTTATTTTAAGTTTAAAACCTATTGGCATGTTGCTATAACAATTCTATGAGTACCACAGTCATATTTTTTCCCCTCAGGAATTCTTTGTCTTTTCCTTTTTCTGGAGCATTTTATATTGTGAATTCAAAAACCAAAAAAATAACAAAATAGCCAGGAGCAGCGGCCCACACCTTCCTGGATACCTAGGCAGCTGAGGTGATAGGACCCAGTTCAGTGGATCCAGAGTGCAAGGTCAGGTGGTCTACAGAGTGAGACTCCAATTTCAAAACAATAAAAGAAGGGAAAAGAGAATAAATTCTATAGCCAAGTATGTGTAGCTTCCTGACTAACCTGGAGTTGGGGAGAACAATTATGATGGGTTCGTTCTACCGCACATGTCAAATGTTTCTCCTCACCTTCTACAAAGCATCTCAGTCATTAGTAAGACTCACCCATGTGCTCAAGGGTGGGCAGCTTCCTTCCTGAAGCTCAAATATTCAACATTAAAGCCAATCTAAAAGAAGTCCTCACCTCCTATCCAAGCAAGGTGTCCCAAACCATGGTGGCTCCTGCAGAGATGACCCCTCCAAATCTGAGAAAGGTGTGACACTGACTTTTGTCCTCTACAACATTCCCTTTTAGCTTAGCTCAGCAGCTCTAGGTCTGGGCAGGGCAGGTGGGACAGTGGAGAGGGTGCCGCCTTAGCTCACTCATTTCATTTCAGTTAAACATGCCCAATAGATGTGTGCTTGGCGTATGACTACATGAATGAATATAGGATTATAGGAAGGATTTGTTAGATGGGCCTTTAACGGTCCTCTGTGTACTCTGGCCACCTGCACAGTGGAGACCCAAAGGATCCAGTGGACAGCTGAAGGGCTGGTGCTCACTGCAGAGTCCAGTGTAGATCCCTGTGAGAGGCTGAAGTATCCCCACTGGAAACCTAGGGAGACTGGAATTGAACACTCAAAGGCCATGGAGAAGACCAGAGTTCCTGCAAAAACAAAAGTAGAAGATTTCCATCATTTTCCACGTTTTATGCCTCCCAGATGCCCGCCCAGTAGCTGGTGCCATCACTCCGGGGGAGTCTTCCCTCCTGTTTGTGTCATCCTGATGTACCCAGAGCCTTTCTAATTGCTAGGCTGTTCTTACTCAAGTCGAACTGATCTATGACAATTACTGATCTCAGTGGTGGGTAACCACACTCTGGTCTTTCTTTTTAAAGGGGTAAAACATAAGTGACATAAAATTGACCTTCTTAAACATATTTAAGTATACAGTTTGGGGGACTTAAGTGTTGGAAATTGGTCAAATGTGTGAAAGTGGGACTAGGCCTCAGTGCCTAAAGCAGTCAAGCTACCTCAGTCCTGAGATAAACATCCTGCCTGGTTAATGTCAGCCATTAGTCACCCAGAGACATTGTGTCATGTTTTACTAACTTTGCAAAAGTATAAGTAAATGTCCCTACTGTGGCCCTGGGGGTCGTCTGGCCAGCCAGGCAGATGCGCCACCACCTGACCCAGCTCTCATCTTCTTGTTTACCTTTTCCTTATTCCTGTCACTGTTTCTCCCCAGGTATGATGGATCACACTGAGAGACCGGTAGACCACAGCACTTAAGTGTACCCATGTTTTTGTAACTGTCCTTCACATCCATCTCCAGAGCCTTTCCATCTTGTATAACAGACACCCCATCCACATAGAAGCCAGGCCCCCATTCCTCCTCTCACAGCCCTGGCACCCGCCCTCTTGCTTTCTGTCTCCTGAGTCTATGTGGTTGCTTTCCTTTAGGAAAGGGTCCCCAGTATGGGTGTTTATACTTTTGGGAAGTTAGCAACACATGACACAAGCTTTCAGAAGAGGACTCCTATGAACTCACATCCTTATGATTCCAAGCTCCTAGTGGAGTCCAGTACCACACAGGGCTAAGCTAGGCCAGCAAGGCTGGCACTGTGTTCTTCTGGCAATGTCAACTGCTCTAAGGACACAGCTGCTGATGTCCCCCATTTTTCCTTCACAGAAAAGTCCCCAGGTGACATTTGTTCTGAGTTCTCAGCAAACTGGGGTCAGCTACCAGCTCTGGGATACATATTTGTGGCTTTCTGGGAACTCCCTCAAATCACCTTCACTTGGCAAGAGTTGAGGAGAGCATATGTCTTCAAAGACCCAGCCTGTATGTCTGCAGCTCAACAAGGCCTGTCTTCCATGACACAGCCCCAGGGACTAAGGACCAGGACAGGATGACAAGTTCACACCCTGCCCTAGCAGGCCTCGTCTGGAAAGCTGTCCTCTCTGCAGTGAGTGGGCCCTTTGTTCTCAGCCACAGTTGGAATCAGGAAGAGCCACCTTAGCTACCTGTTACAAGTGATTTCTTATCATTTATGGCTATGAAATAAGAACTGAGAGTCTGCTCTCAGGGCACTGTTCACCTGAACCAAACTGTACCCAAGGCCCTGGAACTGATTTCCTACCAGGCTGATTTGGTGGTACTCAGCCTTGGTGTCTGACCAGCTTCTTCATCCTTCATAAGCCTTATGGTCAACTCAGCCTGTCTTCAACAGGAATCTTGCCAGGGCTTAGGCAGGTCACGCCTGTCCCTGAATGGGTCCACACAGCCACTTTACATCCACTGATCTTCACTCTTCTCCCTGGCTCTAAATCCCCACTATCTTGGTTGTATTTGACCCTGAGCCTGATCTCTCTTCCCCACTGCACACCCCCTCTGCCTGACCCAGTCAGTGTCCCTGAGCAAACTCAACCTTGCTGTGCTTTCACATATGCACCAATAGTTGACCCTTGTATGGATGTCCAAGGCTGCCTTCTCTCCCAGGACTGTGGGTGGCCTGGTGTGCAGGAGAGGCCAGCAGGACAGTAATGAGGAGGCAGTTGTGATGATCTAAGTAGGAAACAACAGACCCACCTTACTCCATAAGCATCATTTAACTTTTAAATTACATTATAGCTCCTTCTCACTAGTTCTCAAGAGTCCATCTAGCAATCTTGGAAAGTGACAAAGAGGGGAACAAGGAAGGTAAAGTCTCTGACTAACTGGCAAAAGTATAGCAGACAGATCAATAAGGGGCTACAAGACTTGCTTTATTCTGTGTCCTGCACTTGCAGTGCCTTCATTGTGAGTAGAACCCCTTGGGCACTATCCCAGAAAGAGTCCCCCCTGATGCTGGCATTTCTAAAGATCAGGCCTTTGTGCCAGTCCTCCTCTCTCCACCTGAACTTACACTTCCTTTCAAGCTCCAGGTGCTCAGTAAAAGCAAACTAAGGCCAGTATGTGTTGGGAGGTAACAAATATCATTGGCGGGACAGGCAGCATCCTAGAAACACATGGGTGGTCTGTGGGAGGTGGTTACTGTGCCCACACCTGGACACTCATGTAGCTGTCCATTGGTATCCTGAGGCATGGCAGCCCCCATAACCTTTTACAGGAGACCTCCCCTCACTTATAGCTGTCTGCAATTTCATGCAAGAATAAATATAAATATAGTGTGCACAGTGTGTGTGCATTTACGTGTCTGTCTATTGACCCATATATCACCTACCCACCCACTTATGTGTCTTCTCCCATCCAGGTACTAACCAGGCCCTACTTCTGAGATCAGATGAGATCGGGCACATTCAGGGTGGTATGGCTGTAGGCTATATATCTTCTAATCATTTGCCCATCATCTGTTAGCTATCCTCTTATGTCTGTCAACCTTCTACCTCCTGCCTATCCACTCCTCTTTTCATCATCTAACATCAGTTATAATCTCTCATCTGTCATTTACATATTGTCTCTATCATGCTTTGCCTACTGTCTGTCTGTCTGTCTGTCTGTCTGTCTGTCTGTCTGTCTGTCTCCATCTCCCGTCTGTCCCTATCTATCTGTGGCTGGTCTTCCACTACCTCCTGACGCGATGTCATCTCCACTTAATTTCTTACAGAAGCCGGCATAGAACAGCACTGGATTCCCAACCTCTATCATCAACATCTTGATTCTTTAATCATTCTAACCCCGCACAATGTATCTTGTGCAAATGAGTCACACTTTTATAGTCCTTTGCTTTTATCCTTCATGCCCAGATTAAATATATAGGAGTGCCCCAAAGAAGAAAATATGCTCACTTTTCATCCACACATACCAAGCTCACCAAAATAAAAACCTCACCAACAGAAGTTTGAGTAGTTAGAGAGCATCTGCTCTGCCCCCTCCATAGCTGAGTGGTGTCACCTTCCAGGTGAGGTGGGACTGGAGGCACTGTAATGCTGTGCACCCAGTGCACTCTCACCTCTGAGGAACCCCTACCATCCCCAGCCCACGGACTTGAGTCCTGTGCCTGCCACCCATGCCCTGTGGTACTGGCCAAAGCTTTTGAAGACTGGTGTCTCCTCCTCCTGTTCTGCTCATTGGAGAGTTCCTCTCACCCAGAGGCTCCTCCAGCGTCACACACACAAGGACCCCAACCCAGTAGCAAATAGGCTGTGCGAATCACCCACCCTGTGTTGGTGGGAGCTTGATGTGCCGTAGGAAGAATGAAGCAGGACCCAGACCAAAGAATCCCCTTTAAGTAAAGGGAACATGGAGGAGGGGCAGAGTTTGGGCCCAACTTCCATAGGGAAGGGCTGGTGGGAGTCTGCAGACTGCAGGAGTGACCTGAGCCATTCACTTCTGGTGGTAGGCAAGGAGCATGAGGGGCACACCGCCAGTCAGCCTCACACTCCAGAAGCAGCCATCTTCCTGAGGGAAGAGAGGACCTGTGGGCCACACCAACAAATCTATAAGCACACAGGTCTCCTCTTGCAAGGCTCATGGAAGGGGACAAGTGAACCTGAGCACACCACCGCTGCCAGGAAGGCAGGTGGCTTGGGATTTCTAACTGTCCTGGGGGTCAGAAGTGCACACAGAGCCACATCTCCTCAAGGGCCTGAGGACAGCTCCCTGCTCCGGTACTCTGCACACTGTATGGGAGCTCAGGTTCCTGGGAAAGTGCTGAGAATGGCTGGCACTCCCATGATGTCCTGTGGGCAGTGCTGACAGTGGCCCGGGAGGCAGAACCCAACCTGCAGCCCAGAGCTGCAGCCTTGGCCAGGGCCCACTTCCAACCCAGAGGGTGTAGTGGGGGAGGGGCAGCCTTCAGGGATGCCATTCCTCCTGCAGGTTCCAGGGAGAGCTGCTTTGCAGAGGATTCCCCAGGGTGAAAGAATGACTGGCAGTTGGAAGCAGTGCTGAGGATGATTTCCCATTCTCTCATATTTCTAAAAGATGGCTAAGGCGATCCTTCCAACCATTTACTGAAAATACGATTTTAAGCCATTGGTTGATTCCATGGAAAACCCCAGCCTGCCTCCTATGGGCCTTTCTCCTAAGGCACTTACAGTGGGGTCAAGTCAGGGACCCATGGCAGTGCTACTTCACAGTCAGACATGCATCTGCTTTCACTCAGGAGGGGTAGTAACACCAGATAGAATCTCCTAGTGAGCAAAACGAAATCTACTCTGCTTGGGCTCTGGATTTCTTGGCCCCAGGACTGCCCACTGAGGACCGACAGTAGAGTTCGCAACATCTGTCTCTCCCAGCTGCTACACTGAGACACTGCCCACCTCCAACCAAGGGTTTGGAATGTTCTAGAAGAAGACAACATGAAGCTGCATAGCGCTGGGGTGGGCCTCAGTCTGAGACTTGTATGCAGTTGACCATAGCTCTGCCTGCCACACTATTTGTCTAAAACATTAGTCCTCCATGGACATTTTAGATAAACTTCTGTTTTAAAAAACAAAAACAGAAAAACCCTTTCTTGGCTCTGACACTGAAGAGCAACAAGTTGTGTCACGTGTGCATGCATGTGTATGTTATATGTGCATATGTCTCTAAGTATCTGCCCGAGTATTCATGTACGTGTGCTGTATGTGAATATACAAGGGTGTATGTGTGCATACACATGTGTGTAGAGTGAGTGTGTGCTATATACACATACCTGTCACATATGTGCATGTATGTGTGTCCCGATGGCTGGGCACATGCATGTGTTTGTGTGTGGATACACATATCTCCGTGCATAAGTGCATGGATGTGCGTGAATCCATGCAGCTCTGTGCACGACAGCATGTGCCTGTGCTTTTCTAGTGGTGGTTGGTTTTTGTTCTAGTTGCTTGTTTGGCAACAAGTCAAGCACTGCCCTAGAGCCATCAGCTGCAGGTCAGCAATCTGAAGTGCAAACCGACCCAGGTCGATCTCTCTTTATTTTCTGGCTGAGGCTCTTGTGCCCCTTATTATCATTAAATGCAGCCCACCTTCTCTCCTGTGCCCGTGCCCTGACTGCTAATGATGCCGACGAAGTTCTGCAGAAGGCTTGGAGCCCAGGCCCAGGAGGAAGCAGCCCCTGTCCCCTGGAGTCATGCAGGTAGACTCCTGCACAGTGGGTAGCAAGCCTCACACTGCATGCAGCAGACTGGCATGCACACAGACACACAGTGGGCTATGGGGCCTGCTATGGATCCACACTGCCTGCCTGGTGTCCCAGTGGCTGGGGAGCCCTTTAGATAGGCCTTTGTCCTTTCTCTTGTGCCTTCCTAGCAATGCTGGCCTGGAGGACATGGGAGGTGAGGTTCAGCAGCACATCCTGTGGCACGAGAAGCACCCTCATCATGGATGTGCAGCTCTACACCAAGACAAGTGGCATCCGTGCACAGTGACTGGAGTCTTGTGTTCCTGTCTCAGCCAATGCTGGAGTCCACTGAACCCCTCTTGATGGAGGCCATCAGGAGAAGCCCAGTGAGACCCTCTTAGGCTGGCATCAGGCCCTTAGAATCTGTGAGGATATTTGAATTTTAAAGCAAGCAGTAAGGATTTCTGTGACAAGAAAGGATGACCTACAGACTCATTATCAGTGACACACATGTCCTTGGAAGCTGTTCTCTGTGCTGGCTGAAAGGCATGTCATGTAAATATCACTGCCTGTAAAAGGCTGTTGCTTGAAATACAGAGGATGTCTTGAAATGAAGAAATGACCACAGCAGACCTTCAGAAATCCCAGGGTGCAAAGGCCAGCATGGACCTAGGTCGTGCACAGTGGAAACCTGTACCTAATAATAGTTTAAAATAAAACCCAGCTATATTGTTTTATGAGCTGCCTTAAGACAGCTTTAGCTGTGGTTGTTAAATAACTGCACTGTTCATATCACTGTGCTGCGTGATTTACTGCCTAAGACAGCTTGAGATGCGGAGTGTGAAGGCACTGGACCTGCACAGAGAGCAGGGACCCAAGTCTGTGCCTGGCTCATGACCCCACACAGCCTGTGTGACCTTGAAGGAATCACTCCACTTCTCTGAAGAATGGGACCCATTGTTCAACAACAGTTTTGTCCCCATCTGGTTTTCAGAATGATTCGGTGAGAAATATGACTGTATTGTGTGTCTATAATACAAGGCGTGGTATTATTAGTCAGGGTTAGTACTAATAACTGCATCGGAAACATACTATATTTAACTTCAAGCCCAAATTACCAATTGCAGGAATAAAACCAGCCATGCTACCTACCTTCCCACATCTGAATTAAAAACCCAAATGAAACCTGCACTTAGCTCTGAGGTGAATGCCTCCCTCTTGGAGCATTTAGCATGGTGACCACAGTCAAGTCAGTTGGTTTATAGAAAGAAAAGCAGTCAGGAGGGCTGCTTTGATTTTCCAAACTACAGCAAGTCCCTTGTCTGAACTGCATGTCACAAAGATGCAAGTCTGAAAGTTTTCAAGACATTGTAAGGTGTCAAATCCTGAAGGTCTATCCCAGTGCTTGCCTCTGTAGCTGGCTAGAGACCCGTGAAGAAGGACTGGGCCTCTCTACTTCATCTGCAAGTGGCCTGCCTACTTCAGCAGAGGTGACAGGGACACTGACAGTCAATTCAGTGGAGCAGGTCACTTTGCTCCTGGGCTTTCTAGACTGTGGAGCAGCTGGACCTGAATGGGTGTGACAGGCAAGTGCTTACCTCAAGTGACCCACTTGAGCTGGAGAGGTAATGACTGCAAGAAAAGTGCTCATATTTCCAAGGTTGTGGCAAAATATTTGAGGCTAGATTCTTTATTTTAAGAAATAAATGTGTTTAGTTCACAATGCTGGATGCCTAAGAGCATGGCCCTGCCACATGCTCTGCTCTGGTGGGAGTTTCCTGGCTCCACACACAGGGCAGGCAGCGTGTGGTAGTTGGCACGGGGATGGGACATGTGCAAGGTGGAGCAATCACATGACAAGGTGTGAAGCCAGAAGGCTTTAGGAGCAGGCTTCCTCTGCTGTGACAACAGGTTCTTGAGAGAACCAGTGAGGGTCCCAAGGAACCTGCAACAACCCCTTCCAAGGACATTCATCCCTCAATAGTCCAGGGCTACTCACTATATTATTGGTCAGGGCCCAACTGCAGCCCCACTGTACCAGACCCCTGGGGGCCTCACTCACACCTGACTGAAGTGCAGCAATGACTTCCCACCTAGCAGTCCCTAGGCCCAGGTTCTGCTCAGCCTCACCCAGCAGCCATTCTGCAACCTCTCCTGCTCAGCATCTCTGGCTCTATCATACAAAGTCAGTATCTGGATTTGAAAGTGAGGAAAAAGAAAACACAGATGGAAAAACCTTGGAAATGCTGCACCATGAGAGTTTGAAGCGAGGTAGGCAGATGTGCAGGAAGGGACAGAGTAGCCCAGGAACCTCTGTGCAACACCAGGCCTTGCCAGAGAACAGGAAAGAGGAACACTGCTGACACCTAGACCTCATCTGGAGCCTCGCGCGGGAGGTCAGGGCCCCAGCTCCAAGGTCAACTGGGTTTCTCAGGCACCTGCTGGAGTAGCTGCAGGGAGAATGTGGACAGCTATGCTCGAGGTCACGTGGGGCTGAGTGGATGGACAACTTGGAGCTGTCACCGGCAGCCTTCCCAGTCTTGTGACAATATACCACCCACAGAGAAGGCAGCACACATCTTGACACTTTGGATACAGATCTACCTGGGCCATAACAGCCTCAGTGGCACCTGGGGAAGGGTCTGCAGGATGGAGATGTACAATATGAAATGGGGCGAGGCGGCAGTGACAAGATGTGACACAGCAGGCCAGTGTCCCTGGGGAAGAGCTGTGTCCACCACAAACAGAAATGTGGTACGGATTCAGTAACTCTCCCCAGTGATTTCCTGTGCAACTGAGCTCCCCATGTCCTTCATCCCCACTGCTCACCTCTGTAACTGTATGTTTTGGGGGTGTTCTGGCAGATTTAGGTGGCTGAGAGAATAGGTTTACATGGTTTTGAGTTTGTTTTTTGCTGTTTTGACATGAAAGACAATTTTTGCGCTGCTGACCAAAACAAGAACTGAATCTCCATCTCTCCAAAGGCTTCCTGTACCACTGAGTCAGTTAAAGGTGATTTTTAGGTAACTGTCGACTGAATTTTTATAAGAACTTGGAGGCCATCCCTAGAAAATGTCATTCTCAGGGAGGGGCACTCTCCTATCCCCCTGCCCCAGTAGTCAGAATGGCTTTCTGAAGACTGAGCTACAGCAGTAATAGGTATCTTGTCTGGGTCCTCACAGTGCCCACAGGCATGGGCAGCACATAGAGCCCTGCACTGCGGTCCAGTACAGTAAAAGAAAACTGGCCAAAGCCACCTGCAGGAGCAGCCTAGTGCCTGCCCTGCCTGCGGGCCATGTGGGTCAGGGGCGGGCAGGCTGGATGAAGCAACACGGCCTCAATAACCCTGAGAAGCCCTGCAATCTAAGGACACAAACACAGCCCTGTGCGGCTCAAAGGTGATTTCTATCTGCTGCACAAACAGGCAGGCCTTCAATCACCCTCCATGCTCATTGTGAGCAAGGCTGTCCCAGCCGGCTTGATGGGCGTGTTGTGGCTCCTGGCAGTCCACCACAACAAGCACGGAATTCCCCTCGGTCAGGGGCGCGGAGCCCTCCGGGGAAGGTGGCCACCAGGCGGGAGAAGAAAGTGCGCCTCAGAGTCTTCAGTGCACAGCAGAGCCACTGGGTTGACTCCCTGCAGTGGTTTCCATTATTAAAGTAATCATAATAAACACAAAATTGAAAATAAAGCCACAGAGTTGTGCAATGGAGAGATAGTGGCAACCAGGCTGTTTACCCTCAGCTTGTATAAGTCTGGGCGCATCTCACAAATATTTATTAAGTGCCGTGAGTACAGATAAAGAGGTGCGATTTCCTACCCTTGAGGAATACGCAGTCTAATGAGGAGATGGACACCTAAACAGCAATGCCAGGGGTAGCCCACTGTCCCAACCCCCTTGTGATCCTCTTAGACAGAATAAACACATTCTTCCTACTGTTAACACCCTCCCCCCTGCCTAAGAATAAAACCACTTTCAACCTAGTGTGGAGGGTGTGATGAACACAAATGCACACAAGGCAGTGAGGATGCCGGGAGGACCCCAGTTCTGCCCATGAGCAGGGGGCTCGGGAGCGGCTGCATATGGGAGGTGGAGCAAGGTCCTGGGAGGGACAGCCACTGGGAGGGTCCACTCAGTGCAGTGGAGCAGCTCGGGTGGCGGCTGAGGGAGACCTAGGCCTAGGAGTATTTATACCGTGTGTGCGGGACACACCCTGCTGTGCACAGGAGGGTTGTGAGGGCCACACTCAAAGTGAGTAAGTAGCCTGTGCACGAATCCCACCGAGACTGAAGTCTTAGCTGGGCCCCTCGTTTCTTCCAGACCAGAACTGACTGGCAGAAATGGGACATGATACACATATGCAGTGGCAATTTTTCTACTTACTTATTTTTATAATTGAATTTTCTAGAAGCCATATTAAAGATGAACCACTTTCATAATAAAAGTGATCTTCTATCACACAGTAAAATGTCACCATTTTATCAGTATTCAAAAAGTATTAATGGGTTCATTCTCATTCTTTTTCTCAAACTAAGTGTGCTGTGCCTGGAGCGTGTCTTACGCACAGTGTCTCTCAGTCAGCAGAGTCACACTGCCCTAGTGCTCAGTAACTGCATATGCTCCGTGGGGACCTGGTGGACTGGCAGGCCAAGTGTCTCCAGGAAGCCGCTGAGATACAGAGTCCATGTTTTGTCATGGTTGGGCTGAGCTCCATCCTTGCCGATGCTATCTCTCCACAAGGAGGATGAAGATGAGGCAGTTTGCACTGCCAACAGCACCTCAACTGCAAGCTGTGGGACCGGGCTGGTTGTCATAATTCATAACTCATCATTTTCTTTCATTTCCAAAGTTTGGAGGAGAGGGGGGACATGGACAATTTGCATTTCCATAAACATGGCCTCTTGCAAAACGCTACTCAGCATTCTCCCCTCTCCCCAAACGCCTCCCAACCACAGTAATTACCCCCTCTGGAGGGTGCAGCACCGGCACCTGCTAATGGTAGCCTCAGAGGCAGGTTCTGTTTTGACTGATTTAAAGCAGCGCTGTTACGTAACTCACACGGGGCCATCCAGGGATCCGGGTTTATGCAACCTGTTTTCCAGAGCAAAGCAGTTTAAGCCCTTGTATCAAGCCACAAGTGGGGCAGGTACCAGCAACAAGAGTATAATCTGGGACTGGCAAGCCAACTTTCCAGCTCAGGATCTCAGGAGAGGCCTTAACTGTCCTTACCAGAGCACAGAGCACCTAGGAAGGACATCAGCGGTCTCACACAGTGTGCTCGCGCTGCCCATCTCCCTGACTGAGGATGCAAGCAGCGCTCCACCCAGCCTCAAAGGTGTGGCCGGGGATGTAGCCACCTCCCAGGGTCTGCCGTTTCGCCCCCAAGCACACATGCAGGCTCACACCTGGTTTGCACAGTTCCCACTCCAGCACTGGAAGGCGTCTGGCTCCTTTCCAATGCTCAGTTTTGACAACAGCATGGTGAGGTCTACAGCGAAAGATAACCTCACACCTGCTGACACAGTCCCGCCGTGAGCTGCAGAAATGCCCCTTTGAGACAGGCACTCACTTCAAGCCACCCTGTGCCAAGCACCAAAGGCCCATACAGATGAGCTCAGCGGCTGCTCAGTGGAACCCTGTGAAATGGGGAATGTGGCCTACAGAGAGAGAAACCTGCACCATCTGCCTCAGCTGCCCTGGAATTGCTGCGGATGCCCCCTGACGGCAGGGTACAGCCCCAAATTTCTCCAGGGGACAGCCTCCTCCATTTGGCTGTGATTCATCGCTGGTGTGGGCATAGTCAGGACACACTTCCCTGTTCAGCAACGCTCGCCCCGCATCTCAAGTGGGGACTGATGCTGTAAATACAGCGAGCCCTTGCCTTTGTGACATTTTTCTGTCTTTTGTTCTCTGTGCTTTTCACTTTGGGAAGACTGTATAGGCAAAGTCTCGAACCTAAAGTCCTCACCTGAGTACAGTACGAGAGGAAGTATATCAAATATCTCTCCAATTTCACTTAAAATTTTTGAAACTTGAATTCTGTGTGTGTATGGTGTCCAGTATGAATCCACGTTCCTGATGTGTAATGATCAAATCACAGCAGTTAATATGTTCATCTCAAATATTTTAAAAGATTTTATTAATATGCGGTATTTACAGTCATGTCTTTAGTTTTGCTGTCCTGGCTGCCTAGGTGTCCTGTATGGATTCAGATTTCTTATCTTTCCTGGTCATTTTGACTTTGGAGAAGGGCAAGAAGTCACACCGTGTCCGATCCGGTGGATCAGGTGGATGGGGACACAGCACCATGGGGACACAGCCCGCCTGTCCGGTGGGCGGCATTTGGCAGCCTCAGAATCCATCATGTCTTTATAACATAACTTGTAAATGCATTCATGAAAGAGGACTTCCAGAGATGCTTTAGAAGAAAGTGTTCAGAATGATGGGCTAAGCACTCGAAGAAAGGGGGGAGAATTTTGAAAGGGATTAATGGCAAGTATGTCTTTTACTATAATAAGTTTTATTTAGAAAGTTGAAGCATTTGCTTCACAGTCCAATCACACCTCACAAACAGCAGTAGCTTCTAGATTCAAGAGCAGTTTGAGATGGGCACTGTTCGAGAAAAGCCTATCGTGACACTCATTAAAGAATGGCAAGGCAGAGTTGGTTCCAGCAGGCTACCGTAAGAGAGTCTAACATCGGGATAAAGATACTGGTCTCAATTCTGGAGACAGTAAGAAAAAGTGGAAGTTTATAGCCAAGAAGCAGGGTGGGGTGAGTGCGCCGAAAGTGACTAAGAGAAAACACAAGGGTGAGGTGGTGTCGTGGCTGACCCACTTAACCAGACTCTTGTGGAAGCCTGGCCAAGAGGGGGTGGCGCTGGAAGTGGGTGAGGGGCGGGTCAGACTGGGAGGATGACCAGGGCCTGAGGGAGTGTTCTGATTAAATTGACTCAGAAGTTTTCTTACTAAAATAAGTCCCACAAGAGTGCAGATGGAAGCTCAAGTTTGGGTCACACCTAGCAGAGGATTCCTGGGGACCTGAGTACATGCCAGTCAGGGAGAACCTTGGTCAGCACCTAGCCCACCCTTGCATCTAGTGTAGCCACTGCCCTGGAAGTCTTCTGGGGACGCTCAGCTTTGGGGTCTCTCCTCTCCTGACTTGCTTCCTTCTAGTCTCCAAGCATCTCACATTAGCCCCTCACTAAGTCTCACTGAAACTGGGATGGAGCTCTCAAGCAGATGCTCACTTGGAGCCACATTCAAACTGGGGGAAGGTGGACTGTGTCATGTGTCACAAGGTTGGGGTGCATTTCAGAGGACTAGCAGCCTCTAGCTGACCTCAGCCTTAACTCTCCCAGGGGCTGCTATGTAGGCTGGCATGGCAGGGGCTGGTGAGGTTGGTAGAGGGACAGGCAAGGAGTCCAGGGAAGCAAGACAGGAAACATGGCAAGCCACAGTGCAGGCGCAGCTCTGGGGATGTGTGTGGGTTCTGATGCGTGTTCACACAGTGTGAGGAACAGCCCTTCCTCCAGTGCCATCTCTCCTGCAGGTGTTCTTGGGAATGCCATAGATACACGATACATCCAATACCTACGTAATCTTAAAGGAATCCACCTGGTTTTTTATAAAGACTGCAGAGCAGAGTTTTCGCAGATGCAAACTTCACCCCAAATGTTTAAAACACATACATAGATAATCCTTAATAAGAGGACTCCTTACTGGACAATGGGCTGCACGCAATAAATGTGGGGTATTGAGCAACAGCACGAGAAAAACCAAGAGGGAAGGGAGGCTGGAAGGAAGAGGGACAGATCGACAGGAAAAAGTGTGGTTGGTGTAAATGACGGAATGATACGCACTTGGTTCCTAAGGCTCCCATTGAAACCTTTCTAGCATCTCAGAAGTGATTTTGCAGCCATTTCTGTTCTTATTTTCTAGATTCCATGTGACACCTGTGGAGGCGCAAATCAAGAGAAGAAAAGGCAGCAGTGCAGTCGCTGGCCAAACTCATCAGAGCTCAGATCACAGCCCAGAGAGCTGCAGTAGGAGGACAACAAGAAGTCAGGCACATTGCAGCAGGCAGAAGTGCAGCCTGGAGACAGGCCCCAAAGCCAGACCTAAATCCTGAGGACAGAGGGGCCCTCTGAGCTTTCCCTGTTTCCTGGACTCTAATTCCATCCTGGAACCCTGATTTTGTCTGGGCACTTGTCCTGAGGCACGCACGAGGAATCATATTCCTAGCTACCACGCAACTGTGAGGTAAAAGTCTGATGAGTGGGTAAGGGCATCAGTTGCTCAGGGCAGAAGCTTCCAGACTCAGGTGGGTGAATGAGGTGTTTCAGGAGGGGAAAGGGTTCCAGATGGAATCCTCTTCCTCTTGTCCTGAAACTTCCACCATGTGAGCGGATTAATTACACAACGTCCCACCAGGACACTTTGTTCCAAAAACATTGTGACAGAGACCTGGGAGATTTACACAATCAGCATCTTACCCCCCAAATGTGCGTGTGCCCTCGATTATTACAAAAAAGCAGAAATATAACCTACCAAACTTACTTGAGTCCAAAGAGAAATGAAACATGCGCAATTACGGCTGCCACCCAGGTCACTGGGGCCCGTCAGCAAAGTGATGCCACAGCAGTTTGTCGAAGCACAGTGCATGTCCTCACAGTCATGGGCAGAGTTCTCTGCTGAGTACAGCAAACACTCAGTCAGCCCAAGGAAAGGCATCACCCCTCGAGTTGAAACGGATGCAAGTTAGAAGTAACCAACAAAGTCAGGCCCGCGGCAAGTCACTATAGATGGCGATTCGGTTACTGGAATTGTGACTATTATTAGAACCTCAGGCATGGGGTGTGATGTCATGCTTAGTCACATAGTACACCGGTCTGCTTGGACTACTGGAACAAAATACCAGAGGCTGAAGGAAGGGCACAAATAGCAGAAGTTTGTTCTCAGTTTCCAAGGCTGGGACATCCAAGATCAAGCTGCTAACAAGGTAGAAGGTGGTTTTCATTCTAAGGCCTTTTCTCTGGTTTATAGGGAGGTGTCACCTCACAGTGTGCTCATAGGACCCCTTCAGTGTGTGTGTGTGTGTGTGTGTGTGTGTGTGTGTGTGTGTGGAGAGAGACAGAGAGCAAACCTCTTGTGGTAAGAACATTCACTCAACCAGATCAGGCCTCACATTTACAACCTCATTTAGTGACAATTACTTTCATAAAAGCCCTGTTTCCAAATATAGTTGCAATGGGAATTAGGTGTTTACCATATGAACTTCGAGTGGGCACCATATTTAGCACACAGCATGCAGGCACAATTCAGTAGTGCTGCTTTTATGTCATCCAATGCTAGACCAGATCTTTGTCTAGACAGTGACACTCAATTTACAGTTTATTTCTAGAACTCTTAAGTCAGCTAGACAGGCGGTATTAGAGAAAACCGTCATGTACAAAGTCTTAGCAGAGATGGGATTCTGTGAAGACTGCCAACTGGATTTTGATTCCAGAACCGTCTCTGAAACACATCAAAGATTACAAGGAAAGATATGTGAGGAAATGTGCTTCAGTGACATTGTAGTCAGCTTAGTGAGTGCAGATGACTAGCCATGGCTTCTGGGTATGACGTGCAGAGGCTTGCTCGACCTGCAAGTGCCTCTGGGAGGAGGAGCAGGGTTGCTGTAGGACCTTTGCAGACTCCTTGTCCCTGGGCATCAAGGTGCCCTGTCTTTCATTTGCCCACTAGAGTTGAAAAATATCCTAAGCAAGATAGGGCTGCAGCCAACAGTCCACGTTTGTTTGCTTGAAAATATTTCACTCTTGTGCAAGGCATGGAGCTCAGTGATAGGAAAGGAAAAGGACTCCACTGCTGTTCTTGAGTTATTTCCACCAGCGTCATCAAGGTGGTGCTCTCTGAAGGGTGAAGGCCCAGAGAGAGGACTGTGCGTCCTGACTGCTTTGCTCACAGCTGAGAGCCTGCTCTCTGGGTCTTCACACCCTGCGTCCTTAAATACGCACCTTCCTCCCACCCACCAGCCATGTGCACTCACAGAGCACAAGGAAGAAAGCCACTTCTTCAGCTCTCATCCAGAGCAAGCCTGAGGGGAGGCTGAGAGCAACACTAACTCTGAGCAAGGAGGGGACCTCACAGCACCATGGCCCATGAGAACCCCACCATGGGTCCTGAGAGAGCAGGAAAGCCATTAAGCACCTCCGAACAGCATTCTGGGAGCTGAGTTCTGCATTCCACACCACAGCGCCTTTGCAGACCATGGATGTTGGTGTAGGTCATGAGGGCCCAGGGAGCAGTTGCAGGAGGCCACGGAATTTCTACCTTCTTCAGGACATGTGTGTTTTTCCCTACATTGGGCTTTAATCAGATTGCGTGTCCCCACTGCGGATGCCAGGTATGCTGACCCCCTGGACTATCCTAATGAGGTCCCACTGCTGGGAGGCACTTCTATGGCTTTGCTCACCTGGGTCATTCAAACCTGAAAAAACTGCCCCCAGTGTACACACACACACACACATACACACACACACACACACACACACTAACAGAAAACCAGAAAGTCATTAAGAGAATCAAAACATCCAGAAGTCTGTACACACCACTACTCAGCTTTTACTGCACAAATGACGGCAGTGTCCACAGTGCATGCATTGCCTATCATTGTGCATAAACATCACCGCTAGGTCTTTAGGAAGCTATTTTCTTGGGTACTGAGCAGACTGCTTTGAATATTTCTAGCGGTATAGCATACCAAGAAACAAAAACAGGACAAACTTAAAACAGAGGTTCTTGTAAGCATTCTGAGAAATATGTATCATTGACCTGTGAAGGCTCAGCTTGCTGAGGAAAACTAAATCCAGTGGACAAAGTCCTGGCACTTGAGGTGACTCAACAAGCTTTCTCCTTTCCCTTGTAGAAAGCACCAGTAGGCACATAACTCACTTGATATTTTTCAATACATATATGCGAACAGTAAATTTTATTCATTTTATAATTAATAGGTATTAGTAATTATAATAAAATGTAAAATAAAATTTAAAAAAGAAAAAAATCATCTGCTTGTGTTTTCTGACTTGGTAAGAAGCACAAAGCGCTGGAGCAGAAATCTTGTTCTGAGCAGAGAAGCACTTGGCCCATGGCACGCGGTAGAGCTCAAAGCCTCTGAGTGCACAAGGACAAGCCGGTGCCCAGGGCTGCCAACCATCCAACAGCCTGTGCTGCCTCTGGCCAATGAGAAGCAAACATGGGCTTCCGTGTGTTAGGTCCCAGGGCATCACGGCTGTTTGTATGAGGAAAAGACCTCTCCCATTACCCAAGGCAGAGAGAACTATTTGTTCTGCTCCCCAACATGATTGAATGCATTTGACCTCAGTGTCACCTTTTATTTTCTAGGACTCTTGTAGCATCTGCTGAACCTGAGCCCCAGGACACACACAAGGAAACTGTATGTGTCTGTACTTAGGTCGTCCTTCAGCTGCTGTGAGACTCCTGAGCCTGAGCCTGCCAGTCACGCAGCTTGCCCACCGATTCGTGCATATTCTTGGATCATGCAACTTCTTGGTCCACACTAAGATTTCCAACTAAACTATCCACAATTGTTCTCTGGGGAAATGGCCATTCTTTTCTGTCTTTAAGGCCACCCTAAGTGAAATTGTAGTACAGAATTAATCCATCTTTCACTTGAATAGTCACACCAAATAAAACTATTTATGAACAAAAGCGCCCTCTCCATTGGCTGATGATTGGACCCTCTACTTGGCCTCAGCTGTGAGCTGAGGAAATGTCAGTGCACCATCAGTGCCGGGTCTGAATCACAGGGTAGTGATATTTACTTTGCCCTCTGGCCCAACATATTCCAGTGCCAGAAATGTCACCTTCCTTTTGCAGTGGATTGCTGTCAGGCTCCCCTAGCCTTCTGCCTTGGTGATCAGACAGATCTGACCTCATACCAGGGTCACTAAGTATGACCCATGGGAACGGTCTATGTGTGGAGCACATTTCTCCATTGTATGCGGCCTGATCTTACTCCAAGGATCTGTCTCATGACTCCTTTATCACAGCCTGCCATACACTCAGCAATTATCTCCTCCCACCACAGAAATAGCTGCGTCATCTTCGTGGATGGCTCTGTGGCCAAGATCCCAGGCATCTATGTCTTCTTCTTCACCTGCTGCAAAGCCCTCTTCCATGCTGTGCCACCCTCGGAGCTGGTAGCTTTCATTTCACCCACATCTAGTCAGACGTAAGTCATTCACAGAAAGGGCACACACTGCCCCAGAAGCCCGAGGACTCACAGATCTTGTACTCCCTTCTTAGTTCTGAAGACACCGAGCCTTCATAGTGTGCATTTTCATGATGTCTTGATGTATCTCAGACCATGTAGAAACCTGGATCTTCATTACGCTTACCTCTTTCTCTGGATCATTTGTGTCTTTTTTTTTCCTTTTTGTACCAAGGATTGAACTCAGGATCTCTGGATCATTTGTGTCTTTTTTTTTCCTTTTTGTACCAAGGATTGAACTCAGCACTTACGCTTCTGCACTATCTCGCCTGCAATCATTCATGTCTTGCAAGATCTCCCATGTACTGTGCAATTCCTATGAATCATGTCCAGTGAGCATGTTGCCAAGAGAGTACACCAATGTGAGACTCTGCAAAATGTTTTGTAGGCCATGTTCCTCTGGAATATGCCAAGACACAGAGAGAGACAGTTAGCACGGCTATAGAGAAACATCACTTCTGGCTGTGTCTGTCCTGTGTTAACAGGAATTCCGGGGCTGGAGAGATGGCTCAGTGGTCTAGGGCACCTACTTAGAACAAGCTTAGCAAAGCATCGGGG
>NW_004524768.1:2072117-2114818 GCF_000260255.1 Octodon degus | reverse complement strand
TCTTCCCCACTGGAGTGAGAAATAAAGCACTCACTAGAACAGAGGCTAAATGTCATGTCCTTGAAGCTGTTTGAGCACGCTTAAAGAAACAGAACACATCTAAGTCAGCTATTGTAATTGGTGGACTGTGAGATATTAGTCTACAATCTATGAGCTGATTTTCATAGGGCACAGGGTATTGAATTAAACAGAGATGAGAGGGTAATCACTACTATGCATTTTGTAAGTCTCTAATGGTGGATTGAATCCATCATTCTCCCCAGTATTGAGATATTTGTTGTCTTGAACAAAGTAGAAGTGATTAGGTACAGAGCTTTAGCTCTCCCACCATGGATCAGCGAACCGTGTGTGAGGATTCTCCCAACATGCATCTCAGTGACACCTTCAGGGACTTGTATAACACTCACCAAATGGCTGTGCAAGTTGGCAAGCCAGCATGAGGGTGCCTGGCTAGGGAGTCATTATTGAATTATTTACCTGGACCCTAATGGGAGGAGGAATGAAATGCTTCAGATTTTGCTTATTGCTGTCAACCAAGCCCTAGGTCTGGCAACTTTTGAAATATCCAAATATTTGCCTTTTCCCAGAGTAGCAGCCACTATGCAAATTGCTATATATCACTTGGAGAAAGGACTAGGGCAGAGGTCAGAGTGAGTGTTCTGTACAGGGCTCCATAGCTAATGTTGTTAGGTCTTCAGGTCATCCAGTCTCCGCTGCAACTGTTTAACTCTGTGGAGAGATGACAAAAGCAGCCTAGGGTTACAAACAGAAGCAGCCTATGCCTGGTGGGTTCTACCTTGCCAACTCTGGGACTAGGGCACTGATTATTCTAAATATTTGTGGTATTATGGGTTCCTTCTACATGGAGGTTCGGCCTCTCCACCTATCAGTAAACCCAGAGCTGAGCTGACATAGGAGGAATCATAACATTTTATTGGGCCATTCCTCAGCCCAGTCGTCATGATCCTCAATTTCTTTTGGCTTTATAGACACACCCACCTGCCTCTTGGCTGTCCATCCACCCTGCTCCCAGAACACTGTGCTCTCCAAATTGCCTTCACAGCTGTGTGCAGGCCAGGCCCCTCAGTTGCATTTTCTGTTATGTTAACTGCACTCACCTTGGTTTCGGCAGTTCGCACCATCACCTGGCCTCCACTGTTGCCAGGCCTTATGATTGCCATGGCTAATGGGAGCTCAGTCCTTGGCAGTGTCCCCTGTTCTGAGCTTCCCAAGAGGAAGGAAGCCACCTCAGATTTCCTCGGTGATGCTCTCTCACCCCTTGCTGCTTGTGCAAATGACAGTCCGTGCAGGCTTTTCCCTGGAGTGTCTCCAGCCATGAATTTCCCAGCCTTCCTGTGCACATCCCCTTCTCTGAACCTATGAATCCCTCTGCCACCTCCTGCAGGGCAGGTCTAGCCTTCTCACTTTGCAGAGTGTGCAGGCACTCTTTCCAGAACCCTAAGACACTTCCTTTGAGGCCTGCTGGGCCACACAACAGATAGGCCCTTCCTCAGGGACTGAGGTCCTGGATAGGGGAGTGATAGCTCTACAAGTAAACTTCCTTCCTCAACCTATGTTCCCCTTCTGTGAGCCAGCATCGTGCATCGATGGTGCACAATGGCTTGAAGCCCCAGTTCCTTCAACTCATGGTTTCTTCCCTTCCCTAGCACGCCAGATCCATTAGATCATACTTGACCCTGGTTATTAGTCTGGTGGCCAGGAGTGGTGGAGAAGGGGTGGATCCTGAGAGTACTATGTATTTTCCTACAGTCTCTCTTTAGTGTTCCCCTTCCCTTTACCACTGGTAGGAGTTCTAATGATTGCATCACCCCCAGTAGGCAAGATCCACCATCCCCATCCATCTGCCATGACAAAAAGGGAACTTTAGTGTGGGCAGTGGTCTATACCAAATATAGCACAGTAAAGTGCACATCTTAGGACCACCACTCATGGAAACCATTTCTAGGGTGTTCTTTGGGTAGAGTCAGAGCAGAGTTTCACATACAAAGGTCATAGTGAGTGGTCCCGAGGACAGCTGAGAAAGGCAGAGAGAAAGCGGAAGCAGAGGTAGAAGATGAACTCCATGCAGCTGCCACAGAAACTCTGTCCTGTCCTGTGGGGGACTGTCAAATCGAGGTGAGGAATCTAGACCTTTGGCCTCCACAGGAGCAAGCATGGGTTGGGAGATCTCCCCAGGGAAAGTGTGTGCTTGAGCAGGACAACTTTCTTCAGAGGGGAGTGGTCTGGTGGGTGGGGACTCCTGGCTGCTAGAAGGAGAAAGTGCCATAGCAGCGCCCTTGCCTGCTGCTGGTCCTCGCCTTCCAGAGGAGGCTGCAATGGAGAAAGCCTCCTTCCTCAAGAAATGGCTGTCTGGATGCGACATCTAGAAAGACTAACTGGCACCTGGTGTGACTAGGCTGAGCGCAGAGGGACAGAGGTGGTGCCATAAGGATGGCAAGTGGCATGGAGGGCCTCTGCGTCCCAGCAAGTCTATGGAGCTGTTCGTCCAACCTCACTGAGGTGGTGCTCAAATCAGGGTGTGCACAGGCTTTCCATTTTTTAAAACAACTTTGTGGCTGACATACACTAGCTGAAAATTGAATTTATGGAAGATTCAGGGGATGAACAGGGGAAACAGAATAGGCAAGATTGACTGAATTTTTTCTGACCATAGAACTGCTTCACAAAATATATGGCTGTACTGAAAGGGGGACAATATCGAAACCTTTTAATGCTCTTTTATCCTTTGCATGTGTTGATTCTGACCTCTCCCTTACTCTGACAGAGGCGTTCAGTGGCCAGGAGGATATTTAGGTTTGCTACGCTATGGAAAGGAAGAGAGATTCAGCATTACGCTCTGACAGACTGAATGGGATTTTCAAACCTGCAGCAAAATATTCCTTTTGTATGACAAAGATTTTCAATTTTTTACTTTTAAGATTCCATTAATAGCCAAGCCTGGACAATCGGCATTCAAGCTAGGCATTTACCAGGCTCGAGGGATGAGAATATGATACAAAGTAAAACCCATCCTTTATTTTCTTGGGTTTCCATGGAGATAGGTGGGGAGGGGAGAGTCCAGCAGAGAGAAGCATATGCTGAGTTATTCTCCATGAGGGGAAAAATTGGTGATGGCGGGAGACACAGTAGGCATTGAAAGATAAGGCCCCAGACAAAGAAATGGTCCCCTTTCTCCACTTGGAAACCCAGAGTGCTGCTAATTTAGCTATGTGCAGGGTGGAAAGGAAGCATCACCATCACTGTGCCAGTGGACTTTGATAAACAGATGAAGGCCCTGAGGGTGACCAACCTCATTGTGGCCGGTACATGTCCTGAAAGGGATACAGAAGTTTTAGGTCCTCTGGGGAGAGGACTCAGGCACAGTGATGCTGAAAGACTCCAGGGCCTGGAACCTGGGGGCACTCCAGGTACGGGGGAATGCAGAGGCCTTCCTTGGGAGCTGCAGGCAGCACGCACTGGGGACAAGCCACCTGGGAACAGAGTCAGGCAGGGCTCCTTGGCCTTCAGATCTGTTGCCCTCACCCTTCCACCAGGAGCCTTCAAAATCTCCACTGCGCCTTTGTGTGCTACTGGAGAGCAGAAGAGAGACGAAAAGCAGCCCGAGAGGTAGAGCTTTTTCTCAAGAGACCTGATCACCCAAGCGCTGTGTTACTGTAAATATACAGTGTCAATGGCACTTTATGCAGTGTGAAATAGGAAGGCTGAAGCAAGAGAAGCCCTGGATCCTGGGAGCCTGAGGCCAGCTCAGGCAACAGCAAACTATGTCTCAAAAAATAATACATAAATAAAAATAACAAACTACACAGCATGATATCTGGATATTGCTCCTGCAGATCCTGTACCCACTTGGGGCCAGAGCCCCCTTGACTGCCATGTGGAACAGATTGCTGATGCTGGGTATCAACACCTCATGGGTCAGAACAGCTTTAGACATGAGTGGCGGGGCTGGTGTGTCGATCCCCAGCCCCCCACAGGAGAGATCACTCTAAGTTGAGGCCTACGGGGCCCCGCACTCTCCAGTAAGGTGAGGCTCCAGCTGCCTCGATGCGCCTCAGGGGAACACATCTTATCACCTCTCTTCCCAGGATCCCACCTTCCCAGAAACACCGCTAGCAAAGACTTGGGAAAAAAAAAAAGGCTCAGTTCTGAAAGACCCCAAAAAAGCACGACAGTTATTAATTCATGAGGGTCGAGTCCTATTACGTATACATCTGTCAAAGATCAACAGATGAGACACATGAAACATGAGACACGTGAGACACCTGAGATAGAGTCCCTGCAGAGGTCTGACAGAGAAAAAAAAAATGAGTGAAGGGTCATATTGATCTCCTTATCTGAGGTTGGCACATGCTGCCTTCATCGTAAATGGGACCCAGCAGAAAAGCCAATCACAGGGCATCTGCAGCAGAGAGGAAAGCTTTCTTCTCAGGAAGGCATTAAAAAGGAAAACGGGTGTATTAGTCATCTAAATTCACCATAGCACTGCAAATAAATTCTCCCAAGTAAATAAGCCTTGGTTTGCTTGTGTTTGGAGACTACGGCTAGAGCCCAGGTGTGCTTGTGGGTCTCCTACTCCTCAGAGCAGAGCAGCAACACATACAACAGCCTGCAGAATGGCAGGCAGAATTACCCACACTCCTTTTGGGTATCAATACAGGATCGGACACTGCCACTTTAGCCGTACTCTATTGGCCAGGAACAGATGTGGGACCAATCCCAAAGTCACCGCATTAGGACTGAGAATTCCTCACACCGGTGGTGAGAGGCTAAGTGTCTATGTGCCGGTATCCTATACATCCAGGATGAAGGTGAGAAAGGCATTCCAGGAAGAAGCAACAGGGAAATCTAAGTGGCCTTCAAGGTTCAAGTCAAATGCTTAGCCTAAGTGTAGTGCTGTGTGAACAATGCTTTCACATCTTCTACCCACGGCGGCCACTGCCTGTGGATGTCACTACGTCAGCAGAACCAGGAAGCCTTCTAAGGAGCTCCAAAGGGTCAGCTGAAGAGTCTGGGTGGCAGCATCAGTTCAACTTTCCACCACTTGTAACTCTGAAGGCCAGATCACTGAGCTTTGAGCTATAACTTTAATAGCTACATTATTTTTCTCAGACAAAAATTCCTGAAGTTGTTCAAGTAGACAACCAATAAAGGCTTAGCTCCTTTCATTGCAGCAGGGTCCAGAGATGCTCATCCCATTCACGTCCTCTGAGGTGATCCACATGGGTTTCCACAGGGCCCTCATGTTGGCAATGGGTATGAGAGAGGGCCTTGGGTCCCCAGCTTCTGCTGGAACCCTGTGAAGCCTGAACATGGACGCGGGGACTGCTCCGCCAGGCATTCTGATGCACAGAGGACAGAAGAGCTGGACAAGAGAAGACATGTGCTCAGGAGAGGGAGTTTTCTGCCCTTCTCCTATAGCTTTAGGCTGAAATTTCTGAACTGATCACTGCCAAGGGAACACTTTCATTCCTTCAAAGATATTTAGCTCTATCTTAGTTGAGTTAGAATGCTATAGTTGTTATAGGTTAAACTGAGTGAATTGCAAACAACAGAAATTTATTTCTTGTATTTCTAGAGACTGGAGGTTCACTCCCAGGTGACAGACAGCATATTCTCTTTCCAGTGAGGGCCTGATTCCTGGGTCATGGATAGTGCTTTTTTACATTTTGTCCTTATGGGGTAGAAGGGAAAAATGAGATCTTTTAGTCTTCTTTTGTAAGGTCACTAATCCCCTTAAGTGAGGGCTCCACCCTCAGGAGTTCATCACAACCCAACTGCCCTTTTAAAAAAAATATTCATTTTAATAAGAAAAAAGATAAAATAGCAATGAAACAGTTTCAAAACAGTTTAGTAGGACAGTTACAATAATTAATACATTGCATATTGTTGTCTTCATAGTAGTTATTCAGAGTACAAAGTGCAGACATGATATCTCGTTTAAACAATATTAGTATAAACCTCTCTTCTCATTGAACTAAGAGAAAATAGCTGTATATCTATCCTAACTATTTTGTATATACATATATATTTTTTCAGTACAAAATGATTCTTTATTTATATCTTCCTTTTTTGTTTTATTTTGTCAGAGATGGGTGTTCCATTGCTGTTAGAAAAGCTGTATTTGGAGAAGTGTTTAAAGGACCTTTTCATACTTGATGCCAGTCTAAATACAGTAGATACTTCAATTCAGCAAAATAATCCAATATCATCCAATAGTCCATAATAGTAGTGAGTTACCAGCACAACTGGCAATTGTTCAAAGTTGTTGACTTGAGCCTTTTGCAGCTCAGCATATTAATATAGCTTTACTTTTTATACTTCGTGGTTGCCCTGCCTCTTAGCATCATTGGCTTGGGAGTTAGGATTCAACATATTAATTTTCTGGGACATCAAGAGATGACAGCATTCTGATATTAAGGATATTTCTTAAATCTTATGACCCTTACTTAGTAAATAATAGGCATAAATTTCTCCATTGCAAGCTCTTATTTCAATTTAATTCACTATGGTCTTGGAAACTTGAGATGAACCTGGGCACCTGTAGTAGCACTGCTCGTGAGCCCCCTGCTGGCATCAGCACATTTCTTGAGGCCTCCACACAGCCAGGTCAGCAAGGGCTCATCCTCCACATTAATTCTCGTCTTCATATGATCCTTGTTTGTTACTTATCTTCAACCTCACTTTGCAAAACAAAATGAGAGTTTATTAAAAGTGTTTGTAATCAAAGAGCAGAGAAACTTGAACCATGGTCTTCTGATTGGAAAGACTAGATTGCTCTAGATACTCACAAAACAAAGCAATGTAAAACACAGCACATGTGCAAAGCTCAAGCATGCTGGGGGTCAGGCCACAGTTGTGTGGATGTGAACAGCTGGCTGAGAAATTAGGGAAGGCTTTATGCCACGGGCTGTACTGCACAAAGGCAGGACGCAGTGGTTAAGGATGAAAAATGTCTCTGTCTTTTCTTCTAGAATGACTTCTGTCATGGAATAGGATAGGAACATGCCCAAACTCTAGTGTACTCAGAGGCTGGGCTTTGGAAGGTGAATGAGTCTTGGGGGTAAAGCGAGGATCAGGGAATGCAGGGACTGGCGAGTTCAGCAGCTGTGTGCTGC
Source organism: Octodon degus (assembly GCF_000260255.1). Taxonomy (NCBI): domain Eukaryota; kingdom Metazoa; phylum Chordata; class Mammalia; order Rodentia; family Octodontidae; genus Octodon; species Octodon degus. Next base: position 2,107,682 of record NW_004524768.1, on the reverse strand, counting down.
TTGGAAGAGGGTCACTGAGGCTTTACCTCTCCCCCATGCAGTAGTCCCCCTTCTCTCTCTACTTCCCAGCCACCTTAATGTGAGCAGCTGTCCTCCACCCAGGCCCTTCCTTCCACCACAGCATTCTGTCCTAGAGGTAGTTGACCATGACCTGGTGATATGAGCTAAAATAAACTTCTCCTCTTTTAACTTGTGGGTATCAGGTATTTTGTCTTAATTATAAAGAAAGTAAGGTAATTCCTAAAGGGGGTGAGATTGCCGTGTACCTATTATCTTTATGAACCACAGTAATCCCCTTATCTACAGGGGACACTTTCCAAGACCCCCAGTGGATCCCCAAAACTATTACATTTGTCATATACATGCATACCCATGGTAAAGTTCAATTTATAAATTAGACAAAAAAAATCAATTAAAAACAATAGTGAACTGCAACAATTACAACAACATTCTATAACAAAAGTTTGTGCCTCAGGGTTATTATTAAGTACAATTAAGGGTTACCTAAATAAAAGCACTACCATCGTGCAACAGTGGATTTGATATCCAGGTTGCTACTAAGTAACTAACAGGAGGGTACCATATACAGCCTGGATACACAGGACAAAGAGAAGAGTCACTTTCAAGGTAGGACAATGCAGGACAGTGAGTTGATTGCACTATTCGAAATGATGTGCAGTTAAAAATTTATGAATTATTTCTGGAAATCTCCATTCAACATTTTCAGATAATAGCTGAATGTAGCAAATCAACACTGCTAAGACTGAAACCATGGGAGGAGAGGACCATTGTATGAACGTTCACCTTTTGGTCCTGAATTTAGTTAGTGGAGTCTCACAGGAAGCACTGGGAGTCCCATCATCAGATAATACCCCCAGTTAACTTAAGGTTGTTTGCTGCAAAAGGAGTTTCCCAAGAGGCTACAAACAATTGGTGGACTCTTTGGAAACAGAGCATCAAATCCTTAGATAGTCACCCTTTCTACCTTGTAGTAAACATCTTAGATGTTCTGTCTATCCTATAGTTCCCAAAATTTTATGATTACTAAACTCTTCTTTCATATAATGTTGGTTCCTCCTTAATGGAATACTAGAAGATATTTCTAGAATGGAGGCACAAGTTCACAGGAGTGCTTGCATGTTGTTGAGCATGTGTAAAGCCACCCCAAAGCCACGTCCATCATTAGGAGATAGAGCATCCTTAGCCACACTGAAGCCCTCAGATCTGATCTCACGCTTGCCTGGGCTCAGAGAGCCTAGGTGTCCTGGGTAGCTGGGAAGACGTGGACCGTTCTCAATCCTCCCTTTAATTTTGGGCCTGTTACCATTGTGTTAGTCTCTCTTCCTCTCATTTTTCTCTCATCGCAGCTACCTTCAAAGGAAAACCCTGGTAAGCTGCTAGCCTGGCTTCCCATTTGTACTTTCTGCCACCATGTCCCTTTTGCACCATCTCTCAGCCATCTGATCCATCAGAAATCCACCCTGCCTATGTTAGTCACTTTCTTTCCTCTCTTCACCAGGACAAGACTCCTGCACTCACAACGTAAAGAAGTGTGTTTCACTTGTGGTTCCCCAGTATTTAGCCCATGATGAGCTGGCTCTAGGGCAGACTCCTTCTGGTGGAGGATGGAGGGAAACTGCTCATCTCATGCTATCCCAGAAGCAGAGACTGGAGGGAAGGAAGGGGTGCTGAGGACAAGCAGATGGCCTTCCAGGCCATGGCCCCAGGGACCCTCTCTGACAGTGCTCCACCTCGTGACAGCTCACTCAGCTAGGAGCTCATCTGTGGCTGAATCCACTTACAGATGTAGTGCTCCCACGATACTGTCACCTTTCAAAGCCCACCTCAGCACACGTGAGGCATGTGTCTAGATATTTTTTTTATCTAGAACAGAACATGGCCTAATCACTTGAAACCCCAAAATACAGCTCAGGCCCCCCTTATTGGCTGAGAGTCCTGGAGCACAGATAGACTACCCATGGCCACTAAGCACACCTCTTTTATGGTCATGTTCCCTGGTGGGTGTCTCTCTTGCCTTTCACAACAGAGAACAGGCCTTGTAGTTCACATTTCAATTTGCTTCAACTTCTGTCCTATTTGGTAATTTTAGGATCACACTTTAAAATTAGATGCCATGATGAAAAAAAAAGGCAACTGAGATCTGAAGCGTGTTCTGAAAAATTAAAGGTACATGGATTGATGATGGCTACAGCCCGGGACAGCAGGACGTACATGGAATGAAGCAAGTAATCTACAGAAGCCCCTCTACTGACACAGTATCACACCCCCACTTTAAAAATGCATTTATTGTATCTAATCTACCAAGTATCTCGGCTTAGCCAGGTGCTATGCTGTAGAGTGTCAGTTGCTCATGCTTGCAACCACAGCAACTGGGACTTCAGTCTCTGCCACTGCCCAGCCCTGTGGGACAGGATCTTATCACACATGGCCAACCTGGGAAAAGCATAACTTCTAAGGTACAAATGCACTTTTGCAGTTTTATGTAGAAAGGTTGCAAGTGAAAGTATCCCCCATCAGGAACCTTCTGTTGAGCCAAGTGGTGATATCTGGGTGCTCCAAACACAGTTATTGAAGCTTATAATACTTTTGAATGTTTTTATAATCGAATGTTGGCAGAAAATCCAAGCAGTAGTAATCCCATGATAAGATTAGTCAGATGGCATGGACCACTCACTGTAGTACAAAGAGGGGAGTCAGGGAGCGTTTGAAGTTCCCACAGTGGCAGACAGAGTTGGCATTCTCTGTCTGACTGAGTGGTGGCACCCCTGACTCATCTGTCCAAATATGAGGGGTGGGGGTGGGCACTTGTCTCCTGCAGACCCTGCTCAGAGATGTGACCTGTAGCCAGCTGGCCTGGTTGCATCCCACAGCCCAAATCCCTCTGTGCCCTGTCCTATCACAGGACACACCTTTCCTGTATCCCCCTTCTCTCTGTCATAAAGGCAATATCATATCCCAAGGAAAGCAGGCTACTAAGTGGAGAATTCAAAGCCCTGCCTTGGGTCACACCTGCATGCCTTTGAATGAAATGGGCTCTCTTCTGTAAGTTCATGACAGCTGGTGTACAGCATTTCTTAAAAATAATCTAGGAATAGCTCCTTCCTGGAACAGCTCCTTCAAAGGAATATCCAAGTTCTATCCATCTCTTCTTCTCTCTGGAAGTCTGACTTTAGGAAAGTCATTCAGAGCTTTTATTCCTTTTCTTATTCTTCATATAATTATTATAATTCCAGTGCTGCATGTACTACTTTTTCACACTACTGAAATAAGTGAAATCAATTCACTTCATTTAATGTTTTTTTTTGTTTTGTTTTGTTTTTTGGGGTCTTTTTTGCGGTACCAGGGATTGAACTCAGCAGCTTTTGCTTGACAGGCAACCACTTATTCCAGTGAGCTATCTCCCCAGCCCACACTTCATTTAATGAAGCGTGTAAAGCCAGAAAGAAAATATTTTTAACACAAGAAGATAAACATAAATCCCTCTTTGTAAAGAATGTAAATGTATAGATCCTCCAAAAAGGCTCAACTTTTTATTTATTTTTTTGTGTGTGTCAGGAATCAAATTCAGGACCTTGCATTTGCCAGGTAGGTGTTTGTGCCAAAGAGCTGCATCCCCAGCCTAGAAAAGGCTCACCACAAGGGTGATTCCTCAAGTTAGGTTGGCTGCAGGCTAGAAACAACAGATTAGAAAACATATGAGTATGTTACCCCATGCCAATAAGCAAAACGGAACGTCAGTATCGCAATAAGTCCTGAAAAGCAAGGATACTAAATCTTCATTTTATACAGAGCAGAGTGAACTACAAAGACCATCCATTAAAGCAACAAGGAGTAAATAGTGCAAACAGTTTAATGTTCATTTGATAGACACATATTCAGGTAGAGGGACATTAATAAAATAAAGGCCCCTGCCCTGTGGGGATCCCACTGTAGCTATTGCCTGTGTGTTGGGGGATGGGTGGCATGGGGAACAGACCATATGCAATAAGCGTAATAGCTCAGGAGCTTACTTAGGGTTGTATCCGTTCCCTGTTGCTACATAGCAAACACTTCCAAACATGGCGGCTTACAGGAGCAATGTTACTACCAGTGCTGATTCTGTGAGTCAGCTGTCCTCAGCTATGTAGCTCTTCTGCCCCCAGTACCACCAACTAGCCCTACAGGTGTCTGGGGCCCACTGGGGTTGGAATGTTCTGGCATCTCAATAGCATGACACCCAGTTGGTGCTGGTTGGCCACTGGGACCTCGGCCGGGGTTGAGGAGAGGAGCTCATATGCGTGGTTCTCTGTGAGCTTGAGCTTCACACAGAATGGTGCTCAGTCCCAGCACAAAGCACCCCACCTGCAAGCTTCCCAGGACAAAAGAAGTCAAGCCACCAGTCCATTCACAGATTAAGCCCAGAATGGACACAGTGTCCCTTCTGCTATAGTTTATTGGTTACAGGAGCCACAGACCCAACCCAAACTCAATGAAGTAGAGAGACAGACTACTTTTTCTGGGAGAAATGGTAATGACAAGACCATCTTTAATATGTCCTATGTGTGAAAAGGTGATAACATTCTCATGCAAGATGTAATAAGCAAAAACCTCAAAGCTGTGGTAAAGGTGGGCAGAGTACACGGGGTGAGCTGGAGTACTCTCCCTGGAGCTCAGCCTTCGGGTGTGGTGTCTCGATGTGTGTTAGAAAGCAGAGCAGAGAGTCCAGGGGAAGCTGGACTCGGGGATCCCCAGCCCGGAACAGGGGCCGGGCTGCAGTCCAGGTTGGCCCCTTTCACAGCCATGCAGCAGGTGAGCTCACCAAGGCAAGTGCCAAGAAAGAAGGTCTCAGTGTGGACTTACTCAGACCGTGGGAAATGTTGGGGACAAGGTGACGACACCCCGTATGATATTGCTGTTTAGCATAACTCCAAATGCCTCCCAGACACCACTCCAGGTAGAGCACAAATCATCAACACAATTATTATAAAGAAAGAAGCAATACTGAACTGTTTGCAGCTAATCGTAGTGCTAATCGTAGAAAATCCAAGAGGTTTAACCAAGAACCTACTGGAATGAATAAAATACATAAAATCCTATTAACATAGTCAAATTTATGATTAATATACTAAAAATACGTTTAATACATAATGATTCAAAATACATGTTGGGAGGAAAATCACATGACAATAGCATTAAAATATAAAGTATCTAAGAAATACACTTACGAAAAATTCATGATACTTATTTGAAGAATAGTGCAAGATGCCTACAAACTGTGAGTAAGGGGCCCTTGCTTTGCCTCCGTGTCCTTACAAATATTGATCCCCTGTGATGCTCTACGCTGGCCTGTGGGTTTCCAAGGACTGTCTGAGTGCAGTGACCATGGAGTCTGCCACACAGGTCCTTGCGTACATCATCTGTGGCCTCACTCCAGGGTGAGAGCAGGCCTGACCCGGAAGAGGCAGCAGTATGGTGGCCACAGCCCTCCCTGCCCAAACACAGTGGGGAGGTCAGATCTCCACTTCGCAGGTGAAGACAGAGTGCTGGCAGACAAAGAAGAGGGAGGGACCATCTGAGCAAGCTCTGGCTTCCCTTGCCACGGACACTGTCACACTCCCTCACTTTCCTTTTATCTGGAAAGTGAAAAATGATGATAATTGTGTTAAAACTGGAAGAACATCTAGATGTCCATGAATGTCATGACGGCGTACTGAGTTTCTGCCTGCGGTATTTGTCGGATGTCACTCATTGCCCGTTTTTCTCCCAGATATTGGGTTCATGGGTTGTGAGCTGTGTGGTCTCATACCTTGTTCAATATGCTTCTGACGCTATTTTGAAATTTTCAACACTTTCGAAGGTATCCTATGAATAATACAGAAGTCTTCTCTTTCCTCAATTATAAATCACTACTCTGAGTTCCCGTACTTAAGAGTCAGTCTGGGCTACAGAGAAAATGGTGGAAGATTCCAGAAAGTTCTGCCACATTCTGTCTTTAGAATGTTTCCAGGAGAACCAGAAGAGAGAATGTGGTGATATTCTGGGAATGAAGAGAGAATCCTTTCTTCTGGGAAAAGCAGAAAGTGTGAAGGTTCTTATAAAATGTTCCCTCTCATCACCACTGGATCTCAGCGGCACTGCTGGTCCCCAGTGGTGACAGTGGTGTGGCTCTGTGCAGGCCCAACCTGCTTCCTTACAAGAGGCCTCTGAGTGCCTGGGTCCATCCTACATCTTATCTAACACTGTGTCTTCAATACTGAGGGACAAGCCCCACCCCAGAGACCTAGCCAGGACAGTCTCTCCTGGGACCGAACTGTAACATCGTTGGAGGACTTCCAGCTCTACTGAGGCCATAGTGTCTGGAGCCCTCGGGGATACCAAGCGAGAATTCCAGACCAGTGGTCTCTCAAATGCTTTGTTCCATCCCCCAGTCCTAGGAAGTACCAGAGCCAGGGACACCCCAGTTGAACTGAGACTTAATTTAGACTTGGTTAATTTTAGTTTATAGAAAGGAACTGAGGCCCCAGGACACTTGCTGCGCCTGGTGTGTGTGGCTGAGACTACACCTGCCCCATGGGTGGCTCAGGCCTTTCACATCCCCTCCTGTGTGAGGGAAGCTGGAGCAAGAGGAGTCTTCTCCTGGCGAGCTGAGCCTGAGGCTCCTTGTCTGTGAGTCACAAACCTCAGGGCACTCAAGCTGCACCCCTCGGAGCTCATGTGTGAGCTGACCCTGACTCCTCACTGACCCTGACTCCCAGCTTCCTGCCTGTGTCTCTTAAAAAAGGTCCCAAGGCTGAGGAGGCCAGAGGAGAATATAGTCCTGGGGAGATGGAGGCCCAAGATCCCAACTCCCTGGCACACTTCCCAGGCAGATGTGGCTTGCTGGACTTTCTCTGATCAAAGCAGAGCTGAGGTGCAGCCCAGCTGCTAGTAACAGGTCTATGTAGCCCCTTCTCCCATCTGGTTCTCCCTGCCACTTACCTCAGATGGAAGCCAGCTTCCTGAAGGGTTTTTTTGGCCCTTAAGTTTCTCCCTGGAGAGAAGTTAACACCCCCAGTGATGTAGAATTAGTATTTCTGGGTTGGGCGACAATCTCGGTGATGCACATGGCTTATTTAACTACTTTTCTATGTTTTCCCAGCTCTCTGAATCTATGTAGCTTTTGCATTTGGAAAAGGAAGCTACATAGTTTTGCATCATCCTGGTAGCACGGCAAGGCCCTTGTTAGGATGCCCGTGAGAGCACAGTGAACGTGGGTGACCATAGAACCAAGCCTTGTTGGGGAATCTGGGCTTTGAGTCAGTCAAAATATTACAAAACACTGCTGTTTCTGCTATGCAAACCTCCCTGCACTGACTTCAGCAGTGTCAGTAGCACCCAAATGAGGATTTTATTCACTAAAACTCTCCCAGAATAGAAACTGCCCACAGCATTTTTCTGGTGGAGAACATTTTTCTGGCTGTATTCCCTGCTGATATTTTTTAGCTAATGCACTCCATCATGCAAAGCGGAACACAAAAAGCTATGATGTCTTTGCCATTGTATGTTTTGTTCCCCAAGCCCTGCCAGCCGAGGTGAGGGCATATTTCTCAGTCGAAGGCATTGGACACTCGCGCCCCCAGCACAGATTCCTGGAATGCCGGCAACTCCTGTGCAGCCCTGGGTGGTTTGGCATTTTGAACTTAATGCCAGAGCAAGTGGTCTAAATCCCTTCCTCACCCCTTTCTCTTGTACACTCCACCTCTAGCAAAAGGAACATCATGACAAAATTCTTTGGGTGAAGATAGGATTTCCAAGGCTTCAGTCCATTGAGAGGAGCAGCCATCCGCAGATGAAAGGCAGCCCCAGAAGCAGCAGCTGCCCCCACCCCTGTAACCCGGGTTTGGAGGGTGGGAGTTGGGTCTTAAAACACACACCTGTTGCAAGGAAGCAATTGCAACAAGCTTGCAGCTGCAGGGTACTGTTGGAAATGGCTGTGTCAATAAGCACAGTGAGTCGTGTCACTGGAATGTAGCACGAGAGGGTGGTAGGTGCATTTCATTACCACTCCTGCTGCCCTGGCAGAAAAAGACCTGCATAATTTAATAGGATCACTGCAAATTATAATAGCAAAACATTCATTTGACTGGGTCGACCAGACTCTTGGAAGGCTTTCTCCCAGGTTTCCATGGTTACGATGTCTCTTGTAAGTGTAGAACAAGCTCTGATGCACAGAGTCTGAGGTAAACCCACCCGCCTCCTCTGTGCCTGCCTCTGGCATCAGAGGCGGCAATGCTAGGAATGTGCCCAGGAATGAAATCCCTATGCAGAGGCCCTCTGTGGTTATCTTTCGTCTTCCCAGCAGGAAATGTGCACAGTCGTGGGCAGACAGAACTAGGACAGGACTGTGGATAAGGGGACCTTAGGGGTAAACCAACGAGTTGGTAATGGCACCAAGTCTGTGCTAACATCCTAGTGTTCCGCTCACTGTGGAGTCCCAGGCACTATGGTTAGCCTTTCCTTCACTGTTGACATTTATGAAACATTCCTGTCCTGATGGAAAATGTTTATGAAAGAATTTCTTCTATAAAAGAATTTCTGAGTTGCTTCTGTTAGATCAGAGTGTGTGGATCAGTGCTGCTGCCTCAGCACAGAGGAGGAGTCCTGGGCAGTGCCTGTCCCTTCAGAAAGGTTATTCTAGGCCTGTGGAAATGGCCTCGGTGGAAGCCCCCACTCACAGCCGGTCCTCAGTCCTCAGCCTGCTGCTGGCAGCCTCCACCACACGCCCATCACTGGGCTGTGTCTCTCCCAGACTCATGTTAGGCAGCACAGGTGGCGAGGCACCTACATGTCCTATATGGTCCTCGTTTTACTGCTGCTAGTCATCGGTGACTACTGACACTGTGAGTTCCTGTCTTCTAATCAGGTTCTTCCTTCTCCCTGTGAAACTTCTGCTCCACATAGAAAGATGAAATTCTTATGTTTTTACATCTCTCTTTACTTTGGCAAAGCCACGACTCAGAGAGAAACCCTGGCAGAACACCCAGTGCATAAAGCAACCCTGGGCCTGTCTGGCATAAATGATGGGTGGCCCTGGGCCTGGTAATAACAGGAGCTGCATGAGCAGAAGCCTTGTGAGATAGAGGGACATCCAGGACAGCCCTGGAATGGGGAAGGTCAGCTTCATGCGTACGAGGGAGAGGTCAAGCTTACGTCTCTCTCTGCTTGCAGGCAGGCTTGTTCCAGGAAGCCCATCTGTTATCTTGGCAAGTGACTATTTGTCGTGATTCCTGTGGGGGTCAGGCTTCCCTCTGCAGGGAGTTCTGTGAGTTCCTGATATGTACATAAACAGGCGTCCAGATATTGACTAATCAATCTGTGTAGGGATAACGAGTGGGGGGATGCAGGGTGTAGGCTGAGGCGATGGAATGCACAGGGACTTACAGTCTGCACTCTTCTCCTGCAGGGTACCTGGAAGTTCCAGGTCACAAGGGACCCTTGCTGACATGCTGAGGGGTGAATTGGAAGTTGCGTCACACCTTGATGATGTGGATTTATCCCGTAACCATAAACCAAGTAAGAACTGGCTTTTTTCTAAAAATAAGTAAATTAATTAAGAGCCACCTTTATCATCTGCTAGTTTTACACAATGCCTTATGCGCAATGATTCAACAAGACCATTCAGGAACAGGGCCCGAAACAGTGAGGCAGGGGCGGAGGCCTTCTGCGGAAGTGAGCTCTTTGCCCTCACTTTAAAAAAACTAAACCAACATCTGGCTGAAACATCAGAATAGACAGTTATTCACCTTCAGAAATGCAGGCAAAATAAACCAGACCACACGCACATAAAGAATTCAGAGAAATGGCTTGTAAGTATTGTGACTTATTAAAGCAGCAAGGAAGTAATTTGCTTCACCTCTCCAAAAAGTCAGCAGGCTGTAACCTCCACAGGAGCCTTGAGGGCATGCCCATATACTGATGACACCCACTTTTAAAGGAACTGCCCCCAGAGGGGACGTTTACCCTGTGCAGGTTTCACAGAACATAAATCCATTCCTGATCTCTAATGCTGTGCTGGGGATATAGCTCGGCAGTACAAGTACCTGGTAAGTGCAAGGTCCTGAGTTCAAGTCTCAGTACAAAAACAAAACCAAACAACAGCAACAAAAAACCCCTAATTCCTAATGCTGCTGCCCAGCACACTGGGACAGCACCAAGGCCAGCTTTCTGGCCAGCACCTGAAATCCTGACATTGTCCTCTGGACCATGTGCCAAGCTGGTCTGAGCCAAAGTTCCTCTCTTAGAGATCTGACATGATGCCTTTACCTTCCTGTGACTGTCACATTAATGGTCAACGTCTTCTCACACTTTACTCTCTGAGAAAAGGAGTGGGTGGGATGTTTCCTGTGTCCTGGCGGAACACAGCAGTCCCAGCCACGCCTAGAAAGTGAGCGTATGCTTCTGTGAACGAATCACCCTACAGGTAGGAGCCTGTGACTCCCAATACTTGACTGGGGAGTACTACAGAGCGTGTACACAATTGGCCTGGCCTGCACCCTGCGCCTGCCCAGAAGGTGAAGGAGAGGGCAGGAGAGCTCGGCCCAGCCTCCTCCTAGAAGAAGGAGGAGACCCCAGCCTGCTTGCCAGTGTCAGGGGCCCGGTGGCAATGATCCCGCCCCCATATCTCTCACTGGAAGCCCCAGCCTACAGAGGCCATGCCCCTGACAGCTCCCCTGTTCTTCCCAGGAAACCTGCCCCACTTTCAGGGCTCCAGAATCCCCTGCAGGCTTTCTAGGTCAGAACCCACTTAGCCTGTGGCCTGGTTTGTCTGCTGTCTAATCCCTGAGCCCAGCTCCCTGCTGAGGAGCAGGGGGCCCTGGCAGAGGGGTGGTGACACTCCAGCTCTTTTAGAAACTCAGTGCCCAAGGGGCAGTGCTAGTCCAGCACCATCCGCCAGGCACCGAAGTTCACAGTGTGGCACAGCCTGGCAGGCTGAGGAGCAGCTGGACAAATCGATTGTCATGGCAGAGCCCAGGGGCAAAAGCTTCCGCCAGTGGGGATCAAAGGAGTTGGCGTGTGTTTGTGATATGAGGTGTGTGTTTGTGTCTGTGTGTAGAAGGGGTGCGTGCTTGTTGCTGCACAGACATGTGTTTTTAGGCTTTATTGTGTTGACTCCATAAGTACAGGAAGCTTCATGGTGCCAACTTGCCACTTAAGGAAGTCTCACCGGGCAAGCCCATTTGTCCCCAGTTCTCAGGATGGACCCTCCTTCGTGCCCCAGAGGTGAAGACAAGAGGAGAGAGTGAGCATGCAGCCCAGCGACTCAGCCCTCTGGCAGGGACTTGGGAGTGAGCTTCTGGGGCTGAGGGGCTGGCCCCAGAACAGTCACATTTGCTCCTCTTGTCTGTGGCACAAGGGCCTGGCCCTGCACAGTGCAGCTTGGGCTTTCCTTTATTTTCTTTCATCATCTAGTGTAAGTCAGCAGGATCCCACACCAGAAATTCACAGATATGCCTGTACCCAGACAGACATCCGTATGCACACACCTGGGAGGAGATGTGCAGGGCCACGATGCAACCGCCCCGCCCCATCACACCAGTGCGCTGCCCCTGGTTGTGCCATGCTGCGAGTAAACCAGGTGCAAGTGGTCACCACCACTTAGGAATCAGAAACTGAACACCCAGCCGCAAGCCTGAGCCCAGGAAATCTCCCTGAAGGAATCCAAAGCCACACCCAAGCTAGTGAGTCCCCATGTGTCACACGTCCCTCCCAGGAACCTCTGGGAAACCACCTCCACACGCACCAGCTCCCCAACTCCTCAGAGAAGGAGGTGGCTGGGTCTATGCAGCCTATGAGCATGGGCGTGTGCCCACTCATCAGCCTGGTGCCAAAGAACGTGGCAGGGACCAGCTTTGAAACAGCCATTATTAACAGTTCAGGCACAGAAATGTGTGGCCAGGACACGCTGAATCAAAATCCAAGAAGCTAAATACAGCTCATCTCTTCCATTTACCGCATCAGTTACTGTCTGCACATGGCTCTGTACCATGGGACAATGGCAGATGCTACCTGTTGAGCGTCCCCATGCCCTGTGCTACATGCACCGTACCCATACACTACACATAAATCCCCTCCCAAGAGTACACACTCTAAATGACACACATTCACACCTACCACTAACAAACACATACCACGTGCACTTTAGATGACCCACACAACATGTAAAGCACATAATCACACACCACATACATCACACCGTGTGTACACACACCAAGCACACTCCATGCACTAGCTCTGTACACTATACACTACATACATGCACCTACACATACTACACACATCTCACCACATATACATATGTGCTTCATGTACACTATACATACAGCACACAATTACACTCACAAGACACACCATGTTGTACACACCTGACACATAGCACAACGCATGAAACACCACACCACTGTGTGTGTATATAAGACATCACACACACATTCACACTATACACATGTGAACACACCAGCAATACACCACACATGATGTACATATTCATACACTCATCTCACACACATATACCATATGCATGTGCGTGAGCACACACATTCTGTGCACACACACTTTCATAAGTACACACATTCTTGCACACATGCTCATAAGCGTGTGTACACACACATGACGCTGCCAGTTGCTTTACGGTCCCCAGAGTTAGAACTGGAAGCCAACCCCTTCTACAACTGCCATCCTTCCTGCAGGGTTTGAGTGCTCCCACGTCTCAGAGGAGAGAGTGTAACACCCCCACCCAGCAGGAGGACACCCACGGTGGGCAAGGCCAGATGCAGGGCAAGTGGAGACCACGGTGGCGCTAGTGTGTTCAGGAGACATGGGAGCTCTATTTATGGGGCAGCCTTGGACTCCAGTGGTCCCCAGGCAGGTGCAGGCTGTGAGGCTTTGAGGTCCCCGCTGTGCCCTGCACAAGCCTGCCTGCCTTGGCCACACTGACTCCTGGAAACTGTGGGACTTGCCATCCTCAGTGACAAAGGTCTCTGCCTTGTTCTGGGATGAGACCCGGAAACTGCTACCACTCACATACTCACCTTCTCAACTGGACCCAGACACAAACTCTCTTTGGTGGTGTCTGCAGTTCACAGTGTAGGGTTCCTACAGTTGGGAATTCACTGTCTGCTGCATACTAATCAGATGACTGGGGTCGGGGGGATGGCCACTTGGAAGATGCCCTCTAGACCTCCAGAGAGGGCTGGGGACCGAGGCTGTCACCAATGGCCAGTGAGGCTATTGATTATGCCAGCCTATGAGGCCCCATGAGGGCCTTGAAGAACAGCAGGGCCCCCATGCCTGTCCCCCAGTGCCTTCTCCTAGGTGCCTCTGCCCCTGGGCGCTTCCTGAGTTGTAACTCTTGTTATGAAACTGTGATCACAAGTATAATGACATCCTCCATTCTGAGAGCTGTTCCACCACTCGAGCAAACTGGGAGAATTGTTACTAACTGGTATAACTGCTTGCATGGAAGAACAGGCTGTGCAGACTTGTGCCCAGTGCCTTGGGGGAATGAGCCTGCAGGTGAATAGAATCAAGTCACTGGAGGTGAGGCTGCTGCTCTAGAACTAAAAACTGTAGGTTGGGCTGATGTCAGATAGATGGGAAACAGGGAGCATGCTGTGTCCCCTCTGAGAGTGACAAGTCCTTGTTGTTCTTTAAGTCTGAATTCAGGACACTCAATGTAACTTCCTCTCTTGTCCACTAGTGGCAACACCCCAACCCACATGGCCCATGGCCTGGCAGAGCCTGGAAACCTCCCTGAGAATTTGTCACAGCAGGTAGGCATCTGTGCCCACCCACACCTCCACCTCCAGACCCAGTGCCAGAGCTCTTCTTGTGGCACACAGTGGCCCAACCATACTGCCCTTGGCCTGGGCATCATGCCTTCCCTACAGGCTCTCCCATCTGTACCAAACAGGGCCCACCCAGAAAGTCCATCCTGACCATGGATTTGCTTGACAAGGATATACAGAACAGAAATGAACAGCAAACCCTACCGTCCAGCTGCAAAGGGTGCCACCTTGCAGGGGTCCATTCTGGCATGTAAGGGACAGAGATTGGCATGTTCTTTCCCACCCCTATGCCCACCCCACCCTGAGCAGCCCTATGCAGTGTCCTTGATGGAGTCAAAGGCAGCATCCACAGGGCTCCTGGAAATTATGTTGGGCCTCCATGGCTTCGCCTACTGTGCTCAACACTTTAAAGCACCCAAGCTCACGCAGGAAGGAAGAAGAGGGAGGCACTGCAGAAAGTAAATCAAGATGCATGGTGGGAGGGGATATGGAAAGGGTTCTGAGCCCACCACATGCAAGGTAGAGCTGAACTCAGCTGGTGACTCCAGGCCAGTCCTGGATCATTCAGATACCCTTAATGATTAGGACGGCATGAAATCCGTCTTGGGATAGCTGGGTGGGGAGGAGGTAAGCAGGCTCTACAACTGTGCTGAGCACCCTAAGGACTGGCGAGACTGCCAGGAAGGCAAAGGGTTTCTGCCGCTGCTGCTCAGAGTCCTGTTGGCCTGGAGTGACCAGTGGTGCTGCTATCAGGTGGGAAGAGGGAGACTGAGAAGGAGACACAGCCTAGAAAAAACCATGGTGAACAGATCAAAAGAGGCACACACATGAGGGATCTTGCAAAATGAAGAGGAGACATTGGCCGAAGAGAGACTGTCAGTCAGCGTTCAGTCATTGTAACACATTCCTGAGACAATAGATTTACAAAGTGGAAAGGTTCACTCTGGCTTGCAGTTCTGGAGATTCCCTTCTGTGATGGACTGGCCCCACTGCTTTGAGCTTATGAGCAGGCAGCACATCACAGGGGAGCACATGCAGACCCAACAACTCTCCCCTCCCCTGGCCAGGGCTGAAAGAGCCAAGATCCACAGCTCTTTTCCAGGTTCCACCCCAGTGTCCTGAGATCCCCTGAGCTTCTCCTCTGAAGGTTCCAGCGCCTCCTAACAGTGCTGTCCTGGACACTACAGCTTCTTTACTGGGGCCTCTGTGGACTCTCAGAGCCACGTCATGACAAGGGACGTCAGATAAGCAATGTGCAGACACGAGTGGCTGGCAAGCCCGTACCTGCACCATCCTTTCTAGGACACATGTGAAATGTTCTCTCCCTGGTCTGTAATTCCCTTAGCCATGGAGGTCCAGCTTGAGGCCGAGCCTTTCACCCACACGAACAGGACCACCATAGACAGAAACAGGGCTGCGTGTCTCCCAGGGCTGCCGTGTTTGGGACGTGCTTGTCTGGGCGTGGAGTGTCTCTGCTGCTGCTCCAAGTTCTACTCACCCTGTGTGTTCTGTTCCTCTTATTCTGGAAAACTCAGTGCAGTAGACTGCAGCCTGTCCTCTGCCAAGTGTTCTTTGTGCCCTGCCCAAGTAGCAGGGCTCTCAGAGCAGACAGACTACAGGCTCTGTCTGGCAAACACAGGGTGGCTCGCCACACCAGCAAGGGCACACAGCCCGGGAGGAATGCAGGAGGCAGACACTGGGGAGGCAGAGAGAGCCCTGGATGCCACGTGGGGGCTACAAGCCTGGGTGGGGAGGCTGCTGGGCTCACCAGGGGACCATGAGACAATTCTGCAGGACATGACAGATGCCTGAGCTCTCTTAATGTTCTGAACATACCTCTCAGATGTATGATGCAGATAGCATGGGACATAACCCTGCATTGTACACCACTGCAGCCAAATGCTCTGCATCAGGCAGTGGTTCTCCCATAGGCATGCGCAGGACCCTTTGCAGTGATTGAGGATACGCACTGCAGACTGCTCCCCCAGAGTCCTGTGTCCGGGACTTGAGAGGGGCCACCTCTGATAGCTCTGGCTCCATTCCTGCCCAGTCTAGGACAGGGGGACTGTTGTGCACCAGAGGGACCCCAAATTAAGACTGTGGGGATACCTTCACTGCTGACCACAGGACTGCATAGAAGTACTGTTTTTCAGGTGCTGAAATGCTCCAGTGATGGAAGTCACATGCCTGACACGTAGGAAGTCCCTAGCGCGGGCTGTTTGTGCTGTGTGCGACATCCAGTGCTCTGGACTCTCTGGTGCCCTCTGTCCTGTGGAGCTCCCCTTCCAGCCTCACCCTGGCTGGCAGCTTGCAGCCCTGCTTTTGCTCCAGGCACTGACTTGGGGAGGAGTCCGACTGAGCCCTGTGCTCAAAGCTTCTTCTTCCGAGCATGAGGCAGAGCCTCCCAGACACACCAGTGGACACATACTCCTTCACACAACTCACATACCTGCAGCCTCATGCGTGCGCACACAGGTCCACACTCTCCAATCACACATGAGTGCACACTCATGTGCACACTCATACTCCCACACACCTGCACATACAACTGCATGCACATTTGTGTACATACACACACACACACCTATCTGCACACACCTACTTGTGCTCACACATGTGTACACACCTCCCCACACTAATACACCATACCCACTCCTATGACTTATGTGTACATTTCTGCATGTGGGCACCAATTCGAGCTCTCCCACATTCCTGTTCCCACATAAGCGCACACACTCGCACACACACCTTCCAGCCCCTAACCAGCCCGGTCCTGAGTGTGGCTCAGGGACAGGCCTCTGCATGTCTCCCTCCTCTGGAGGCCCATGGCTGGCAGCACACAGAGGCCTCCAGAGGAGAACATCAGGCCTGCTTGTTTCTAAGAAGGAGAAACAAAGAAGCCCTCAGGATAGCTGGAGTGGGATGTGACCCAAGCAAAGGCCGCTGGCTGAGGGGGAGCAGCCCCACAGCCTCACGTGGTCCGTCTGTGTGCGAGGCGTCTGGGAAGCTACCCGAGGCAGGCACATGTGAGTAGTTAACTGAGAGGGCCAGACGGGGCCCCAGGGGCATGGACTGGCCCGGGAGAAGGAAGCAGGAGCCCGCGGGTGCAGCTGCAAACTTTTGTGAGCAGATGTGACCCTCAGCTACTATTAAAAATTAAAGCCCATTCATGTATAATAAATAAATTCTACTAAAGCAACAGGGATGCCTGACACTTCCCTGCCTACAGCTCCCTGCATTTCCTGCATGCCACACCCAGAGGAGGCGACCTCCAGACCTCCCAGCTGGTGAGCTGCAGCAGGGCAGTGTGGTAGGCAGTGCTCCCTGGACCTGGTCACTGACCTGCATGGGTCGGCTGGGGTCATGTGGCTCAGCAAGCATGGCCAGTCGACCAGCATGGCCAGCCAGGGTCTGCCTGCTTGTGTGTCTCAGCAGCACTGGGGAAGGCACAGTTGTCCCCTGGTGAAGGCTGGCCTTCACAGTGTCATTGCACTGGCGTTGGAGAGCTGGCATTTGTCACCAGCCCAGTTCACTCAAGGGCCTGTTCCCTGGTGTAAAGAAGCACCAGCCTCTGTCCTTCTGTCCACTTCTGGCCACCCACCCCGGGGCCTTGAGGAAACCATTTATACCATGGTCAGGAGTCACAGACTGGGCACCTGCAGATTCGGCCCAAAGACCTTCTTCCCTCTGTTCTATCTGTTCTTCTCATCCTACGGCCAGTTGTCATAAACATGTGCCGTATGTGCCACCACAGATGCCTAGGCACAGCCTCTGGGAGGCTGAAGCAGGAGTATTGCAAATTTGAGCCCAGCCTGGGCAATTTAGCAAGGCCATCTTGAAATTAAAAAGAAAATGTTAAAGGGCCAAGGATCTGGCTCAGTAAGAGGGCCCTGGTTCTATGTGCAGGGCCACAAAAGGGCTGAGATGGGCCATGTCTCTGCAAAACAGCTGCTCCATTATTAGAGTTTCGTGAAATGAAGAAGCGTCTATGTGCATTTCCGAATCCGGGCGGGGTCTTCTTACACAGTCTGTGCGCCCTGTAGCCTGCACTGCTTCCCACGGGTGGCCCCAACACACAGTGCTCAGCCCAAACGTGCGGGCGGGGCCTCATGGGTCGCGGTCACGGTCACGGTCACCCTCCCCACTACATCCGCAGACAGCTTGGTTCCCTTGGCTGTCTCAGTTGTAAAAAAAAAAAAAAATCTGCAAATGTAATAAGAAAACATTCATCTGGATTAAAAAAAAATCATCAGAGGAAAGAAACAAATCCTATTACAATAGCAAATAAGAAAATAAAAGGTTTGTGTTCCTTGGGAAGAAAGAAAGGCGCAGCCTCAGGAGGAGGCAGTGGCCCAAGGCTTCTCCAAGGTCCTTTCAGGAGGGTCACAGCGTCTCGGGGAGACTCTGTCCGTCGAGGTGGGGTGTTCTTCGCACACGCATACTGAGCTCATTTGAAAACATGTGTTTCTGATAACACCCAGGCTGGCTGACCTTCTGGCAACCCGAGGAGTGTAGGGTTAAGCGCCAGCGCCAGCACCAGCGCCTGGCTTCCAAGTCGGTGCGGTGCGCATGCGCGCTTTCATTTCTCTTCCCTCCTCACTCTTCCATACCCAGCTCCCCTCCCATTTAAGCTCTCCCTGCTTCCTATTGCTGCTCTTATTTTGCTAATGACTTCTTTTTTTTCCCATAATTTTATTGAGAAACAAATAGCAATGAGACAGTTTCAAACCAAATTGGTAGTACAGTTTCAATAATTAACACATTGCATACATTCGTCCTAGTGGTTAATTGCTGTACAAGATGCGGACCTGACATCCTATTTACAAACACCATTAGAACAAATCACTCTATTCATTAAGAGAATGTAACTATATATCTATCCTAACCACTTTGAATACATAGATACAAAATGGACATTCATCTGTATCCCCTTTTTTTGTTTAGTTCCGTCATTTGAATATTATAGGTGTGTAAACTCAGCAAAATATTCTAAAAGAGTCCAGTAGCCCATAATAGTATTGCATCTTCCACTTGACTGGCAATGTCAGAAATTGTTGACCCTAGTCCCCTACAGCTCCACATAACACCATGGCTTTACTTCATTTCTTTCTTTCTTTTTTTTTTTTTTTCTTTTCTTTTCAAACAGAGAAATGAGTAACCTGGAGGAAAAAACTGAGGATGAGCTAAGAGACATAAGACCACGCTCACAATTCCTCTCCTCAAAGCCCAGGCAAGGCTTTGACAAAACAAGGCCTTTGGATAGATCTAGCGGGGACAAGAGATTTCCAATTTCTGCTCAGTGCCAGGCAGGCAGATGAGCCAGACTAACTCATCAGCAAACCTAACAACAAATCCACCGGCTGAGGCCTGGCCACACATTCACCAGCGCTTCTGCCAAGGGGATAGGGGGAGGATCGCTAGGCACGAACTCTGCGACCCTCTGGGCGACGTGCGAGTCATCACTTGCAAGGTCCAGGGTGTGAACCGGCAGAGCAGGCCCTCTGGAGGCCACACCTGCCAGGCGTCTCAGGCTCAGTCAGCTTCGCCCTCCTCCAGGAGCATTGAATCACCCAGGCTAGCGAGACTCCCATTTTGCAGATGGGAAAACAGATGGAGTTTTCTACCCTGCCAGATTGTTGCTTGTATCACAAGGATTAGAAACTGGGCCTGGCACACTGCCCCTTGTGGCTGGACTGTTCAGGAGTGAAATGCCTTTCTGAATTTTAAGTTAAAGATGAGTCTCGGGAGAACCCACGTACCTGTGCTCCTGTCTGTGAAACACCACCTGGTACTGAATAAGACTAGGAGAGCAGACCTCTGTGTATGTGACCTGTGCGCCCACTCTGTGCAGCGGTGAGACCGCAAATCTACAATGGTATGAATTGTTGACACACAGGCACTCTCTAGGGATTTCCTGCTAGCTGCTGTTCTAACATATTTCGCAGTGTGGAGCACATCACAGTCTTCGTAACTTGTCTGATTGTAACCAAGATCCCAAAATGGGTCTTTAACAGCTTGAAACTTTATTAGAGATAAACTGTGTGTTACAGTTTGTATCTAGGTGTCCCTCCAAAGCTTCTTGTAGTCACTGTTGCAGGCATCTAGAGTTTGTGATTAATTCATGATCCAATGCTGGGATTACGGTTGTGGGGGCTACACCCGCCCTGAGGCAGAGAGCCTTAAGGAGGTGTGAGCAAGGGAGAGAGGCTTGCCTCTGTTCTCTGCCTCTGCTGCTGCTGCGGCTTTGTCTTGCCTTTTTGCTCTTGCTGTTTGGCTCTTTTCCACCACCTGGAACTGCTGCTCTCTGCCATGCGCTATTCTGCCCTGGAGCCAGCTGAGTATAGATGGAAGCCCCCACAAACCGTGAGCTAACTAAATCTTTCCTTTCTTAATTTTGAGTGTTAGCTATTTTGTCCCAGCAACAAGAGAAAAGTAAGGGAGACCCTGTGTCTCCAGTTTATCTTGTTGGGTGTAAAGTGCTACCCCAGGCCTGAGCGCAAGGGAGACTCCACATTACTGCACTCTGCCACGAGGCGCAGCTAAGTCCCTTTGGACCTTGCCTGCCTTCTGTGAGTCCCTCTGTCCGAAGAGCCTGTAGATGTGGGCTGTTTGCATGGGTGGAGGAGCCGCCCCTCGACTTGGCCAGATTCTAAGTGCATTCTCCCACTTCCATGGGCTGCTCTCATATGTGATTGGGGTCAAACAAACAAGCCCAGCATACAGAGAGGGTGCCCTGATAGAGGCCCTGTGGCCACGTGATCAACAGCATTTGCCTCGTCTCTCCACAGTACGGTCACAGGCACTCCATCTGAAGCCTTCGTAGTTTTCTCCATTGTTTCCAAGTGCTCGTCTCTTGAGCCCAAGCCTGTAGCCCTGCCAGCCCGTCTGGGTCCTGTTAGAGCAAGGCCAGGCCCCCTCACATGTTGAGGAAGAAATCGGCATAGATTCTGAGGCCTTGTCTCGGCCTTCTGCATAACCTGCCCTCTTCCTTTCCAGAAATCTTTGAGACTCGTGCATCTTGTTCACCCCAGGAACTACGTGTGACACAGCACAACCGCTGGCTCCTCCCCAGAAGTCACGCTGACCATGAACAGCAGACCTGTTGAATTGATTCAGAGCATGAAACTGCAGTTAATGACACTCATGAAAGAGGACTCTAGGTCTGCTTCAGGAAATGACAAGAATAACGGGATAAGTGTGTTTGAAACAGGGAGGTAGCATTATGAGGGGACTTAAGAGTAATCTGTAATACCTAAATCTTGGAAATAATCCAAATACCCATCAACTGAGGAATGCATAAAAAGTATGTGCTATTTTTGTACAATGGAGTATTACTCAGCTATAAAAAAGACAAGCCTGAACCTCTGTAGGTAAACGGATGCAAGGAGAGACCATCCTCATAAGTAAAATAAATTAGACCTGCATGTGTACACATCATCATATTGTCTGCCTAGTGTAAGTATCTGAAAGAGTAAATAAAATCCAAAAGGTACAGTAGATATTGTGAAGGGAAAACTGTTCAAAGAGGAGAAACAGCTAGGATGAGGGAAAAGAAAAAAAGAAGAGGAGGGGAGAGGAGGGGAAGGTGGGGAGGACAAGGGAGGTGAGGGAAGGGGAAGGGAGAGGAAAGAAGAGGACAGCAGAAATGTATATGCATGTGCACAGGATAGCTTGGATAACTGTACTGCTGATTTCTATCCTTCTATTGAAAGGAACAATAATGCTTAATTTTTTCTTCTTTTTAATTGCTTTGTCAATTATGCATGCTTCTATCAATTAATCTAAACAACTAATCTGAAGACAACAATCTGCAATATAACCACCATTGTTGAATTCCTATCATTTTGTTTAGTGAAATTCTATATCATTTCTAATGTTCTTCTTTTTACTACTTTTTTATTCTCTTTAAAAGATGAAAGAGAAAAAAAGATGAAAGAGAATAACAAAAGAAGAAAAATAATGGGATGTTTCTTGTACTTGAAGAGAGTAGCCTGAATCAGCCAGAATCAGATTTACCTGCATAGCCAGAGTGACATGACAACAGCCTAAAAACAATAGGAATGGTTTTCATCCCACATAAACAAGTCCAGAGAAGGCAGGCCTAGCCTCCTAGGGAAGTTGTCATTCTGCATCCTAGGGAATGGTTTCCAATCAAAAGGCTACATCATGGTCCAAGGCAACTGCTGGAGCCCAGCCATCATGCCTGCCTTCCAGGAAGAAGGATAAAGGTCAAATAGCAGAAAGGAGGGTGGCAGCTGTTCGTCCCTCCTCTAAGGCGATTTCCTGGAAGTCACAGCTAGTATTTGCTACCTTAATCTTGTTGGTCACAATTTAGTCATAGCCATGTTTATCTACAATTGAAGCTAATAAATTTGGATTTCATAACTGGACTCTTGTTATTTACCAAAAGAAATAAGCGTTTTGTGGTGCAGGAAGAAATAAAGAACTGTATTGAAAAGGTGAATTCTAATCCCCAGCTCAGAAAGTAAAATGAGTGATTAATATGTGTGTCTGCTTTCAAATTTTTGCATCCAATTTCAGAGATTCTCCAATTTCTATTTCCTTCAGATTGAACGCTCCTGACTTAGTGATTGATCGCTCTTCATTACCTTCCTTTATTCTTATTTCAAAGCTACTCAAACTCTGGTGTTGCTGTTGAAGGCAGGATGACCTGGCTTAGCTGGCAGAAGGACTAAAACCACTGCTGCTCCTGTAGAGCAAGCAGCTCTGGCTCTGCAGCCTCCTCCTCCAGGCGTGAGGTGTCCTGCACACAGCAGGAGGGTGGGAACAGTGCAGCACCATGTGGGTGAGGACCAGCCATCTCCAGGACACGCCTCAGTCTCCTAAGTGAAGTGTGGTGGGGGCAGTGTTCTGATTCACAGTAGACTTGGAAAAGAAAGGGGAAACGTCTTGCTGAAGCTGATTTCAAAGATGAGAAAAGGAAGGAGGAATTCCTGAAGATTTTGCTGTCCAAGTGGCTTTGGGGATGTGAGGGGCATTTGGCTGTGCAGGGTTTGCCTGCAGAGCAGGGACCTGGGCTGTGTTCTCCAGGGGTCAGAAAGGGCAGGAGAGTCCCAGGCAGAGGCACGAGGAGAGGCTGTGAACTACCAGGAAAACTTAGGGCTTCCCACTTTGGGCAGGAGAAAGTAAAAGCCAAGATCTTCCCATGTTTAAAAAGGGAAAGAAACCCAGAATGTTTGTGTCTGACTCAGTGACTTGGCAACATATGCTTTTTGTCTTAAATTTCAACCATCTGGTCTACCTTTGAAAATTCTCAAGCACATTCAGGATGGTGCTTTTCCAGCCATGGAAATGTTCCTTTTCTATTTGCACAAGGACAGTAATAGCTGATAGTCTGCTTCTTTGTCACTGAGGCCCACCCAAGGACTCCTCCAGCAGATCAGAAGGTGGGTGGACATTACCTGCTGTGGGCAGAAGCCAGTGAGCAGTGCCTCAGTCACCGTGGCTTCCTCATGCAGTATTACCTCATGACCCAATAGAGCTGCTTGGGACACAGCCATCATCCTTGAATGGTAAGAAAATGAGTAACAGTGAAAGGAGAAGCATGAAATTGCTGGAAGGCATGGAGATTTGGGGTGTAAGCAGGTAACATTTGAAAGGCAAAAATCTCATCACCATCACATCTTCCTTTTTCCAGGCTTTCTCTTGCCTCAGGAGTAGATCAGTTGTGACCTAAAGTGGTATTTCAGGATCCACCATCTTTGTTATTTGAAATTTTTATCAGGGCAACACATACTCCTGGGAAAGTGTTTCTTTATTTTCAGCATGGGACAGGAGAGAGAAACAAGAATAATGTGAAAACTACAGGGGAAGAGCATTTGGAAAGTGCTGACTGTTCCGTGAGGGCCAACTCTAGTGTGTTGTTGCCTCACAAGAAGCTCACACTAGAGGACTCACGTGGAGGCAAGTTGGAGGTTAGCACAGGCAGTGAGCCAGAGAGTGGCTGGTGTGGGAACGATCGAAGTGTTCCAGAGGCAGGACTCAGGCTGGCAAGCTACTAAATAAGATACAGCTGTCCATCCTTCCAAGATTTTGCTTTCTGCAGTTTCATTTACTTGTATCAATGTCATCAAAAAATAGTAAATAAAATTTCCAGACATTAAAAAAAAATGCCTAAGGTTTAACTTGAACGTCATCATAAGTGGTCTAGGGTATGAATGATTCTTTGGCCCAGAGTGTCCACCCTGCAGGCGCTACCCCCCTGATACCCACTGAGCAGCTATCTCCACAACTAGGTTATTTATCCACAGCAGTATTGAAGCCCTTGTTTTTAAGTGATTGATCGTTGTTTGACTCCAAGAGCGGGGATGTCAGCAATTTGCATATCCAGAGACAAGCCCCCACATGCTCAGGCATAGGAAGAAAAATTCCATGCGGATGTTGCCCAGCCTTACAGCTAGACTCTATCCATGAAATTGTGAAGACAGAGCAGGTGCTGGTCTTGCCATCACATCAGTCTGCAAAAGCTGTGACCACCATGGAAGATAAGTGCTTTGCTATGGCAGAAGGGAATGGTGGGAAGAGAGGTGCAGGAGCAGAGCACTTGAGAGCCCAGGTTTGATCCTCAGGATGGGAAAGAGAGAGGGAAAAAAGGAAAGAAAACAAAACAAAAGAGGGAAGGGAGGAAAAGAGGAAGGGAGGAAGAGGCATTAATTATAGGATACAATATTATCTGCCACGTCAGGCACACCAGGAACTACTACACATTCTAATTTTTTTATCTTGACAAATACACCTTCATGCCAACTTGGAGGGCATGAAATTAATCTAGTTTTCTTCTACCCCTTAGAAGCATCAGCCTCAGAAGATCCAGCTTTCATCTCTGGAGGGTCTATGGGAGTTTCCTGCATACATCTGTGCACATCTGTGTACCCTGCCCTTTGGAGCTCCGTCTACCCCGGCATACTCCTGGGCATCACCCAGGTCTGCAGTGGAGACCTTAGTAGTGATGTTCACCTCTGGAAGATGACATACACTGGCCTTATAAGCAGACTGAGAGCCATTAGGTCAGAGGGAGGGGCCGAGGAAGTGTTTGCAGTGTCTTGTGGCTACAGGGCGGCCTCACCCCATGGAGGCCTGTGCTCAGTATCTCTCCTGCTGAGGTCTGCAGCAGTTCTACCCTGCAAGGTACAGTGATTACAAAACTATCCTGGAGTAGCTGCCCAATCTATAGCAGGTGTAGAAGGGCAAGTTCAAGGCATTAGCATGCATGTACATATCCCCTAGAGTGGGAGAGGTCAGGGAAACCTTCCTCACAGTGGTTTACATAAAGGACAGGAAGCGAGACCCTCAGGCCAGATAGGATGCAAGCAATCAGGCTAGAATACACATGGAGGAAAGAGAATTCAAATTAGGGGTAAAGTGGAAGAGAATTTTGGAAAGGGTACAGGTCTTGGGTTGCTCGCTAGAGATGTTTTATAGATTAGATTGTGTTCCTGCAAACAATGGACATCACACTCCTTAACCCTGAGTGCCTCAGAATGTGACTTCATTTGAAAATAAGGTCTTTGTAAATGAGGGCAAATTCATCCTAAATTTCCTAGTTAGAAAGAGGTTCTAGGCTGAGGCAGAGGAGAACACTAATCTAATGACTGGTGTCTTTATAACAAAGGCTGAAGGTGGACACAGACACCCGGGAGGACGGGGGTCGAGACCGATGCTTCTATAGGCTGAGGAACACTCCAGATTGCCGTAAACCACCAGGAGCAGGAGACAGGCCTAGAACACAGCCTCTTTCCAGGACTCAGAAGGAATAGACCCTCCTGGCCTTGACCTCAGACATCTGGCCTCCACAACTGTGCGACAATGAAGTTGGATAGTTTGGGCTGCTGGGCTGTGCTGTGTTGTGGCAGCTCTGGCCAACACATGCGGGAGTGCACTGTGTCAGTCTGGAGGCCTTGGAGGGAGGAAGCACCAGATCGAGGCCTGTTCCAGGAAGATCACTAGGGCAGGGGTGACTGGGGCAGAGGGCGTAGCTGCTGTGGATAAGGCAGTCAGTGGCCGCAGGGTCTTAGGGGCCCTGCAGGGTGTTGAAGTTGAGTGCCAACAATGCTGGCATGGAACCACCACCAAGTGAAAACCTTAGGGCTTAGAACAACTAGGTGGATGGCCAGCAGGGAACGTGAGCTCGGGGGCGGGGGGGGTTCCCTACTGCTCCGAGCCAGCCCACAGGGCAGCCTCCAGCCTGATCCCAGCCCACTGCCAAGTGGCAGTCAGGAGTTGTGAGCTGTGACACAGCAAACACTGGACCTGAAGGTGCAGCAAGTGGCCCTGCTCCTGACCCTTGGCCACACATCTCACAGGGTTCTGAGATCCAAGCCAGCCAGGCTTCAGTTCTGAGCACACAGGGCTAGGGCTGCAGGAAGTGACGGTTACCCATGCCCAAGATGGAGCTGCATGACCTGCCAGGGTACAGACTGAAGCTCAGGACAGGGCTTCCACAGAGTGTCTTTGCCTTCTCTTTTCCTTCCTTAGGATTCCAATCTTCCCCTCCCCACTCCTCTTTGTCCCCCTCCCCTCATCCTCTCTCTGTTTTTCCCTTCCTCCCTCCTTTCCTCTCCCCGCACACACACCCATGTAAGTCTTCTCCCCACCTCCACCTCTCTTTTTCTCAACCGACAAAACCACTGAATGTACAAAGCAATATTCCTGAGCTTCTGCTCCACTGGGGGCTTTGTACTGAAACATGCAGCTTTATATCTTGACATGAACTCAAAATACTTAAACTCAAAAGAGTTCAGTTCAAAGCACTGTCAGCATAAAAATATGAAAGAGTGGCTTGGCCTCAGGTGTCTAGGACTGCCGTAACTTTGGGTAACATCAAACGCTGTAAAAGTGAATGGAAGATCATATTTCCCTGTATGTGTGGCAGGAACCTTGTGGTTTGCCCAGATGTGGCATTGAAAATGTGACATCATGCTTCCCTCCTCACTGACTGTGCAACTCGGGTGCTGTGTCAGCGCAGACTTTAGTCCGCATAGGCAGGTTTCATTTCAAGCAAACAGGGACAGGTGATAGGTGCCACCTGGGTACAGGGGATTCCAGCCCCTGTGGTGTAAGCTATAAGGCCCCATTGCCATGGACCAGAGGCAATGAGAGAGGTGACTTAATGAGGAAGGATTCGGGGTGATCCTGAGGGCATGGCAGGCCGTCAGCGAAGTGACTTTGGTTACTCGGTATCATTTCAAGAAATATCAGTTGTTGCCACTTAGCAGAGTCACAGAGGACCCTGAAAGGATCCATCTGGACAGACAGGTGATAGGAAAAGAATGTCACTTCAGAAGCTACGTGGTGATGTGACAAGGAGTTGGAGAAGTCATGACAGGACTGTGGATTATAAAGCAGTGGGTTCCTAAGAATCTTCAATTTTTTTTCTAACCCATGTTCTTTCTGCTCTTTGGGAGTGGGGTAAGTTTTCTTTAAGTCTTCAAGTCCATTGCCTGGACCTCTGGCATCAAAAGGGATCCAGGTGCAGGACAACTGCCCATCTTTCAGGTATGCAGATATGCAGGCATGTAGGTATGCAGGTATGCAGGCATGTAGGTAGGTGGGTAGAAAGACAACATTTAAAATGTGATCTGTCAGCCCAGTTGAGGGACAATTTTATAGTCAAGTCCTGCTTGGATCCAGGTAGGAGAGAGCTTCTGACTTTGGGGCAGGTTTGGGTTTGGCAGGTAACCAGGATGGGGAAGGACACTAGGGAGCTGATTAGAATCAGAGTCCAGGAGAGGGAGAAAAGTCACTGTGAAAGGTCTCAGTGGAGTTTAAGTCATTTTGCCAGAGACAGTGTTCTAGTTCAGAGGGCTCAAAGCTGGGGTCTTGTAGCTCAGCAGGTATGAGGTCCAGGGTACCATGGAGGAGAAGCTGAATGGAGAGAGGGAGAAAAACAAGGAGGTGAAGATGACAGCATGCAAGTGCAGCAACAGGGAGGTCATCTTGGAGGTTGTCCGACAAGCCATGGTCTGAAATGGAGCCCTGGGGAATGAAAGAAGTCCCTACAAGTCTTATTCCAGGACAATAGGCCTTGATGGGGCTGGGTCCTGGGAAACTCCAGCCTGTAACCACCTAGATCTTCATGGCAATGGATGAGTGATGACTGGAACAGGACACTGTGACATGGCTGTTGTGGTGTCTTTAGTGTCTAAGGAGAATGAAGTAGGAATTCAATGGGATGACCTAGGTAGGGGATGATGGAGGCTGACGGGGCACACCCTCGAGGGGTCTTCTACTGGGGAACAGGGAAAGGAAAGAGCTTTAAGGAGCAATAAAGAGAAAGAATCAACTTCACAGTCCAGGCCTTATCTAGGGAACATAAGAGGAAAACAACCAGTGTCCTCCTGAGAGTGCTGTAGCAAGGGTGCTGTGCCCAGAAAACAGCTAGGTGTCAAAGGGGAGCAGCAAAGACCAAAGGGGAGCTTAAAGGTAGAGAGCACAGCTGAAAAGGATGGATCCTCTGAGTGCCCACGTGGGGTTCTGGGAGCTGGGAACTTTGTGGCCTAGGGGCCAGGGAGATAGCTCAGTAGAATAAGTGCTTGCCTGGCAAGTGCAAGGGCCTGAATTTAATCCCCAGTTCTAGAAAAAAAAAAAAAAAGACTCTGTGGCCTGGATCTGAAATGCCAGCCAGGCACAGGCTTGGTCCCCAGCCATGGCACTGAGTGGGAAGTGGTGGAACCATGGAGCAGCAAGGTCTAGTGGGAGAAAGTAAGCCAGGGGTGGCACGTTCCACCTCTCGCTTTGCTTCTGCACCACCAAGAGGTGAGTAGCTTTGTCCTGCTGCCATGCTGCATCATGAAGCATCATCCAGCTTACAGGCCCAAAGCAATGGGGTCAAGTGTTTATGGACTGAACCTCTAAAATCATGAGCCAAAATAGATCTTTTCTCCTTTTAAAATGATTAGCTCAGGTATTTTGTTCCAGCGAAAGAAAGCTGGCCAACACAATGATAATATTTAGAGTAGGATTCTTGGATATTTATTGAGGATGGCGACAAACAAGGATGAGGCGCACTGGGTGGTGGATGAGAGCCATCAGTGTGAATGTTAAGCTTGGTCCTCAGGGTCCTGGCTGCATCTCACCACGTTGAGGGTGGGGGTGGGGATCCA
Organism: Octodon degus; assembly: GCF_000260255.1. Taxonomy (NCBI): domain Eukaryota; kingdom Metazoa; phylum Chordata; class Mammalia; order Rodentia; family Octodontidae; genus Octodon; species Octodon degus. Next base: position 2,078,737 of record NW_004524768.1, on the reverse strand, counting down.
CAGGCCTGGACAGGCAAGTGGTGGTAATACAGGGGCACCAGGGTGATGTGAATCCCTGGATGATAAGCTCCAAATCTATCTCTGTGTTTTAGAGCTGCCCTTAGTGGTACCTCAGGAGAAAAGATCTGGCTTTGTCCTTTCATCTTTAGAGAGGTGTGTCCATTTCTGCTTGATCTTCAAGGACTACTTCTAACTTTCAGTGAGCTACTGTGTAAAACTTGCCTTCATTTCCTTCAGCCTTATTTTCTTAGAATCTGAGGATTTTGGAATTGTATGTCACAGTGATATAAACAAAAGACAAGGCTTAAATAAGCCTGCTCAGTGATAGCTGTATGATTCTCCAGATGAATGGTAAGGCATGATAATAAGCCTGCACACTATTCTGAGGCACAGGACTGCTGTGGAGAAATTGGAAAATGGTAAAATAGATATTAATAAAATTTATCATGTCTGGCTCCATAATAAAAATGTTTACAGCTAGCCCTAGAAATTAATATCTTCTCCATCTACAGATTCAATCAAAGTTGGATTGAAGTAACTTCAAATTTAAAAAACAGAACCTAAAGTTTGTCCATAGGGAACATGTACATTTTTTTTTCTTGTTGCTACTCCCTAAACAATACACTGCAACTGTTTGCACAGCACCGACTTTGTGTGAGGTGTTACAAGTCATCTAGAAGGTTCATAAGACACATGATGGATGGGGGTAGTGGCACAGGAAAACACATTACTGTTTCATAAAAGAAACTCGAGCATCTGGAGTTTCAGTGTGCTTGGAGGTCTCCTGAGAATATTAAGGATGACTTAAGTTTCAATGCATCCTCCCAAGGGAAATCAGTATATACTTTTTGTACTGACTTGAATTTAAAAGTTCCATGACTTCCTGCCATGATGTACGGCCCCCTACAGGCCCATGGCAGTGAGACCACATGACCAGGGACTGAGCCTGTGAAACTCTGAGCCACATCAAACCTTCCCTTTTTTATTTTCTTAGGTAATTCTCAAATTAAGGGAACAATGAAAAGTGAGCTAAATTATCTTGGTCTCTATGATGAGACTGGGGCTTGGTGGGCAAATCAAAGGCTGAGATGCAGTTTCGGGAAGGTTGTTGTGGGGTCCTCATCCTTCACATCTTGTCTGTGTGTATGGTAGCCTCTTGGGTCACAGATGCGGATAAACCTGTTTTATAATGTGAGTCTTGAGATAAATAATTTAGGACAGCTTCCAGTGCTTTCTAGATCTCAAGTGTCTTTATGGCTTTATGATGATAAGCTTTCCACTGCTGTGGCAAAGTCCTTAAAAGAATCAAAAAAGGAAGGTTCAACGTGGCTCACAGATTCACAGGTCTCAGTCCATGGTCATCCGATCTCACTGCTGTGGGCCTGCAAGGGGCAGCATATCACGGCAGGAGTACAAGACAGAAGGAGGAGGCTGCTCACTGTGTGTGACTGGGGAGCAAAAAGAGGGAAGGTCTGGGTTCCAATGTCCATGTCAAGAGTAGCCCTCTGTCAAGAGGACCCACCACCTACAGGTTTGAACACTTCCCTGCCACACCTCAAGCTAAGGACCAAACCTCTTAACTCGTGACCTTGTTGGGAATGCTTCCAAGTCATGGCACCATGACAAAAATCATAAAAGTGGAAAATGTGAGTATGTAAGACCAAAAAGAGTTTCATCAAGCCCCAATCTCATCATAGGGACCAAGATAATTTGGCTCACTGTTCATTGTCCCCTTGATTTGAGAATTACCTAAGAAAATAAAAAAGGGAAGTTTTGACATGGCTCAGAGTTTCACAGGCCTCAGTCCCTGGTCATGTGGTCTCACCACTGTGGGCCTGTAGGGGGCAGCAGATTATGGCAGGAAGTCATGGAACTTTTAAAAGTTCAAGTCAATACAAAAAGTTTATCCTGATTTCTCTTGGGAGGATGCATTGAAACTTAAGTCATTCTTAATACTGTTTGGATGAAATAATTGTTTGTTTCAGTTTAAAAGACCCTTTATCATTTGCCCTGCTAGCTTCCCCAACCTCCTAGCCCAGCTCAGTCTTCATAATGAGAGATTAAACCAAGAAACAATACAACCAGTATCAAAAATGATAGACACCATTGCCCCTCCCTAACGGTTCAGTGAGTCTAACCATGAGTACCACTTTAGTCCACGTGACATTATTGGAAAAACTGTTCCCAAAGGTGCCTATTTTCAGGGCATCCAATATCCACGTGGTCCTACAGTACTGAAGAGGTCCTAGCATGGGGAATGCAGAGATGGGATGTGCATCCCCCTTTCTCTATGTCTGATGAGAATATTCTATGTGGTCTGCAGCCCCTGGTTCTCAGAGGCTATCTCGGAGGCAATTAGAATGATGACATGGAACCCCAAAACCTATGTAACTCATTTCCTATCTTCCTTCTTTATCATGTGGTTTAATTACACTTCACTTTACTCTGACTTTTGTCTACTTAGAAGGTTATGCTTTTATTGTATTTTATCTCTGTAACTTTTTGGTATAAGAAGGAAGGATGTGAGTAAATAAAATGCAAACAGACACTTGTGATGCAACATGATGGCTGCTATGACAAATAAGTGCCCCCAGTCATGTCCAAATGCCCTCTGGAGGAGGCATTTTCCCTGAGGAAAACCCACCATGCTCACAAGCTGCAAGTTCTTCTGCATGATTGATAAACAGGATCAAGGTGGGCAAGCAACAGTAGAAGGCAGTAGGGGGCAGAGGTCCTAACACCACCGCCCTCCTGGGTCACGGTGCTAACTCTCCAAGATGTCTGCTCTCTTCTCTCCAACATCTTTGGTGGCTGTCTTGGGTCCACAGATGGCTGGGCATCAGCATATACCCTTCTGTTTAGCTCACACACTTGTGCATTCAAGCAACTGAGAGATTGTGTTGGTGTGAAGGCTGTCAACATGGAACTGTATGGTGCGCAGGAAGGACTTCCAACCATTGAGGGTCAGTTGAGAATCCAGATACAGTGGGCAAAAGGCCAGGTCACATGAGAAGCCATGATGATCCAACAGAGGTATCTTCCAGGACTTTTTACAGAACTTTCCTACGGGTAGTGGGAGCACAGAGCACAAAACAGTGTACATCTGTGAAGGACTTCAAGAGCTGTTCTAATAGAGTTCCCAGTTCAGTAGCATTTCCACATGGACACCCACGGCCAGTCCTGTGGTTGATTCAGTTAAGTCAATATAGGTAAGTCCCTGACTTACAAGAGGGTTTGATTCCAGGAGAACATGACTACACCTCTGACACAAGTATACAATATAAAGCTTTAAAAAAAAGATACACACAAATACTGTAAGTAAACTATAGTATCTTATGTACAGTATCTCATGTACAGCATTTTGTTTAAATATGACCTGCTTCTGCTATTTGCTTGCACCTATGAATGTTTATAATGTGGAGTCTTTTCATATCTCCGAAAGTTCCCAGCTCGAGTGTTTGGGTACTTCCTGTGATAACTGCATAAGCACCTGTGAGTGCATCTTCTGGGCAAAGCACAGCAAACTCAGCGCTCACGGCGACCGCGTCATATAAAGGCCAGTGCTACATTACCTCCTTCCCAATGTGCAGCATGACCAGACCGAGTGCTTTCCCGCATCCACACAGGGAGCGGGGTCCAGAACCCAAGCAGCCACCTTCTGAGGTTTTCTTCTTAGCAGCTGGGGAGAACAGCTTCAGGGCAGTGAGCCTGAGACTCTTGCTTCTCCAATACTGAAGGTGAGGATGGAGAGCACGGCCTTGGGTGTTTGGGCGCAGGGAGTGCTAGTCTCTAGGAAAGGAGTCCCTACCAAGGGGATATTTAAAGTAAGGTGTCTGCAGGTTACAACAGCTCAGCAGACATTTTGTATTTCTGAAGCATGGCTCCTGGGAAATGCCGCGAGAGCGAGGTCTCCAGCCCCACAGAACATCGGCGGGATAATTTAAAACTAAATGCCCCAGTTGGTCCTGGGCAGTCAAGCAGGTCAGCAAATGTTCTTCTCTCTGCACCTTCCTCCTTACCCTGCCTCTGTGGGGCTGGTCACCCCCACAGTCCTCGAAGCAAAGCTTGCTCTTCAGGTCTAGGAGATTTCTAAATGTTGTTCTGAGCTCTTGACCTCTTACCCGCACTAAAGTCAGCCAAGGCCTCCGAGTGACAGGCAGCCAATGAACATTCTCTCTGCCCCACTGACCTTCCCTGGCATCTGCGCTCTGAGCTGCGCTTCCCTTGGAGGACCCTTGGGCGGCCCCGTGCACATCACCTTCATTGCATCTTCCTTTGGCTCTTTCTGTGACTGCACTGGGCCATTGTTCTGCTGCCAGCTATTCCACCACATTCAGAAGTAGAATGCCTGTATTTCAATTTTGAAAAAGGAGGGAAAAAAGAAATGCCTTGCACATGCCCTGTGCCTTCCATGGAATGCACATTACAGATTCTGTGCATGTGAATCTGTTAATTTTCAATCTGTTTAATTTCCTGAGGTTTTGTTAATAGAAGGTTTTTGTTCCTATTTGAAAAATTGATTTTTATCTTATTGTCCCCTTATTTTTATGTGAATTAATTAATTTTAATAATTTAAATAATTAGTTCTTTAATTCCAAAATAATTACTAACTTAGGCATAAATTAGCAAGGATGGAGAAAACCTTAGAAAAATTGAATAAAATTGTGTTATTGTCAAGATAGGAAATGACAGTCCCAAAAGATGGATGGTAGACACAGTAAGGATGACAGAAGTTCCTTTACTTGTCTAGCTTCTACTTCTCTACAGCTTATGGGTAAATTGCTGGATAAAGTCATAACGTGGCTTAGAAACATGGAGGGAGGAACACAGATGTGACAACTCCCGGGTCTCAGCTGCTCTCACTGGCTGCATCCAAGGAGCTTTTGATGGCAAACAGCGTGGATGGTGATCCCACTCTGTTCACTGCTTGAACAGATAGTGTTAGAGGAGGAATCCATAGTGCTGGGCTTGGCCTGCTTTCTGTAGCCCAAGGAGGAGGAAAAGAGGGCTCAGTGCCAGTGCATAAGACATTCACTGCCAAATGCCTGTGTGTGGTCCAGTGGCCAAGGCCTCTCGCTCTTCAGAGAATCGCTGATGCAGTGTTCATGGTGGTCCTGGTCACCTTGCTGCTGAGGCACTCTGGGTTGCTTCTTCAACCATTGCAAACTAAAGGAGGGAGAGGTTTATTTTGGCTCACAGTTTACAGAGGTTTTGGTCCGTCATGGGAGGGCTCTATGGCAGGACAGTATGGAGAAGGGAGTTGCCAAGGGCATGGCAGACAGAAAGCAGAGAAGGAGGAGTGGGGAGGGAGGTCAACTTTTCAGGATCATTTCCTACTGACCCCTTTGAGTCAGGCTGGACCTCCTAACAGCAGATTGACTGTAGTGCCTCTATGGTCCAACCACCTAGGAGGCTCGGGGGGACATCTAGACATTAACTACAGCAGAGACCAAAATAAACAGATACAAAAGCTATCTTCTTCAAACGTTCCACCCCAGGCCACATTGATTTAACACCAACATATGTCTCGAGTTCCTATGAGCCGCCCTGGGTTGGGTGAGGTGTAAACCCCAAGCCCCCAGAGCAGCTGGAAGCCATCCAGCCAGACCTCCTGATTCCTTGCGCCTTCCTGCCTTTTTTCCCCATGAGTCAGTCAGGATCCCCAGGGTTGACATCTGACGCTTCTCCCCAGAGGCCACCCGTGTCCCCTGCTCTGTACAACTGCTTGAGCACCTACATTTGCTTAATTCCCCTCACTCAGTTCCACTTGCCTCTAACCCAGAATAAGGTAGAAAGAAATAAAGAGAGAAAGAGAGAGAGAGAGAGAGAGAGAGAGAGAGAGAGAGAGAGAGAGAGAGAAGAAAGAAAGAAAGAAAGAAAGAAAAGAAAGAAATTACTAAGGGAGGCTTTCTAGTCCCTCATTTTTCTATCTAGTCATGTGTCTGTTTATTTTCTAGGCCATATTAAGAATTGATATTTTTCTAGGTGTTTGTTCACTTTTGTCTATTTTTAAGATTGACTGTATTACAAAAATCTCTGTAGTTGAATTTGGTTTCTATTCTTAATATTGTTTCTCCTCTGAAGTTTCCCCTTCCAAACTCCATTTTATCAGCCAGTGATAACAGTAAGCTTTCAGGCTTCCTTCCCTTGTTGCTTCTGGAAGATCCGAGGTGATTCTTTTTCTCATCTCCTGAGTTGCTCGTCACTTATGAACGCCCCACATCCAAACCAAGAACCAAGTTTTCAACAAATGGTCCTGTGGAGGACAACCAGGATGGCCATTCTTCTTTGGAGATAATGCAAATGTTCCAAAAGTAACTGTAAGGAATGCTCAACTCTGTGGGTAGAGTAAAAGCCATCAAATGAGTGAAATATGGATGTGAATTGCATCTCACCGACATGGGAGGAGACCCTGCCTTCACGAGCCCTCTGTTCTGAATGCTGTCACTGTCTGTGGATGAACTGGCCCAGACAGGAATATTTCCCTTCCCTCTTTTACATGAGCAAAGTGAATGTTCTTTCTCTCCTTGTGCCTGCTTGTTTAGCATTGCCAACTCTGAAGATAAACTCAATTTTCCCGACCTGTGAGAAAATCTGATTTTTGCCAAGAGCAGAGGAGA